>NW_026099575.1:26144386-26327821 GCF_025091365.1 Daktulosphaira vitifoliae | reverse complement strand
ATTTTTTTTTATACTAAAACCTTAGATATTTACCTTTCATTTGATATCATTTTTTTGAAAATCTATCACTTAACCTGCTCATTGGGGGGGATTTAAAATGGCAACTTTTTTACAAAAATTAATTTTTTCAACTTAATTTTTGAAAATGTTCCGGAAAGACTGCGTCCTTTAAACATATATCAAATTAAAGCTTATTTTATGTACTACAAAATGAAAAAAAAAAATTTGTCCCGACACTTTTTTTTCTACATTTAAACGGCTGCCGTAGTTAAAAAAACACTATTTCTGTGTTAAAATATTCGATTTTCGATTTTAAATTTTCAACTTAAAAATGCTATAACTTTTTGAAAAATGTATATATCAGCACAAATTTTTTTTTTCTAAATACATTATAAGTACATCTTTCATTTGACATACTTTTTATTAAAATTGGACAATTTCCCCTTATATAGGGGGCGTTCAAAACTTAAAATATTGTAAAAAACATAGATCTTTTTCAACTGAACTTTTGAAAATGTTCCGGAAATACTGCGTCCTTTAAACATATATCAAATTAAAGCTTATTTTATGTACTACAAAATGAAAAAAAAAATTTTTCCCGACACTTTTTTTTCTACATTTAAACGGCTGCCGTAGTTAAAAAAACACTATTTTTGTGTTAAAATTT
Organism: Daktulosphaira vitifoliae; assembly: GCF_025091365.1. Classification (NCBI taxonomy): domain Eukaryota; kingdom Metazoa; phylum Arthropoda; class Insecta; order Hemiptera; family Phylloxeridae; genus Daktulosphaira; species Daktulosphaira vitifoliae. The sequence continues at coordinate 26,327,154 of NW_026099575.1, read as the reverse complement.
TCGATTTTCGATTTTAAATTTTCAACTTAAAAATGCTATAACTTTTTGAAAAATGTATATATCAGCACAAATTTTTTTTTTCTAAATACATTATAAGTACATCTTTCATTTGACATACTTTTTATTAAAATTGGACAATTTCCCCTTATATAGGGGGCGTTCAAAACTTAAAATATTGTAAAAAACATAGATCTTTTTCAACTGAACTTTTGAAAATGTTCCGGAAATACTGCGTCCTTTAAACATATATCAAATCAAAGGTTATGTTATATACTATCAAATGAAAAAAAAAAATTTGTCCCGACATCTTATCTTCTATGTGCAAATGGCTGTCGAAAATTTAAAAAAAAATGTAATGTTTGCGATAAAAATTACATTTTATCGGGATGTTTTTTGTACTTAAAACTGCCATAACTTTTTCAAAAATGAACAAATAAAAATAATATTTTTTTGTATTGAAACCTTAGATATTTCCCTTTCATTTGATATAATTTTTTTTGAAAATCTAACACTTATTCTGCTCACTGGGAGGATTTAAAATAGTAACTTTTTTACAAAAAATAACTTTTTCAACTTAATTTTTGAAAATGTTCCGGAAATACTGCGTCCTTTAAACATATATAAAATTAAAGCTTATTTTATGTACTACAAAATGAAAAAAAAAAATTTGTCCCGACGATCTATCTTCTATACGCAAATGGCTACCATATTGAAAAATATTTTTGTATGATAATTATGGGTTTTGTATTTTATTTTACTAGAACTTGATGTTGCTTTTGCAATTATCCATCAATTTTTTTAAATTAAACACTATCTACAGATTTGCATCGAAGCGTTTCTTATGATAGTGATTTTAATCACTGTCAGATTAAATCTTTACTGGACCCTACTATGCAATGTCTCCACTATGCCGCGACCCCACTGTGCTACCGTTTTTTTAAATGATTTTTTCTAAAAAATTTTTTACCTTTACTTTGGTTTGGTATCTCGAAAGTTACATACACAAATTTTATAGTCGCAATATTATTAAAACTTTTAATTATAACTATAGTATGTATAATACTTATAATTTAAAAGTATTATACATATCACTTCTTCTTTAAACATATGACAACTATAAAATAACTATTTACTAAAAAATAATTATCTATATTGGTTGCAGTCATTGTTACCTTGGAATTCCTAGAATAGATTTTTAGGGGTCATTTTTGAAAGTTAAGTTATTATTTTCTTACTATTAGATAGAATAGCGTAAGAATTCTTCTAAATTGCGCCCTCCGCTCACCTATAACTTAATATTATAACTACACATAATTTTTATCTGCGTAGTTTTCTCACCTTATAATTAAAGTGAACTATAGTAATGTGAATTTTTTATAATTATTATAGAGTAGTGAGAGGAGTACTGTGAGAGTGAAAGGGAACGCATTTTAGAAGAAATTTTATCTGTGCGTTATAATAAAGTAAAGCTGCACTTAATACTACCCCACTCATTACCATTTCTATGTCCTCAAATGCTAATATCTCATAATATAAATAATACAAATCTGGTTATCAACTAGTTAACATTTTATTAACCATTCACATTTAATAGTAAAAAATAAAAATAAGTTCATTGGAAAATTTTAATTTCCAAAATGAAATAATAAATTACAATTTTTTGTTAATTAATTATAAATATTTTTATTTTATTATTATACATTATTTTCTAGGTAACATATATATAATTTAGTGTGACATCAAAATATAATTAGAAAAAGAACTTTTATAGATAAAAAAATTAATTATTCATTCACTGGTGAAGTCAACTTATCAATTTTTATGAAAAAATCATACAGTAGTATACTTAATAAATAGCAAACTATATGAGGAAAAAAGCGAACAATTATATTTGAGTTCCATATATTTATTACTTTTATTAATTTATCAATAAATAAGGCTAAATTGCAATTAAAAATTGCTATTTAAGAATTATAAAAAACTTCACAATAGTACACCCCATTCTGCTTTAATCATATCAACTCCTTTTTCACCAATCTTAATGGTCTTTGCATTTGTGACAAGAATTTGTGCAATAGATTTACTGCAGCTGAAAATATTTACTACTTCTTTAATTTCAACTGAACAATGTGTAATTATGACGCTAGACGACTAGTCTAGTCTTTGCTTGAAGCAAAGTAGTCTAGAAGCAATATATACTAACGATTCATCCAATATTATTTTATGTATTATCACTATGGACCATAGTGATTGGAATAAAATTACAATATATATATCTTTCACATATTTCTAAAAGCAATTTTAATTAAAAATAAGAGTATCCTAAATACGGTGTAAGTAATTAGTAATTTTATTAAAAACACTTCCTTCTTAAATTTGAAAATTCAACGAAAATAGTTTGAAACCAGTAATTTTAAATATTTCATGGAGATTTTTTTACGCAAAGATGAACAGAGCTGTTAGAGAATCACTGAGAAATGTGTAAGGGATGTTATCAACAACAACTAATGAGTTGTTAAGATTTTTAATTAAAACATTATTTTTATAACACAATTTTTCTTGAACATAATAAATATATTTAAATTAAAAAGACAAATATATATTAATATTCCTAATATGAAGGGGTATCTTTCGAAAGTTACCCCTAAATAAATTATAATTAATATCAAATATTCAATTGCATCTAAACATTATTTACAATAGTGGCACCCCAATCCTCTTTAATCATATCTGCCCCTTTTTCTCCGATCATAATGGTAGGTGAATTTGTGTGACCGGCTGGAATTTCAGGCATAATTGAAGCGTCTATGACCCTCAATCGCTTGACACCGTGAACACGAAGTCTTGGATCAACTACCGCAGTGGGATCACCAACTGGTCCCATTTTACATGTACCAGATAAATGATACATAGAATAACTAATTTGTCGGGCTGCACATTTCCAATAGGCGTTCGAATCAAAAACGTATTTGGTACAACCAGGCAACGGAGTTGTCAATATTTGGGCATCAAGTTTTCTCATAGCGTCTGTCTTTAACATTCGCTGAACAATACGAACGCCAGCAACTATCACATCCAAATCGGCCTTGTTTGAAAAATAATTAGGATCAATAAATGGATGGTGGAAAGGATTCGTATCTCTTAACCAAATACGACCTTTACTTTTAGGGCGCATGACCATTGGAAACACTATAAAACTGTCTTTGTCTGCAACTGGATTATAAACTTTATTAAAGATGTCCGTTCGAAGCCCAAAGTATTTGTGAGCTGAAACATCAGAAGTGTACGAAGAAGAAAACAATAGCAATTCAAGATCGGTATGGCCATCTGAATTATTTGGATTTTTTGTATCAAAAAATGCCAACGCTTCTGTGCAACCAGCTACTGATATTGTGCTATCTATACCAGTAGTATAGTTGTACATCGTAAACGGATCTTTTAACAATCTATCCATTTTTATCGATACGGTATCATTTATTAAGATAAATAAACCTCCTAATGATATATGATCCATTAAATTTTCACCCACTGGTAAATTACTCAATACAGGAATGCCTTTTTCTTTCAAATGAGCTTCAGGTCCAATGCCTGACAACATTAGCAATTGTGGTGAATTAATTGCACCACCACATACTATAACTTCTTTTCTAGCATAAACTCTATATTTTTTATGTCCATTCACATATTCTACTCCAATTGCTGTTTTTGAGACTGAATCAATTAAAATTTTAGTGACTGTACTATATTTTTTTACGTGTAAATTCTTTCTTTTACTTGCTGGATACAAAAAAGCTGAATTGGTACTCCATCTACGACCGTTTTTCATTGTAACCTAAAAAATCAAAATATTATTTAACACTTTTTTCAAGACATAATTAGAAATTTTAAGAATTATCCATTGTATAAAGCTAAGAGTTTATGATATTTTAATATGAGTTTACAATTAATTAAAAATAAAAATTCCCAACATTTCTATTGTTTTTAACCTGACTCCTTATTTATTAAGATTCTCAAAAAATTTTAAAAACTCACTTCCTCCGACAGCTGCACATTTTAATAACTATATATAACTAGATATGTCAGTTTTTTACATGTCCTAAAAGTGTAGTATAACTTCTACATATGTACTCTTTAATATTTAAAGTATATTCAAATACTAATTTTTTACATATTCATTGAAAATTTAATTTTTTAAATATGTTGAAACGAATGAGCTTTCAAATGTCATTACTAATTTGTTTATTCAACATTATAAAACTGACTTCACTAGAATTTTTTTATAAATATATTTTTATGACACATATGCCAACATCGAAATCATGTAAAACAATAAAAAAGAACTTATTGTTAAATTAAGTCACAATAAAATAAAATATTATAAAAATAAAAAGTAAAATATTTCGTAGTTTTTTGACAGACAAATATTAACACTAATAATTTGTTTCATTATTAATTAATTCTAATTAACTATTTTATTAATTTTAAAATGACAAACAGTTCATAAATAATCATTATAAATTAGGCATATTATTATTAAGTACTAATTTTTTTATATATAATTTTACTTTTGCACATCATTGTATAAATTATTTATTATAACAGACAATAACTTTTAAATAATTTAGACACCCAAAATAATTAATCTTGTATTTATTATTTCTAGTAATTAACTAGAAAAATTATTCTATAGTAAAAATAAATTTACTAAGCCAAAAATGTAAAACAAAAATTTAATTATAGCTAATCTTAAAATTTGTTTTTTTGTTTGTCAATTCGATTTACCATTCTCTTCTATAATATTATTTTAATTATAACAAAAAAAAAAACAAATTAAACTTTCCTATAAATCATAAGCTATCAATAAATGCTATCGTACGTCGGTAGTATCCTGACGTAGACACAAAAAGTCGTACACAAATTAACAAATGTTCTTTGACGACGAGTTCGTCGTTTTTAGCTTTTCTCAAGTCCTCCCGTTGGATACACTGATCAGCCCCAATCCTTCAAATTTGTGAACTATTAAAGGAGTAGAGTTTAGACCCGTCAGCACAGTTTAGCTCAAAGTAGCAGACTGAAGGGTGGCTCCTCATCAGCCACCAGCACAACTACCTTTTCACTATATCTACTAAAGGACGGTAAATAACATTGCTATTTAGTGGTATCATATGATACCACTAAATTATAGAATTTATATAAAATCGAAAAATCGTGGTAGCAATGTTATTATTGTTTTCGTTTAATGTACGGAACGTTACGCATCGGTCTACTTAGTTGTGTCATCATTGAAAGAGATATATTAATAAACGCGAAACTGTTTTGTGCATTTGAAAAAGTCAAATTTTACTTTTTTTTTATATATAATTAACGACCAAATAATGTAAGTATATTTATAATTAATTACTTTTATTAAGGACGATAAGCCCAAAAACTAGCCAGGAAGCACACCAATTACACCGGCACACAAAAAAAAAAGTTGTCTGTACTTTTGACCAGACCCACCTACGGACATGTATTTTGACCCGTTGAATCCGAATTTGAAGCCCGTTTGGCCCTGTCACCCTTCAGATTTGAGTAAAATGCAAAAAACCAAAAAATAAGCAAAAAATTGCGAAAAACTGCAGTCACAGCGATGAAAAAAATTTTATGGACCCTGATCAAGTATGATTTTTATGTATTTCAATTTACTGAAACTGAATCTGAACGTTAATTAGCCCGTTGAGTTGTTAACATTTGAAAAATAGCAAAAAAACCCAAAAATTGCAATAAATCATGAAAAATCGAAATTATTGAGATGAAAACAATTTTTTGGATTCAGATTGAGTATGATTTTTATGTATTTTATTCCACTGAATTTGAATCTGAAGTTTTCTTGTCCCATTAACGTTTTAAAATTAAAAAAAATCTCAAAGAACCAAAAAAATCAGGAAAATTGTAGTTATAAATATGAAAAAAAATTTTAAAAGATTAATATTGAATAATAATAAACAAATAATATTAAAAAAATTATAAATAAGACTAGGTATTTTTCTTAAATTTCAGACTTCTGATAACTTCAGTTTTTTAACTGAATATAAGTTTTATAACATATTTTAAAAGTATTTAACAAAATAATATATACTGTAGTCAATTTTTTATTAATTTAGTATAAAATGCTCTCATACATTCTGGACATACAGCACATTCTGAATCACTAGGGATTTCCAAATCAAAAAAAAAAAAATATATCTTTATCCCTGAGATCTATTTTCAACTAGCAAAAAAAACATCATACTATAAATTGTTATTATTTTTCATATAATAGGCACAGTGGTATCATTCCACATAGTAACTAAGCAATTTGGAATACATAACAACATTATATTGTTTCAATATTGCCAAATATGAATAGATTGTACTATTTTATGTAATAAAAGTAATTAATTATAAATATACTTACATTATTTGGTCGTTAATTATATATAAAAAAAAAGTAAAATTTGACTTTTTCAAATGCACAAAACAGTTTCGCGTTTATTAATATATCTCTTTCAATGATGACACAACTAAGTAGACCGATGCGTAACGTTCCGTACATTAAACGAAAACAATAATAACATTGCTACCACGATTTTTCGATTTTATATAAATTCTATAATTTAGTGGTATCATATGATACCACTAAATAGCAATGTTATTTACCGTCCTTTAGTAGATATAGTGAAAAGGTAGTTGTGCTGGTGGCTGATGAGGAGCCACCCTTCAGTCTGCTACTTTGAGCTAAACTGTGCTGACGGGTCTAAACTCTACTCCTTTAATAGTTCACAAATTTGAAGGATTGGGGCTGATCAGTGTATCCAACGGGAGGACTTGAGAAAAGCTAAAAACGACGAACTCGTCGTCAAAGAACATTTGTTAATTTGTGTACGACTTTTTGTGTCTACGTCAGGATACTACTGACGTACGATAGCATTTATTGATAGATTATGATTTATAGGAAAGTTTAATTTGTTTTTTTTTTTGTTATAATTTACTTCAAATTCGGATTCAACGGGTCAAAATAAATATCCGTAGGGGGGTCCGGTCAAAAGTACAGACAACTTTTTTTTTTTGTGTGCCGTTGTTATTAAGATTGACTAAAGTACCAGCAGTTCAACTTCGACTCTTGCTGCACACAAACACACAATTTTAACAAAATATAAAATATTTAAGCTAAGTGCAGGTTTTTAGATAGTTATTTTATTTAAGAAACGTAATCAACAAAAAGTCAAATTGTAATATAAAAATGTAACACAAAATAAATTAAATCGTACAAAATACAAAGTTGATCGCATCAAACATCCTGACCCGTAACTCGACGTTTCTTTGTCAAAACGTCCAGTCTCACACTCCTTTTCACGTTTCCTTTTTATATTCTTTTTCCAACCATTTTAATTTGCTTACCCTGCAGTTCCCTTTTATATGACGTTATCGTATTGCTTGGGAATTCAAAAATTGCTAACTCAGTGCCTGAGCAAGTGTCGTGGCAAGCGGGACACCTGCCCCGGGACCCTCGGTCATTGGTTTAGTTTAAATGCCTACCTACTTTTTTGTCCGTTGAGCAAATAAAGGTCTTTAAAAAATTTCAACCCAGAAATAGAGAAAACCCACACGGCTAACTTGCCCCGGGTCCCGCAAAACTTTGCGCCAGCACTGTGCTTACTCCTGTTGTAAATTTTGTATTATACTAAAATCGACGTTATTCAGCTTTTACTATAAGGCCTAATTTATGCTGTATAACACTCAAATATAAAACACTATTTTAATGAAAAAAATTAAGTATTCTTAATATATCATTATTAACCTGTAAATAGTTTGCTCCGATTTGTTTTTCACCATTTATATCAATAATAGGATGTCCGATTTGTAGTAAACTGTTAACAAAAGCTTTAGCAACTTTTGTCTTATAATTGACATCAGATACCCATAAAGGCCCATCTTTGCCATGGAAATTCTTTTCACGTTGTGATAGATTGTCCCGCTCCGATTTTATGAAATATTTAAGGACTTGATCGTAACTCCAACCTACAGGATTAGATTAAGAATTAAAAAATTAAAATTGTATAACAAATTCAAACATTTATATCTTCACACCTTCATTGCCTAATGCGGCCCAGTTGTCATAATCTCTTCTGTTACCTCTATTGTAAATCATAAAGTTCAGAATGCTGCTTCCACCCATCACTTTTCCTCTTGGTATCTTGCAGCGTCGTTTATCAAAACCTAAAATAAATAAGTTACCATACGTAATATCAAATAGTATATGTATTTTATAATAGCATTAAGAAAAATTAATTTTAGTACTCAAGCAAGAATTGTTCATCGGTACTGTTTTATACTTCCAATCAACATCCGACCCTTGCAAATAAACTGCTGTAATTGGTACATCCATTAAATGAGTGGATTTTTGACCAGCTTCAATTAGTAGAACTTTCCATTCGTGTACCTTAAAGTATAACAATTAATAAAAAGGTTTTTTTTTTATGACACAAATTAATTGTTTGATAATTGTTCTTTTCAATTATCATTTATCTTGAATTGATCAAAAACTAAGTATCCTCTGAATTTGTGTTCAAGTGTTAAATAAAAATAATAAATGATATGATAATGCGTACCTCTGATAATCTGCTTGCTACTACGGCTCCTGCACTTCCTGCTCCAACCACAATAAAATCATATTCCGGAAGAACAATTTTTCTATCTTTTGGTTCTTTAGCTTCCCATTTAATAGCCTCAATCATATATGTCAAAAAAGATTCTGACAGTGGAGGAAAATTTTCCTTTTTAGCGTTCTGTCTGGATTGTCTTGAACAATCAATCTGAATAAGAAATGTCAAGAAAAATAGTGAAGTAAAATTTAATATTAGCGAACGCATAGTGTTAATAACTTTAACTGTGAGAGTCCAATGTAAAATGTCGAAGAGGACAATCGTTCATACTTGTTTTATTTAAAACATTATAACAAAATTATTTCGTGTTTTGGAAGGGCGCTGACTGTTATTATATAATTCATCTCAGAAAACAAACAGTAAAAATTATCTGATGGTTTCAAATTTTTCGTATGTTTAAATGTAAAATTATTGACACCTCTTCAATTTGGAAAATAATCAATAAAGCAATGTAAAAAAATCAATTTTTAACATTTTTTATTTAAATTGTTATCGAAGTTAAAATATAAAATATATAATTGAATAAAAATTTAATAAGCTTTAAAAATTATTTGTTTGAAAATAATTTTCATTTTTTCGGAATATTAAAATTTCGAGCTATCTAAAAGACAAAGTAGGTTTTTGTAAATAAGTTAATATTTTGTATTACAGGAGACAGAAAACCATTTAATGAAGAAAAAAATAAAAAACATGTGTAATGTATTTCTACACATATTTTTACACATAAATTTTTTTTTTTAATTAAGTTGAATTTTTGTTCATCAACGTTTATTTACTAAACTTAAATAATAAATATTTTGATTTATTATAATTTGATAATTTAACAATACATTGATTTGTCCAGCCTTACAAATTTTATTAATTAATTTAACATAAAAAAGTAGTTTTGATTAGAAAAATTAAGACAAACATTTACTTTTAAACTGTTAAAATAAATTATAACTTTCTTCGACCAAAAACATCAAATTTTTATCTCTAACTTTGTGATATAATTTTAAACCATTAGTTGAGCAATATACAGTGTTCAGTAAGTAAGGAAACAGAAAATTGCTACAAATAATAAGAACAATAGAAATCAGTTTCCTTACTTATTACACACTCTATAGAACAAATTATTGCTCGTTTTATAATAAGTAATAACCAGTTACAGCTAAAAATCTGACAGAAATATAAGTTATTATATATTTTAAGAATGCTTGTATTAATGTAAACAAAAATATAATTGTACTTTTTAATGGTAACGACGAAAAAAAATAATATTGTGTAATATTTTATGTTATTATGAAAATTAAAAGATGATACAATTCTATTTTCCCTATATTTTTCTAAATCAAACAAAAAAATGTAAAATTAATTGAAATTTCAAGGATATACGCTTTATTTTTTAATTTACAAAATTAATTAGTTACAAATACCAAATAATAATGGGAAAAAAAAGAAAGCAAACTAAAGAATTTATGTATATCTTAATTTTAAGTTGCTAAAAACCATGTTTGAAGGAGAAAAAATAACTCGAAGAAAAAATTAAAGACGTCCTTAAAAATAAAAATAAATAATAATAAAAAATAAAACAAAGTAAACTTTATTTAATTTAATACAAATAGGTATATATTGATATATTATAATGATATAAGATTTATACAATGATTTTAATTGATTAATTAGATTTTTAGTTCATTTATACCACTATTTGAGTTCTAAAATAAGGATCTCAAATAATTATTAAATAGTTAAGAATAATATTTAAAGTTTTGATATTATTTATCTTAGGCTAAAATTTGGAGTAACAATAAAATGTGTAAAAAAAATTTTTTGTGTGCCTATGTGCCTTAATTTTCAAATTATAATATATAATTATTTCTCATTAATGATGGATATGAAATTAATTATGCTAACACAAAAACCAATAAAAGTTTAAAACCATAAAATTTTTTGAATTATCATCAACATCTGGGACATTTTAAGGATAAATCAAACAAACAATAGCACTTCCGTAAAAAAAAATGATGAGACTTTCTAAAACATTTAGGAGAGCTAAAATTATGTAGTCAAATTTTAAAATATATCCCTGATTTTAAAGACATTATAAATATATATTTTTTTGCTAGGGTAATCACTTTCTTTTCGCTACCTCTAAAGGTTAATTTCCTCAGAAGGAAAATAGAATGTTACTAAATCATAGTACTATAATTATAAAAAACTACAATGAGTCATTTATTAAATAATTTTTTACTCTAAAGAAAATTGATTATCACTTAATAATATAAATCGGTGTACTACAGTGAACTTACAACTCAATTATTTTTTTTACTTGGAATGAAAAATTGTTTGTAAATATCTTAAAACTACTAGTTTATTAAAATGTATATATATATTTATATATAGGTGAACCAGATCTATTCAACAATTTTTATAACTTATGATCTAATAATCATTTTGTTATATATTTTTTTTAATTTTTTGTATTTTTAAAGTACGTTTAAAGTAAACTTTTCATTATTTGTCTCACTTTAAAAAAAAGTTCATTTTTTATAAATTTACAATAAAACTATTTTTTAATCCTTTTTGACAAAAAATATTAATGGCTTGATAATAATTTTAATTTATAGAGTGAATATGTAGCAGAGGTCGGTACAGCCAGACTTATTAATATTTTTGGATATTTCCGCTATAAGAACAATAATTTCATATATATTAGCTTAGATGCGAAGCTTAGAAGATATTAGTATTACTACGATGTATTTTTTTTTTTTGTATCTGTTACCACTTTTTTTCAGCTCTCACCAAACCAATTTCTTTCAAGAATACATCATAAGATCACAAATCGTATATACTGGAATACTTTACTCTCAAAAATTGAAAAAAATTCACTCGTTCCTCGTAAGTGGGGAAATCCTTAAAAAAATAACAATTTTTAAAATCAGTATTTTTTGACATCTTTTACTTATCTGCCATAACTTTCTGAAAAATGAATGAATCAAAACAAATTTGTTTTATAAATACTGAAGGTATTTTTCTATCATTTGATATAATGTTTTTTTTAAATCTAACTTTATATGCTATTATAACTCAAAAATTAATAAAAATAAAAAAAGTGGTGAGGATAAAATTTGTAAAAGTGGGAGTTACACCTAAAGAAAAACCTCAATCAATTTTGATAGAGAAATTTAATCAAGGGTTTATGATAATGTTTTATTAATACGAACAAAATAATTATTCTTATAAATAATTATTGTTCAAGACAAGAAAAAAAAATATCATGTTGATAAATATATCATAGATTTAATAGTAATGATATATTTATCAAATTGAACAATGAATTTATTATATAGATCGAGGTTTTTCTCTGGGTGTAGATTAATAGTGAGAGTTACTTTTAATTCGGGTTGTGGTTTGAGGGTTATGAAATAATATAAATATAAACTCTTATGGATTTAAAAAAAATCTTACCTAGTAATTTTTTCTTAGTTCTTATAATATCTTAAATAATAGTATTAATTAATAATTAATGAATAATATAACATAATTCAATTTAGTTCACAACTTTAACACGTAAGAACTTCCACAATGATGACGACAATGTTAGCGTAGTAATGTCTAGAGCACGAAAAGAAAAGACCAGAATAAGGGTTTGCTCTGCCCTTTTATAATACTTTTTATCCTTGAAAATCATCATTGTCTAATTCTTACAGTATAACTGTTTATTGATAAGTAAGCATAAAATACAGAAATGATTACAGATGAATAGAGTATATAAATCATTTTGACATTTTATATATAACATTAACATAGTTTTATTACACATAAGATTAGGGTTGATACAGTGCATTTAATTATTAAAATTATAATAAAAAGATGACAAAAATAATTTATAGATTTCTTTTCGGAAGGAATGATTTTGAAAAGTGACTATTAATCAATTTATGATTGAATTGTGTGTATTAGAATATAATTAGTGTGTGTTTGTTGAATGTTTCTCCAAGTTGTTTATTTATAAATTTTTGTTTGAAAAGAATTTATATTTTTCTAAGAATATAAATATAATGTATAAGTAGAAATGGTTATTATTTTAAACGAAAAAATAATAAGATATCATTATTGTGGACACAAACAGGGTAACCTAGTGTTATCCCATGTCAATGGTAGTGACGATATATTACGGCAATATAATGAGATTTTAAAATACTTAAAATATACAAAGTACAACATTTGCACAAAAATCTAACTTCAACAAAATTTCATAATTTTTTAGCAATACTGCGTTCTTTAAACATATGATAATTTAAAGCATTTACTATATACTACACGTTGAAAAAAAAATTGTTCCGACACCTTATCTTCTATTTGCAAATGGTCGCCAAAATTAACGTTAAAACAACAAAAGATATTATTTTTGCGTAAATAACCACTGTTTTTTAATTTTTTATAATTTTCATTTTTTTTCAACTATTTACTTACTTATTAATTTTTTATTTTTTATTTAGCAACATTAGGTTAAAATAATATTAGTCATATATAACGCAGAGGCAAGTACTTCCATTGAACTTCCTTTCCTATTATACAAAAATAAATAAATACGATTTAAGTTTAAATTATAAATTTTTTTATCAAAGATTTTTGTAGCTTTTAATGTACATATAATACAAGAACACCTGCAAACAAATGTCTTAGAATAAATTTAAATCCCTCAAAATCCTCGAATATTGAAGATTATAATTGCACGAATCAGGTTTATTAATATTTTTTAGGTTAGATAAAAATTTAAAAAATTCCCAGAGTATTAAGGAAAGTTTCTATCTACACCCAGAGAAAAACCTCGATCTATATAATAAATTCATTGTTCAATTTGAAAAATATATCATTACTATTGAGCCTATGATATATTTATCATTATGATATTTTTTTTCTTATCTTGAACAATAATTATTTATAAGAATAGTTATTTTGTTCGTATTAATAAAACATTATCATAAACCCTTGATTAAATTTCTCTATCAAAATTGATTGAGGTTTTTCTTTGGGTGTAAGTATGATAACTGAACAATTGTAATAGTAAATTTTGTGTATGAATTACATACTAAATTTAATTGGTATAATAAGTATTTTCCAAGTATTATATTATAATTATAAAACTTGTAATCAGGGTATAAATAAGGAAATAGATGTTCATATTAGTTTTGGAGCAATTTAACAATTCCTTCTAAAAATTAAACTGTATCTATAGATTTGCATTGAAGCTTTGTTTTATATGATATTGCTTTTTACCATTTTCATATGAGGCGTATAGTTTCAATATCAGCTATAAGTGATTTTTTTTTAAACGATTTTTTTTGTATTTTCTAAATGGTCACACTGTACTAAATGTTTTGTACAATTATTGTACTTAAAAAAGGCTATAACAGTTTTAAATTAATCATGGAAAAATATGGGGTTGGTTTCAAAATCGCCCATCTAACAATGTCAATTTCAAAAGAAGCCATAATCAATTATATGTTTTTCTTCGCGGTAAAATAATAATTGATAATGATTATATTTTACGCTACGATATTAATACTGATTAATATTTTTAAGTATTTAAATTTAAAAGTAAAGTTTTTATATTGATTAAAGAGTACAGTAAAAAATATAATATTTAGTTTTTATTTCAATGTTTGTTTCAAAAAATACCTATATCACATAGTCAATTTCAAAACCAGCCATATATACAGGAAAAAAAATGTTGAATTCAAAACCAGCCATCTGATGAAATTGGCAACAAAACCAGCTGTATAAAAATTATAAAATTAAATAACTCTCTTAAAAATATTTTGTTAAATTAAATATTTACTCACAATGTGTTTACACTCCTAAGCTTTAATATCATATATATTATAAAATCTTCGAGTTAAATCTTAACCTCATTATTTTATTTTGTTGTTCCTGAAAAAATTCAAAGAATGGTCTAGCTGGTTTTGAAACTATACGCCTAATATATCATATATACTTGTCTCAACTATGTCACGTCCCAAGTGTGTACGATTTTTTATCTCCAAACTTAACTTAAACGAAAATACTTATTTAAATTGTATATTACACTTTAAGGTCAATTTTCTACAATAAAATTTAGGATTCACTCTGTATATAATTAAAATTATATAATTGTCAAGGGCATATGTTTTAACTGGATTTTTAAAAAGTATTCTTTTGTGTTGAAAAACACGTTTTTAGCTTGTGGTGCAGGATTATTTTTTTATATATGACATTTTAAGAGGAACGTGTTAAAATAATTTCTTATTGATGTTTTGTACTTAAATTTTTGTAGCATTTTAAAGTTCATCAAAATAATTTTATTGTGTCGTTTGAAATATATTTAATATAAACCAAAAATAATTATCAATCAAAATATTTTTTAGTGTTAATAACTTTAATACGGTCAATAACAGCATATGTCACCTCAGATTTGTATTTTCAATATGTATAGTTTTTAGAATAATTAATGAAACAATTTTTTTAATGGATTTAAATATATAGAATGATCAAAAAAATCTTATTTTCATATTTTTAGTTTAAAAATTTCAAACAATTTTGTTCTTATATATATATTTTAAACCGATGAATCATTTCCGTTTTAAAACTAAATAAAAATTTGTTTATTAAATAGAAATTCATTTTTAATTTGATTTTCATAATACTGGAGATAACAATAAGCCATCTATTATTGTCAGTATTTATTCTTGTTATTCATCAACAGAAAATTACCAATAGAAAATTGGTCAAATATTTAAACTTTATCTAGCAAATAATAGTAGAAGAATGATTTGTCGAATAAAAAATGGCCATAACCTTAATCAATCACCCTACATAAGGATAACAAATACCTAAGGAAGTCATTAATTAATTTATATACTGTAAATTGAACTAGAAAAACACGTTTAATTTACATAACGACCTTAATGTTAAGATTCTTACACTAACAATTGTAAAATAAAATGAAAAAAATTATACTTAATAAACTGAATAAGCTTACTGAATTGTTAATGGTTAAAAAAATAAGATTATAGGCAAAATTTAGATTAATTTATACTTATAATTAATTTCCTAATTTCATTAAATAACCTCATCACTATACATTTTTTATAAATGATCAAATTCTTTAAAAAATATTCTCTTTGATAATCATTAGACTCATTATCGAAGATAAGTTTCTGTCAAATACCAGATTTAACCTGTTAAATAACTTGTTTGTCTTCGTCTTCATAGAATAATGAATATTAAATTTTTTTTTATTGCTATAATTATGAAAATAGAATAAAAACAAAGGAGTGATAAAAAACCAACACAAGAGGGTCGCGACACAGTGGTGACGTGCAATAGTTGGGTCATGTATAATGATATCTGACAGTGATTAAAATCACTATAAAAAAAAAACGCTTTGATGAAAATCTTTAGATAGTGTTTAATTTTAAAAAATTGGTGGATTATTTCAAAAGCTATATGATCTGCTATTTCCTTATTAATATCCTGATTAAGATAAAGTACGTATAATGAAAGAGGGATATAAATATTATTTCTCATAAAAAAATTGTATTGATCCATACACTTTTTAATAAGTTATAGCATTTTAAAGTTAAAAAAATAAAATCTAAAATTTTAACACAAAAATATCATTCGGTAACTATTTACACCGTGAAGACAAAATAAAGTCCGACATTTTTTTTTTCCATAATAAAGTATATTACATTATCTTTAATATAATATATATATAAAAGTGTCAGAGTTTCCGGAACACTTTCAAAATTAAAGTTGAAAAAGTTAATTTTTTGTGAAAAAGTTGTCATTTTAAATCCCTTCCTGTGAAAGGATCAGATTTATAAAAAAAATATACCAAATGCTAAGTAATGACATAAAGCATCTTTAAAAAAGTTATGGCAGTTTTAGGTAACAAAAATTGAAAAAATTAGCAATTTTTAATTTGTAAATTCTTATGAGATTTCCCCCATTTACGGGGAAAGAGGGAAATTTGTCAATTTTTGAGGGTAATGACTTCGACTAGATACGATTTGTGATCTTATGATGTATTCTTGAAAGAAATTGGTTTGGTGAGAGCTGAAAAAAAGTGGTAACAGATACAAAAAAAAAAATACATCGTAGTAATACTAATATCTTCTAAGCTTCGCATCTAAGCTAATATATATGAAATTATTGTTCTTATAGCGGAAATATCCAAAAATATTAATAAGTCTGGCTGTACCGACCATGAGACACATGGATAACATACACATTAAAAAAATACATCATAGTAAAATTAATATCTTCTCAGCTTTGACACCAAAAACGTTTTAAAAATATTAAAATTTATCGATTTTAAAAATTGTTTGAGAGGATGTGTTCAACTATATAAAATCTGTTTAAAAATATTTGTCCAATGAGAGCTGAGAAAATTATTAACAGATATACGATAAAATAAACACATTAAAGTAAAATTAATACTTTCTGATAAACCAAGAGTTATATCATTCAACAATTTTCTTAAAATAATAATTATTTTAAGAAAATTTGAATGACAAGCGTTAAAAAAATCACTTGTATAAGATACAATTTAAACAAATACCAACCATAAAAAACAATTTACATTATAATACAAAACTATTGTACAGACCTTAATGTAATTTATGTTGTATTTTTATTTTTTAAAGGGGTATTTTACATAAGAAATAATGTATTGAGTAAGATTCAATCAATAATTTTGAGTCTTCACGAAACACATAATAATGAATAAGAAACTTAAGAGCGTTTTCCTTGACACGAAATGTGTTTTCGTATAACTAATGAAGTAATTTTTTTTTCTGAACAAATTTTTTGGGGTACCTATTTTAGATATTTTGTAATATTTTTCCAAAATGTTTTTCATAACAACTTCAGATTTCAAAAACAATTCTATTCGTGCTACTGATTAACGCTACAATTAAATTTAAAATTACTTATATCTTTTAAAATGTAGTATATTTTATGTCATGTGTAGAATAACATTTTACAAGTGTTTTACTTCTCTATAAAATAATAATTTTTAATTTATATTTTAAGTTCAAATATCTCAGAAGAAATAGGAGTAATTAATCTACTTATCTATATCATATACATTTTCAAAAATTTAGTATATTAAATGATATATCTGCAACACCATTACCCTTATATTATTCAAGTGTTTTGATACTTAATAACCAAAATCAATCGAATGTAAGAAGAGTTTAAAGTTAGATTTATAAATAGGACAGCAACAATATTCATTTATAATTTTTTTTAATTAATCCAAACACACCAATGAACAAAACTCATATTTGTTGTACATCAGTAAGACGTGCTCAATAAAAGATAAAGTAATCGAATAATAAAACTACATCTAAATCTTCAATTAATTATTGTCTAAACACCATTAATATTAAAAAACATTTAACAAAAAAGAAATGCACCATTTGTCTGAGATAATGAAAGTAAAAAATTCATTGGTTTAGGAAACAAATCTGGTTCGAATTTTGCGTGAGAACAAATCACAATAGCCCGTCAAAAACTTCGGCAATAGACTGACTACAGCTAGAAATATTCTCTACTTCTTCAATATCAACTGAACAATTTGTAATTATGATGTTGGATAGTGAATAATTTGAAGCAAAATATACTATCGATTCATCCAATATTATCTAATGTTTTATCACTATGGACCATAGTGATTAGAATAAAATTACAATTTTTATATCTTTCACATATCTATAAAAGCAAATTTAATTAAAAATAAGAGTATCCTAAATACGGTTTAAGTAATTAGTAATTTTATTAAAAACACTTCCTTCTTAAATTTGAAAATTCAACGAAAATAGTTTGAAACCAGTAATTTTAAATATTTCATGGAGATTATTTTTACACACAGATGAACAGAGCTCATTAGAAAATCACTGAAAAATGTGTAAGGAATGTTTTCAACAACAACTTATGAGTTGTTAAAATTGTTAATTTAAACATTATTTTCATAAGACAATTTTTCTTGAACATAATAAATATATTTAAATTAAAAAGACAAAAATATATAACTATTCCTAATATGAAGAGCTATCTTTCGAAAGTTACCCCTAAAAACTAATCTTAAATAAATAATTGTTTTACAATAAAATTGATATTTATCATAATTCATAAAAATAAATAAAATTTTTATCAATAAATCATTATTTAACAAATAAATAATAATTATATATAAAATATTCAATTGCATCTAAACATTATTTACAATAGTGGCACCCCAATCCTCTTTAATCATATCTGCCCCTTTTTCTCCGATCATAATGGTAGGTGCATTTGTGTGACCAGCTGGAATTTCAGGCATAATTGAAGCGTCTATGACCCTCAAACGCTTGACACCGTGAACACGAAGTCTTGGATCAACTACCGCAGTGGGATCACCAACTGGTCCCATTTTACACGTACCCGATAGATGATAAATGGAAAAACTAATTTGTCGGGCTGCACATTTCCAATAGGCGTTCGAATCAAAAACGTATTTGGTACAACCAGGCAACGGAGTTGTCAATATTTGGGCGTCAAGTTTTCTCATAGCGTCTGTCTTTAACATTCGCTGAACAATACGAACGCCAGCCACTATCACATCCAAATCGGCCTTGTTTGAAAAATGATTAGGATCAATAAATGGATGATGGAAGGGATTAGTATCTCTTAACCAAATACGACCTTTACTTTTAGGGCGCATGACCATTGGAAACACCATAAAACTGTCTTTGTCCGCAACTGGATTATAAACTTTATTAAAGATGTCCGTTCGAAGGCCAAAGTATTTGTGAGCTGAAACATCAGAAGTGTACGAAGAAGAAAACAATAGCAATTCAAGATCGGTATGTCCATCTGATTTATTTGGATTTTTTGTGTCAAAAAATCCCAACGCTTCTGTTCCACCTGCCACTGAGCACAGGCCACCATTACCCATATAAAAGTTTTGCATAATATACGGATCTTGAAGCAACCTATCAGTTTTCAAGGACACTGTATCATTTATTAAAATAAAAAGTCCTCCAAGTGATATATGATCCATTAAGTTTTCACCTACTGGTAAATTACTCAACACAGGAATGCCTTTTTCTTTCAAATGAGCTTCAGGTCCAATGCCTGACAACATTAGTAATTGTGGTGAATTAATTGCACCACCACTAACTATAACTTCTTTTCTAGCATAAACTCTATATTTTTTACGCTCATTCACAAATTCCACCCCAACCGCTGTTTTTGTAACCTCATCGATTAATATTCGGGTAACTGTACTATATTTTTTTACGTGTAAATTCTTTCTTTTACTTGCTGGAAACAAGAAAGCCGAATTAGTACTCCATCTTCGACCGTTTTTCATGGTGACCTAAAAAAAAATTATGTACATTTTTTTGACATTCCTCATATTTAAGATAAATTCTTAACTATGCAATGTCTTCACAATTGTATAAATGTTATTTTTATTAAAATAACATTTATATAATTAGGGAGTAATTGATTTATTGTAGATTTTGATTTGTATAATTATAAACATTTATTTTTCGATTGCTAAATCATGATTTAAATACTTTTTAATTCTATTCTTTATAAAATAAATGAAGTTAACATCTTATAACTTATAAAATGTTAACATCATTTATTTTAGAGAATATTTATATTTATACACATTTATTTTAGTATAAATATTAGTATATCTAACTGAAGAATTGACTGGTCGATTATAACTATTGAGCCAATATTTCGGAAATTATAAATATTTCTCTATCATGCTACTCCAACGATCCAAATGTAAGCAACTAATTTTGAGCTGCACATCTTATTTTGCCAAAACATTAACGGAAAAGCTACTTTTAAAATTGTTCAATAGCATGTACTAATATTCTATGCTATAAAAGTGATAACTTCTAATGGTAAATATCAAACTATATGATAGTCATATAATATTAATTTAAATACTAAATATATACCCTAGTTTTAAAAAGTCATTGATATGAAAACTATTTAATGTTTTTTTTTTTTTAAATTTTTGGAATACGAAAAACTTTTTTTCAAATTTATGTAATAGGTTCAACAAATTACTAATTGTGATATTTAGATAAAAAGAGGCATGCCCTTCCAATTAAAAAAAGTTTTTTACCAAAATTATGAAACCTACGAACATCGAAATATTAAAAAAAAATATTAGCTTATTTTAAACTGGGAAGGAATTGGTTTTGTGATAATGTGCATTTTTTATGCTTGTTTATTAAAATTTAAATTAAATTAAAACTTTTTAAAAGTTTTCAATGGTTAAAAATAATCTTTTTGATGATATTTTTTCAATGTGTTATTTGATTTTAAAATGTATTTTTTCAAGAAAATATTTTGCAGATTCACATCGAAGTGTGTTTTATAAAAGTGATGTTAATCACTATCATCTATACATGTTCCAACTATGTCACGTTCCCTCTGTACTAGGTTTTTTCATTGTGTAATGAATCACGATTAGCAAAAATGTAGAAACTCCTAAACTCATATTATATTGTCATTGTCACTATCATCGAATGCTAGAATTCATTATTATAAAAAACTTAATTCATAATATGTTATTAAGATTATTATAAACATTTAATTTTTAAAGCAATATTTAGAAAAAAACTATATTATAACAACTAGCACTCAGTATGTAACGACTTATAACACAATAAACTAAATTTTACGTTTTTATTAGCTCTAGTAAAACATTTTATTTTCGTATTATAATTATTAAATTGAATATATAAAAATTTAAACCGGAAAAATTCATAAAAATAAAAATATATAAACTATAACAGCTAGTCCCACTTTTCACTATTAATTACATATAATACGATATATTTTCATGTAATTGGATAACTCGTTTAACGTTTATACTATTAAAAATAATTACCTGTAAATAATTTCCTCCTGTTTGCTTTTCCCCATTTACGTCAATAATAGGATGCCCAATTTGTGATAAACTCTTAACGAAAGCTTTGGCTATATTTGACTTAAATTTAATATCTGATACATATAAAGGTCCGTCTTTACCGTGGAACATCTCCTCACTTTGAGACAGATTTGCTCTTTCCGATTTTATAAAATATTTTAGTACTTGATCGTAATTCCAACCTACAATGATAACAATTTTAAAATTGAATAAATTAATGTTATGCGACAAGCATAAACATATATTTTACACACCTTCATTACCCATTGCAGCCCAGTTATCATAATCTCTTCTGTTGCCCCTAGTATATATCATGAAGTTGATAGCACTGCTTCCACCCATCACTTTTCCTCTTGGAATTTTGCAGCGACGATCATCAAAACCTAAAATATATTATTTAATAGATGGATACTACCCCTTAAATAATAACACATTAATAGTATATGTATAATATAATAGTATTGAAAATAATTAATTTCAGTACTCAAGCAAGAATTATTCATCGGTATTGAACTATACTTCCAATCAATATCCAACCCTTGCAGGTAAACTGCTGTAATTGGTATATCCATTAAATGAGTAGCTCTTTGACCAGCTTCAATTAATAAAACTTTCCATTCGGGAACCTAAGTATAAAGATTTTTGTATCCGTTATTATTTTTAATGTTGTGAAGATGAAATCATGTTCAAATTAGAGTCATACAGTTTTTTATTGAATACATTTTATCAAAACTCAATATTTTATCATTTAATTGTGTAAAAACATGTTAAAAGTTGTAATAAAAATTATAATTGATAAAATATTACTACATACCTCTGACAGTCTGTTGGCCAAAACAGCTCCTGCACTCCCTGCTCCAACCACGATAAAATCATACTCCCGAAGCAAGTTTTTTTGATCTTTAGGTTCTTTAGATTCCCATTCAATACTTTCCATCATATACGCCAAAAAACCTTCTGTCAACGGAGGAAATTCTGTATTAGTGTTAGTATCATTATCACGAGAGCACTCATTGAATGCCAGAAACGAAAAAAATAATAATATAAAAATATTAAATATTAGTGGGTGCATTTTTTCTAGCTTCAATCACAGTTGCTCAGTTTGTAATAACCGACAAAATAAAATTCTAACTTGTTTTATACCGTATCTAACAAATTTATCCAATTTGTATTGGAGGGGTAATGAATATTAATCAAACAACCTGTGGATTTTTTATTTGGTTACAAAATAATAATACAAATATTACAAACTATTTTGATAAATAAATTAAAATTATTTGTGATCGAAGAATAACCAATACATATATATATATATATATATTTTTTTTTTTGAAAGACCCCAATTTTACAATATTTACATTGATATAAGATAAAAAATTGTTTTTTAAAAATTTTTTAATAATCTTGTTTTGTTTAGATATTCATTTAATAATATATTTAATGTATCAAAAATTGGCATTTTATTACCTACAAATTTAAAATAAAATTTCATTAAGTTTTATTTATTATATATTTGTTACATTTCAAATTAATATTATAGCTAAAGTTGTAATTTCAAATTATAAATTCTTATAATTCTAGTAGAGATATTAATTTTCCACAAATTCATTTTCCTAAAAAACTAACAAACGTTGGATAGAATCCAAATTTTCTAGAACAAAAATATTATTTTGGTTTCAATAGGAAGCTGAGAAGATTTTACCTTGATATGCATTTTTTTTAGACTGTCCATGAAAATTCACAACACTCACTGGACCGCTTTCAATGATTAATATATCAAAAGAACCCGATTTCAAACTAATTAAACCTATCGCTGTCGAAAATTAAAAAGAAAAACCTTCATTTATAAAAATTGAGAAAAAAAATCTCAAAATTACGCTATTGTAAAAATAGCATTAATCAATTTTTTTGTATTTTAAAACTACTACTATAAAAAAAATTAACTTATTGAAATTTTAATATGGTATACTAAAAACAATAATTTTTCTTTTGATATACTTTTTATGAAAACCCATTGAAACACATAAGTATAGAAAGGGTTTAAAAGTGATTAACGCATGTAATAAAAATTTCTTCAACTCAATTTTTAAAAATATTCTAAAACGTCTGACAACTTTTAACCTATATTAATTTAAAGCTTTTGAAATTTACTACAATAAAAAAATATTCTTTCTTACCATTTTTATATTATGAAAAATCGGCCATCAAAGTAAAAATTGCAATTTAAAAAAAAATTTAATAATTTTTAATTAAGTAAATAATTTAGCAAGCACTTAATATTCGAGTGAAATTTGAAAACATAGAAATTGATTTATTAAAAATATACAAATTATTGCATAATTTAACAGAAATGAAGCGTTTTTTATTAAATAAATGTTAAACACATATCATCTATACTTGTCCCAACTATGGCACGTCCACACTGGGACGTTTTAAAACTTTACTTACAAAAAAATAAAAATTAGTATAATACAATTTCAGAAGACTTATAAAGACTTAAAAATTTTTCATATATATAAATTACTTCGACAAACCCATATTTTAAGAACTATAAATATAAGACACGTTAAATCAATATGTGTTATCACACCTACAATATGTACATATATATATCATTGAAAATAAAATAAAAACAACAATAGATCCAACCGCATTTGGTACGCTTCCGTCTTGTCTGGTTTATGCTTCTTGCTGACTCCAATTTAATATATAAATATCATATTGCTTGAGCATCAACTGTAAATAAAACGAAAGCGAAAAAGGCTGATGCGGATACACGAAATAAAACAGCCACCTCTCGACGAACCATCGTAGAATATGTCGGTCAATGCTAATTCACGGCAAGATGTAATTTCCATAGGAAGCCGCTACACATACTGACGAAAGGAGCACCAAAGGCTTACAGCTTTGACTGCAAGCGAAACCTATTTCAGCCATTGCCTGCGCCGTGTACACCAGTGCAAAATATTAACACTAGTGTTTTCATCACATTTCATAGTTTATGTCATGACTTAAACGCTATTTAATTAAATATCCCACTATCAAACAATCGAAATCACAAAACGTTGCTGCTATGGTAGAATTTGATTAACAAAAAATATTACAAAGTAATGAGACGCAATGTTACGCCTGAGTTTCAAAAAAATATTTTTTTCGGAACTCAGAAAGAATATTTTGTCAATATGACTATATAATATTACTTAATATACAATATTAGCATTTATTATTTAGTATTCGTTATAATAACGACTTTAGAAAATATTGCAGCGATGCTTAAATTGGATTACAAAAAGAATTTGTTCATTTTAATTCTCTCGACATACAGAAAGGTTCTTAAAAGATGGGATAATTTCAAGATGTCTTAAAATACCTTGTTTGCTGTACAAGAACAATGCTTAAAGGCATATGATAATCATTACAATCTCTTTATTGTTATTGTATTAGAAGACATATTTTTTCATTGTTGTATTACAAAATCTTTTGATTTAATTTTACACCATATCATAAAAAGAAAAAAAAAAATTATATATGAATAGTAACCAATAACACAGGACGAAAATAAAAATTTGTATGGTTTATATCAATATTTTGACCCATTTTCTTTGTTGTATTAACACAACATAACATTTAACAATATTGTGAAACCTCTAAAGCTTTAATCTAAGTTATTTCAAAATATATTTCCTCTAGCACCAAAAAATAAATGCCATAGAAAACTAGTAAAAATTACTATTTTGTTTAAAAACTATCTATATTATTTATTAAATTAAATATAAATATAAATTAAAATACTTTAGTACATATTTTTGTTTGTTTTAGTACTAAAAGAATAATCAGAAAAATAATCTAAACTAAATAGGATGTATTGATTAAATTGGGTCCGCTTTGATTGACCTTTAGGTACATTTAAATATACCAATATATTTAAAATATATTCAAACTTCCGTTACAAATAACCACCATATTAGTTTAAAATTCTAAAATAATTATCACAAATTCATTTACATGTTATAAAATAGTGTTATTAATGCTTCTATATCAATTTAACACATAACCTTACACAGTGGCAAATTATGTATTTCTTAAATTGTTTAATGTGTAGATAGGTATTTCATTAAAATAATTAATTAATAATTTACAGTTTAAAATAACCAAATAAGTAAAAATGTTTAATTATAATACATTCTATTAGCATTGTCTTTGAATAGATTATTGACTATTATAATTTATATATTATATTTTATATGAAAATAATTAACATAATAGTGTTTATAATAATCAATATAATATAAAATATACTTTATATAGTAATCACTAATATCGAAACCGATTATGATTTCAATATTTATATTGTCGTACAACACTATTATGTACAAAATAATTGTTTGTTTGTTAAATAATTTGATGTTTTGGGTATTATAAGTTTAACAAAAAAATATATTTTTAACAGTTTTATAAATTTTAGCTTCGATGTGAAGCTGAGAAGGTATTAATTTTATTGTAATGTGTTTTTTTTTGTGTCTATTGCCATTTTTTCTCAGCTTTCGTCGAGCCGCTTTTTTTCAACTATACGTCATATATCACAAATCGTATCTAGTTGAAGACATACCTATAAAAATTGAAAAAAATTCCCTAGTCCACTGTAAATAAAGAAAATTTTTAATTTTTAAAATTGGTAATTTTGGACATTTTTTAATTTTTCTTTTTTTTACTTAAAACTGCTATAGCTTTTTGAAAAAGGAATAAATCAAAATTTAATAATTATAAAATAATTTTTTTTTACAAATATACCTTCGGAGTTTCCTATTATATGTTTTTTTTTTAAATTAAACAGTTTACCTGCTCATAGGAGGGATTCAAAATTTCAACTATTGCACAAAATATTAACTTTTTCAACTTAACTATTGAAAATATTCCGAAAATACTGACACTTTTATATATGTATCTTAAATTAAAGCAAATAGTACCTAGTTAAAGACATTGCCTTTAAAAAATCAAAAAAATTCTCGTAAAGTTATATCCTATAGTATTCTATAATATACTGACATTCAGAAATATTGTGTGCCTAGTTTCACCTATGATTTCGGCCGCTGTTGTGATGTTAAATTTAATTTTAACCTATATTTTTGTGTTTATTTTTTATATGTTAATAATTGTTTTTAACTAATTAGTAATAATAGCAAAATTTAGTAGTGGTAGAAAAATCTAAATGCAGATTTGAAATCAGTGCGAAAAATTTATCAAGAAAAGTATATTTTTGACTAATAAAAATTCCTTCTTTACAATTTTTTCATAATTAACAACTAATTGTTTTCTGAAATGTTTTGGACCAAGCCCTTTAATTTTTTATACAAGTTTGCCATAACATAACAACTATTTAATCATTTTTTTTATAATTTCCCCGTAAGAATTTCAATAATATATTATTAAATATCAATTTCATATTATATTTAATTGCTCTAATATATAATAAAGATTGATCACTTGTGTCTAATATTACTTAAAATTAAAACTATATTAATAATATTATTAATTTAAAACTAAAAAATCCAGCAGAGTAGGAATTGCGGCACAGTGGGGACGTGGCATAGTTGGGTCAAGTATAGATGATATCTGACAGTAATTAAAATCACTATCATAAAAAACGCTTCGATGCAAATCTGTAATTAGTGTTTAATTTTAAAAATTTGGTGGATTATTTTAAAAGTTACGTGATCTGCTAATTCTTTATTTATATCCTGATTAAGATAAAGTATGTCGATTTATAAGTGTAATATATGAATTAATATTTATTATAGCAATATAATATAGTATGAAATTTGTATTGAATAATTTAATATTGTAATTTGGTGAAAAAATCATATTTTTTTATTAACTTTGATGTCCGTTATCACAATGAAAACAAAATAAAGTCCGAATTTTTTTTCATAGTACACTATATTACATATTCTTCTTTTTCTTAGCCTTAATCCCAACTACTTGGGGTTGGACACCCTTATCCTAAACTTCCACTTGAACCGATCTCCCATATCATCTATCCTCACATCAGCTGTCCTCATATTGCATTCAATAACATCCCTCCATCTTTTTTTTGGTCTTCCTCTACCTCTTCTTCCTTCAACATTCATTTCTATAACTGTTCTTACAGCTTCCGATTCTTCTCTCCTCATAACATGACCAAATCATCTAATTATATTTTCTCTCATCTTATCCACGATTAACTCTACACCTATACTCCCTCTTATATGCTCGTTCTTTATCCTATATTCCCTAGTCACTCCACTCATTCATCTAAGCATTCTCATCTCTGCTACATTCATTATCTGCTCTACTTTCTTGTCAACTGTCCAACATACATCATAGCTGGTCTCACTACAGTCTTGTAGAATTTACCTTTCAGCTTCATTGGAATTCTTTTATCGCATAAGATACCAGACATTTTTCTCCACTTCAACCATCCACACTTAATCATGTGTCTTACATCCTCGTCAATACCACCACTCTTTTGCACAACTGACCCTAAATACTTATACCCTAATACTCCACCTCTCCAATCACGTCCTCGCCTATTGTCACTGACCTCCTCATTTCACCTACCTTGTGTTCTTAGTCAAACTCGTACTCTATATACTCTGTCTTACTTTTACTTATACTTAAACCCTTTTCTTCAAGAGCTGATGTCCACACCTCTAGCCTTTGATTAATTTCCTCCCTATTTTCTCCTATTAACACTATATCGTCAGCAAACAACATGCACCACGGCACCTCTCCTTGTATTTCTCTAGTAATTTCATCCATCATTATAGAAAATAAGTAAGGGCTTAAAGCAAAACCTTGGTGCACTCCTACTCTTACCCGAAAAACTTCTGTTACTTCTCCCGCACTTTTTATCCTAGTACAAGTGCCATCATACATATCCTCAATTATATTAATGTACTTTTTCGGTACTCCTTTTCTCATTAATGCCCACTTTAAAACCTCTCTCGGTACTCTGTCATACGCTTTCTCCAAATCTATAAATAACATACAAAGCTTTTTCTTCTTTTCTCTAAACTTTTCTATTAGTTGCCTCACACAAAATAATGGCTCCATTGTTGACTTACCAGGCATAAATCCAAACTGGTTTTTAGATACCGATGTCTCATTTCTTATTCTCTTATCTATTATCTTTTCCCAAATTTTCATACTATGACTCATAAGCTTTATATCTCTATAATTTCAATACTCCTGTATGTTTACTTTGTCTTCAAATATCAGCACCACAATACTATTCCTTCATTCCTTTAACATTTTGCCTTCTAATGGAAATTTATTAAACAGATCCTTCAACCACCTTATGCCAAGACTGCCTAATATGCTCCATACTTCTACTAGCGTTTCATCTGGTCTTACTACTTTATTCTTTTTAACTAATATCATAGTTTTCCATATTTCTTTCTCACAAATTAAACCTAACAGAACCTCGTTCCTCTAATGTCTCTCTTGAATAATTCTCATTCAGTCATTTTTCAAAATACTTTTTTCATATCATCAACGCTCTTTAACACTCTCTTATCATAACTTTTATATACTTTACATTATAATGACCTTTAAACCATTTTTTTCTTACTTCTATAAGTATATAGACTTATTTTCCACCTTCCTTGGTTCCTAGCCTATCATACCTCTTAAACTTCGCCTTACTTACCGCGCTCTTGGCCTCTTAACACAAACGTTTATTCTCCATTCAATCTTCTCTCTTTTTGTCTTCTGCCATACTTTGAACTGCATTTTCTTGTACACTATGATTTTCTGAACGTCCTCATACCAAGTTTCCTGAAATTCTACTCTTAATCTCACCAACAATCTCCTTCTTTCTATGTTGTGTAATTACACTTTCGTTTGGAATAATATTACAATCTTTTACTCCCACTCTTATAAATTATATAACGTTTCTCCCTCGTTCTATAATAAGTATTAACCATATCAAGATCATACGATACTGCGAAATTCAGAATACTTTTTCTAGCCTCATTCTTTCCGCTAAAACCATACCCTTCATATACTTTTTCGTATCCTCTACTCACATTACTAACATGTCCATTCATATCTTCTCCTGTCACCGCATTATCATTACTTGCATCACCTCTACAAAACCCTACCTTATCTATTTCATCACATCCTACTTGTGTTGCAATGACACTTACTACATTCAACACTTTTTCCTCGAAAATTAATTTTAGGATTATAATTTTGCTATTTTTCCTAACTACTTTTACTACTTTAATTTTCATCTCTTCATCCATTATTATTTCTACACCAATCTTTGTTTTATTCTTACATAAATATATTATTTAAATAGTCATTAAAATAATAATTATTATACTTTTACTAGGTAAAAATGTAAACTAAATGTATAAATATCAACAGAAAAATCAAAATAATTAAAACTTAAGTAATTGTTTAAAAAGCAAATAGTTAATAAATATGTACTTAAATAATATTAATAACGCTTTTCATAGAAAATTATATTTTTACATGGGGAAAATTTTTCATTCTTACATTTTTACAAAATAATTTTAACATATATTTATTAATCTATTTAAAATATATACACACTTCTGTTACACTACCATAAACTGAAATTATAAAAAAACTGGGTATACAGTTTTAGTATAGAGTTTTTAGTACTTAAGAAGATATCATTATTTAATCGTAAAAATGAAATCGTATAATCGTATAATAGCTAATTTATTAAAAAGGAATATTTATTGTTTACCAATTTTTTTATTATTACGTTAATATAAATTACAAGAAGCTTTAACTTTTTTTAAAAACATTTCTTTACTCTCAAATTCTTATACAATTATTTAACACAAACATTTGTACGTTGTAAAAATTTCAAAAATATTTCTCATCATCTTATCAAGCCACTAAAATTTATTATTTAAGCATTTCTAAATCTGTATTATGAAAAACTGGTTATAAATTTCATTATTGAAATTAATTCGAAAAAATTTGAATATTGTAATAAAATTTATATATTGTGAATATTCAATAAGTTATCCTTGATTAAGATATATTTAAATGAAATTAACGATTTTTTTAAATATATGTTGAAATTATTTTGTACAAATTTAGGAATGGAAAAATGTTTTAACAAGAAAATGGATCAAGTTTGAAAAAGTAAAATTTCAAAAAGCTTTTATCAATATTTTAAATATTTATATTATTATAAATTATTTTAAAATATTACTATTTTTTAAATCGGTAAATTTTGAAGTTTTACTTAAAATTGTCATAACTTTTTGAAAAAGGAACATATCAACACAATTTTTTTATTTAAAATACCTTAGGTATTTCCTTTTCGTATTGTGTATATTTTTTTAAATCTAATTATTTACCTACCCATGGAAAGGATTCAATATAGCAAAGAAAACCACTTCATCTTAACTTTTGAAAATGTTCCGGAAATATTCTGAGTTTCTAACATATGTTTAATGTTTATGTCACATACTATAAGTTACAAAAATAAAAATTTATCACGACACCTATGTACAAATTATATTTTTCTATTATATTTTCTATGTACAAATGGCTGCCATAGTTTAAAAACGTGTTACTTTTGTGTTACAATTTTTAATTTCATATTTTATTTTTCAAAATTATAAAGCTATAATTTTTTGAAAAACGTTGTGGATTAATAATTTTTTTGTAAATAGTACACATATTCTATTCCTCTGACTTAATTTTTTACTTAAAATTTTAATACCGTATAAAGAGGAGGCTACAGCTAAGAGGTGATCGATTTCGATAAATGTTATGTAAATGAAATTTACATTGAATATTTTATAATACCTGAATAAATACTTATTATAGTATTAATATTTGTAAGAAATTAATATTAAATAATTTAGTATTGTAAAATTTACGGAAAAACTGTAAAAAATTATTATGTTTTAGAATAAAGAATAATTCTTTAATATTAGCCACTTGCTTTCTCTTAAAATAAAAATTATTTAAAAAAAATAATTTTTTGAATTTTTAGTTTCATATAATTCTTGATTTATCAATTATTAAATATTTTTTACTTCGATGAGAAGCTGAAAAAAATATTACTTTTACTATGATGATTTTTTATTATTATTATTATTATAATTTTTTTTTTTTTTTTGGGGAGGGATCTGTTAGCATTTTTTTCAACTCTCACTCTTATTCCCGTATATGGTGGAAATCATCAAAAAAATACAATTTTAAAAATCTGTGATTTTCGACATTTTTTAAACTTTTTTCCTATAATTGTCATAACTATTTGAAAAATGAATGAATCAAAATATTTTAATATAGATACCTTAGGTATTCACCTATCAATTGGTATATTATTTTGTAAATCTGACAATGTCAATAACTTCTGAAGTACTATATCAAAAATTATTTTAAATAAATTAATACCCTTATTAGGTATAAAGAATGAATTAAAGAATACCAAAAATAATTTTCCTAATAAAATTATTTAAACAAAATTGAGTGACTAATATCAAAAGAATTGCTCTGTATACAACAATTTAATAACTTTTTATAATTTCGCCATAAAATTTTCAATACTAAATTATTCAATATCAATTTTATACAAAATTTAATTACTATAATGTAATTAGTTATGTATTCTATTTATAAATCATAAAACTTACCACAATAATATTATTTTTTAAAACTGCTATCTGGTTATAAATAAGGAGATAATAGTGCATAATTAATTACAAACTTGAAATAGTATTTCATCATATTGAATATGAAACTTAAGAATTTTTCATTAAAATATAAAAAATATTTTAATGAATAAATATGAAAAGTTGACAATCTTATGATTTACTTATTCGGCTTTCAAGTTAATCAATAATACAAAACATAATATAAGAAAATTAATAAAAAAGAAAATTATTAGTTTTTTACACAACAATAGTTCTGGTTTTAAAGAATTATACAAATTTCTTTCAATATTAATGAATGAATATTAAACAAATAAAATATATAAATCTATAAAGAAATTCTATGATTTTAAATTAAATTAAAGGTGAAAATACTAAATTCCCAACATGTAAAATTAAATTATAAATAATTTAATTAAAGTGATTGAAGGTTTAACATTTCTAAATGTCTATCAAAACAAAAATTAAATTTTAGAATAGTTATAATTTAAATAATAGTTTTGAAAACTTTATTATCGAGTATAATTATATTTACTATATACTATTTGTTAAGTTAAAACCCCAAAATTAGTAATGAAATATAAAATATAGAAGTGTTATTGAAAAAAAATTAATATATTTGAAAAATAAGTTAGACAGCAATTTTTTTATTACTAAAACATAAAAATTAAGCTTTGGTATTAACAATTATTAATATTCGAAATTAACATTGCAATGCTAATATTTTTTTATACCATACATATTTGACACAAAGTATTAAGGGGAATTTGTACATTATTATCATTGATAAATAAAGTATTCCAGTAAATATTACAAATAAAATATATTTAATTCACTCTTAATTTATATTAATTTCGTTTCTACACTTTCACAATAATTTTATCTAAATAAGTAAATAAATTATAGTTAAATTTTCTATTTTAAAAGATATTCTTTAATATTCTTGTGTTTTTTTATTAATCGTTAATATGTGAATATTTAATTGTATAACATCAATTCCGACTATTTTTATAGGATTTTTTACAACCAATAGTTTTAGTTTTATTTTTAATTTAATACTTCAAAAAACATGCTTAACTTGATATTTTCTTCACGATAAAATAACTATTATTAAATCAAGTTTTATTTTAATGTTATTTTTTTATTCTTAAGAGCGCATGCTTAGTTTTATGCTGATTTTAGTTTTTGAGAATTGTATCAATTGTTTAATATATAGAAAAAATTCTAAAAACCATTAACTAATAGTTTTTATTTTCATTTTTCATTATATGTAGAAAGATATTTAATCATAAAAATAATTTTTTTTTTAATACTTAAGTCAAAACGGTTTTGAGTACATATGAAACAGCTAGTGTTGTTTTTAACTCGGCATAACACACATCTATTTCGAATTAATGATCTCCATTAAGTTCTTAAATGCATTTTTGATGGATTAATGAAAATATACGAGTAATTAAATAAAAGAAAAATATTTTTTTTATACCAAAATATTCCAACAGCTTAAATATATATACATTTTTATTTAAAGTATACAAAATAATCATATTTTATCATTTTTTTGGTTTTTCGAGGTTCGAGATTTTAAAGCAGCAATTTTGTATATTTCACGAAGAATTAAGACCTGCGTTATTTGTCTCTTCTTATAATTCAAATCAGTCATTGGGCTTTGACAATCCTGCTAAGGAGTGGCTTTTAGCCGGGTTTTTATTTATTACTAATTCTTCGACGGTAATAACATATAATTTGATAATAATTTGATCATCATAAAACATTTCAAAGCCTGCATCATGTTTATCTCATTTTAACTAATCTATTATTTCTTTTGGTGTTGATATTTTCGTCAACACTTGCAGTCTAAAAAAAAATCCATAACGGCTCTAAATAATTGGTGTTTCCAAACTTATTGAATACTCTGTAAATGATAATTCTACTTGTTTATAAATAAAAAAAAAAAAAACAGTACGGTCACACTGACTATTTTTAAAAAGATGTTAAGTAACAAGTAGTAATAATTACGGCGGCACTATCGTTGTAACCGCCTAGTGTTATTCTTTTGTTTTGTTATAAATAGTTTTGTACTAATTAGTATTTTTTATTTTCCTTTAGTTTCTGATGTAATTCAAAAAAACATTATCCCTAAAGCTTAAAATATTTATTCTAAAGAAAGTTAACATTGTTTAGAAAATACCTAATTTATTTAATGTTAACGGGCTACAAACTTTGTTACATGTGTGCATTTGTATATTATATTAAATAATTCATGTTAACAGAAGAAATATAATATAGACGACTATACCAATGGATCTAAAATTTAATTTAACAGTAAAAAGTATGATCCAAATTAATATTTGATATTCAACATCTAATAGTCATTTTTTTAAATAATTTGTAGCAAAACATTTTAACACGTGTAATAACTAATACATATATTCTATAAAAATATATCACATAATAAGTGATCCCCGTGGATAAAATAAATTGAAAAGTAATACATTTCCTTACCCTCTTAAGCATTTTAAGAAATGCCCATGCAAAAGATTCTATTACATTTGACCAATCAAATCTAATAAAGCATATNGGAACGGAACGAAATTTCACGTTCCGGAACAATATTTTTGTTCCGTTCCGAATCCCTGCTTAAAAGACCCTCAATAAAAATCGCTAACACATTTTTACAGACTATAAAAAGACCATTTTCTCTAAAACAAAAGTTCTTGGTCAATATTCTCTCACATACAATTTGTGTCAGTATATGTAAATATTTTCATTTCTTTTAAATGTAGCAACTATGAATTTCTAAATGATAACATATATAACTAGCCAGTTTATTAGATAATGAACTAATAAATAAAGTTACTGTTTAATAAAAACTTTTGGAATAGTCAGATGAAAATAGGATGAGTACGCTTATCCTTCGACCATTACTATAAATTGTTAATAACTTCGGAAATACTGGTCCAGAAAATATTAATAACTTATCATTTTCTTAATTAGAACATTATCTCATAAATACGATTTTTAATTATGTATTGCTATTATAAAAATAATGTTGGTCCCTTATATCTATTAAGAATGAATATAAGAAATATTTACATATTGCAAAAAAGTATAGAACTAAAACAAAACAAAAAAAAATGTATCAATATTTTTTTTTAAATAATTGAATCATGATAAATATAGCATCATGTGAATATACACAGTACTGGTCTTAAGACTTTTAGTGTAAGCATTATTTTCGCAACTATAACAAAGTTATGACTTTTGTGAAAGAATAAGCCAAACACAAATTTTATAACTTATTAACAAATATTTCTTGATGAAATATAGAGAAATCATAGTCTTTTCAACAAATAATTTATTGATTTTTTATAGTATAAAATAATCATAAAAAAGGAATTATAAGGATAAATAATTACAATTCAAAGATTATTTAAATTTGATTTTATTCATAAAATATACAATATTTGTATGATAATTTATATAGTCCCCAGTTTTTTTGTCAAAAATAAAATATACTCAAATAGTTATACAATTTTCAGACTATTGACAAAAATATGTGAAATGAAATGGTCATAATAAGAAAAAAGACGTATAAATATAAGTTCATAATGTAAAATTTTTGTAAAAAAATATGACAAAATTGATTTACATTTGTAAATTTTTAATAGATTATAATTGTATAAATAAATAAATAAAGTAATATAACAGTATTGGAAAACTAAGATTTTGATTAAGTAAAATAGGCTAATTATTTGTAAAAATAAATCTACATGACTTTGAAAAATATGTACTTCATTTATAACAATAATACGCATATTAAAAAACAAACGAACAAAAGTGAAAAGTATCAATATATATATATATGCTATCAAAATAGTCACAGGACAGGAACAGACTTAAAGTAGCTTAAAACCGATATAAATTTAAATAATATTTATGATGACAAAAGGGAAAATGAGCAGTAGTAATCCTGTTTGTGTTTGTTTCAACAATTTATTTTATACAATTCAACATATTCTATTTAGTTTACAATTTAGTTAAATGTAAGAAAATATTTTTTTTTTTTTTTTACAATAAGAAAATGGGAGTAATAAATTGGTAACATCTAAAAAAATAATGCTTTTCATGTAAAAGGTACAAGGCACATTTATTTCTCTTACAATCTAACAAAAATTCATAATTTTGAAAAAAATAAATTGCCAAAAAATTATTCATTTTATTACATTTAAATTACTATTATTTAGTATTTGCTATTCTATTATAATTCCTAAACCAATTTTGATCAACAGTCAATTTTAAACATCCTGACTAGATCTTAAAAAAAAAAAAAATTACAAAATTCTAGTTTACATTAAATGGAGGAGGAACAAATAAATCCTGTAATAACAGGGCGAGAGGGAAAAAGGTAATTTGTCAAAATAGATTGGTTCATGGAATGTGGATGTCATTAAGCTCTAGTTTCCCTTACGTGTTGAAATAGCATCGTACCCTTAACAAAAAGAGCAGTCGTTATAGGACGCTGAACTAATATCACAATAGTATCCTTTTGTTATTACAAAAATTAAAAAAAAAAAAACAATAATTTAGTTTGTTCGAAGGTCTAGTTGACAATAATAAAAAATTGTACACACAAGATCAACAAACATGAACCCTAAACGAGCGTTTTCAACACAACTTGGTTTGAGTCACAAATTCAATAAAAATAATTAACCTTACAAACTAAAGTACATATTATTAGTTTGAGAGTAACAGTGTTAAGCACTTTAATCTCATAATTTCGGACTATGTTTGTTTGCAGTCACTTGTGTCATCTGCATGGGTCGAGTAATACTTCAATCCAAGTAGGACAAGAAGTAATCTCTTGCCGGGAATACTTGGGACCCCATCCTTTGGCAAAGCTTATGCGCACAGCATTTGGGTCAACAGGTCCTACACGTAATCCATTCGAATAACGAATACGGTCGCCATGAGGATTACCCGTAAATATATTTAAACAGTGGCCCGAAGGTACACGGAACACCAAGTATGACCTGCTGTCAGGATCATCAAGAGTAGGTGAGTTTACAAACATGGGCCAATCACTTAAATTGTATGCCCATACACCGTCGTCTTCTCTGCTCAGTGCTAGACCTACAATTAAATTACTCATAAATACTTCTGTTTATTTATAGTTTATGATTTATATATATATTCTTTTAATTTACCTTGTCCGATTTTGGTCCTATTTCGGAGCACTGAATCCGGGGTTTGTTGGGTAGGCGAATAATTGTGCTGAGTAAGAGCAGCAAGAGAAAGCCCCGTGCCTATGGGTACATTCCAAAACACATTTACCGATTTCGTGTCTACAGGATAGAGCCTACCGACCCTCTGCGACAATTCCCAATAGGCAACTTTACACCATTCTTTTTCATTTGGTTTTTCTGTAAAATAATATAAACGCACAATTAATATTATTTAAAAATTAGTCTAACAAAAATTATAACACAGACAATTTACTCATATAACAAAAAAATGTATTCATCTTACAATAGCCTCTAGAATACTATTTTTATTTTGGTATTTTTAATGGAAGTAAATAATAAAAAAAAAATTAATCAAATCATAGGGAATTATTTTCATTCAGATCCTCTTATTAAAAACAAATTATTAGTTGTTGTGCAAAGGTTAATGTTAAACATTTTTCAAGACCTCATCACAAATATTGTTTTTATAATTTTTTTATGGAAAACCCAAATTTTGTATTTTACACTGAGTGTAAAAATGACTATATGATGTAGCTAATTTATACTACTAAATAGTACACCACCACATGCTTCAATAGATTTTTGAAACACGAACACGAAATAAATATCTAACCTTTTCACAAATATAAGTGACGTAGATATACAAGAAAAACCCACGACAAAACCAAAGCAAAAAAACTGTAAACCGAATAGGATAATAACACATCTTAGGGGTAGACTAGTTCGTGTTGCTTCTATTCCAGTCTTTTTCTCCGCTATATAATAATAGTAATAATGGTGATAACACTATGAACGACGGCGGCGGCGGCAACCATATGTGATTTTGGCCTTATTGGTACATAACGTTATGGAAAAAAAGGTCGAACCGAGTTTAACCGCACGCACTCACACGAAATAATAACAATGGCCCCGAGGGATTCAATAATGTACTGGCGGTACAGGCGATGATGGATGGATTCTCCGAGTAATCGAGTAAATAAAAAAAATAATAATCCACCAAGAGCACGTGATACCCTCCTCTACGTGTTACACCAAAACTGGTAAAAATCATCTGTGCAATAGATCCAACGCATTTAACGATTTCAGTGCAATTTTAATCGAAGCTGATCATAACATGCAGTTGGCAACGATAAAAATGATGATGTCTTTAAACATGTTAGTCACAAATATTTTGATTATTAAACTTCTAAATAATTTAGAAGTTTAATAATCAAAATTATTAAATTCAATTATTGAAAAATTACTACTACTACGACGAACTGTAGGCGTTATAAATAATATTTTTTATAGTCATCACAAAAAACAAAACAACTGTTGTAGTGTTCATTACTGTCTTTGGAAATGAATATCATCAATTCGTATCATCGCGTGTTCACAAGACAAAGTAAAAAAAATTTTTTTGAAAATAAAACGAGTGGAAAAAACAAACAGACGGGGTTTCTATACCATAACAGACGGCGGCTGCCGTGGCGCGTTTTTAGGTACTCTCCGAGGCATTTCTAACATTCCGGGCGGCCGCCCGTCGGCTGATAGGGCGCCGCCCACCACTCGCATTCCACCGGCGTCGTCGTTTCGTCCTTCTTCCTCTGTGGTACTTTTTTATTTTTAAGGATATAACCGTCGCCGCCACACTACACACACACCAGTCTCCTCCACGCATAGGTTAGTAAATAATAAAAAAGACGCCGGATCTCTACTTGTCTTTACAAGAAGAGCACGACAACGATCCAAAGAATACGTTATTATCATTGTCGTCGTCGTCGGTCCAGCTGTTTATTGTTCCACCCTCTCGTATCTAACACATACACTTGAATAAAAAAAAAAAAAAACATGAATGAAACACAAAATATTATACTCGCAACAATAAACACAAATATAATACTGTACACAATATCAAGGTTTAATTACAAAACGTCTAAGCTCCATAGTTATATAGCTCTAGATATGGTTTAATAACAACCAATTAACAATTGGCACGTTTAATTGCATTGTTATATTCGACGCGCAACATGTGACACTTTCATGTTATAAACGTCAAGACGATAGGCACGAAATTGTAAATATTTAACTTGAGAATTAATTACCGAGGAAAAATATCACATGCAACACCACTACCACCTACAAAATTCATTCATAAGGCATCGGTGAAATAATTCAGTAAAATACACGATGAAACATAAGCCACTGTTTGAGGCCCACTGATGGGTTTGGATACTCTTTTCCAATACATTCTGTAGAGTTCCCGTAAAACCGCAGGTAAAACTGATATTTGCCTTTAAGGTTAGCGTCGAGGAAAAGTAGACGACGACGACAACAATGTTCAATAGTTAACCGAATAATATTCTATCGATAGTTTTCCTAGTGGTCGGCGGCGTATTGCATCGTTATTACACGTCTGTTGTTGCAAAACAAGCCGACAGACAGTTTTAATGCAAATTCGGTACTTCTTCAGTGATAAAAAAACCACTACCAACTATATGAACGCACCGAAAAGCAGCGGTTACATTAAATCAACTCAACGAAACAAGTTAAAAACGCAGGGGCCCCCTTCTTTGTGCGATCGAGTAGTAAAACGTTTTGTATGACGTTCCTGAACTATGTTCGTGTGAATGCGGAGCGACGCGACCCGAGAGAGAAATCGTCGTCGTGAACAATACACGTGAAAATGATTAGGAAGTAATGAATGAACCGGTCAAAACCGAGTTAGGTCGGAGGACGTCGTCGCCGCCGCCGTCGAAACGCAGTCGACACGTTTGAAAAAGTTACGGTGCACATATAGTACGATTTTGAAATATCGTCATGTTAATGGACAACCTCACGCTAAAGGCATACGGACTATAAGCGCATTGGACCGGTTTTGTTTTTTTGGACTTCACGCGTCTCATTTTTAACGCACACAAACGCATAAATTTCAATTCGTTCAATACCGGCGGCGCATAACGTTCGCAATGACATACCCGTAGCGTATAGAGCAAATTTCGGCTAGTTTTTTAAGAAAAATATTGCAAATGTAAATGAAACCATTATCTCCTAACTACGGAGGGGGGGGAGAATCTATCTGATCCTAAGGAACAAATAATCAGTGCACCCTACACTACATTAGTCGAGTTATTGTTTTTGATTCTTAGGTAAAATAATTACCAAGGCGACCACCCGTTCGTTGCATTGTGAGTAGTGACCAGTTTTGGGCGCCATACAACCGTCGCCGGCGGTGCTAGCGCTGTGTGAACGCGGCTCAGCACGGCACGACGACCGACGAACAGCCAAAAGCAAGTCGGCGGCGGCGACCGGTTCTCCGAAACGAGTGGCGCGGCGGCCGTGGAAAAACAGGGAGTACGTACACGGTGGGGGCCCGTGATGAATGGCCCCGGCACGACGGCGGCGCAATGGATGCCGGCAACCGGATCAGACTGGGCGCCACGGCGGCCCATCATTAGCCACCAACACACACACACACACACGCATAATACACTGTTGTACTGCTGTGTACGGAGAGAGAAAAACACACAATACAATAAAAATCTTAACAAATCATCACATACAACTGTACCAAACTAAAATAGATGTCTGTACAAATTGCACGTAAAAAATGAGGTTTATAGAAATATTAAGAATAACATCGCTGGATAGTTTTCGAATAAACCTTTGAAAATAAGTCTCGAACAAATATTTTCGACCCTTGTGATTCCACACACACACACACACGTTGTTTAACTCTGCCGACGGCAAAAATACATATAATATTATATCATGTAAATATTTATATTTGTATTTTATTTTATGCGACGACGATGACATCATGTTGTTCTCGAATCAACAGCGTTGAAATGACGTCACGGGCGCCAGTAAACGACGGCCGGCGGTCTTTTGTGATGGTTATTTTTATCGGGGCCGAGACGGCTGTGTGGTGTGTGTGTGTTTTTGTCCTAGTGAATCGTGTTGTATATATTATATATGGCGTGTGGCCGTTTCAAATGAAAAAATTTAAACAAAGCTTGTCCTTTTTTCGCTATTCGTCACAGAAAAGACTACGATATCACTAGTGTGCAAACATTTTGAACATTAATATACACACAGTGAATAATACATACGATATCGTCTCAACGACGGCGGCGGCACACATTTTTTATAATTGATAATAATAGTAACAGAAGTAGTGTAGTAGTCGCCGTTGCCATTACCATCATATCCTTGGTGGGTCTCTGTCACCCAACCCTCTCCTCCACCAGATAAATCACACCACCTATACCGTCCGCCTAGACTCGATCAATCATCATACGGTCGTCATAGTTGTCGACGCCAACAACAGGCGCCGCTCATTACCACCGTCGCGACCGCGAAAACGATCAACAACACGCCACCGGTTTATCATATTTTAATATTATAAAATATTCACGTAATATTATATTACTGTGGCTGCCCACCCGTACAAGCAGCAACAAACATAATATATTGGAGAAGTATTGTTTTTCATTATTCCCAGGCCGACAGTGCAGAGGTAATAATTAACGTTATTATCGGTGAAACATGGTCGTCGAACCCATTTAATACTACTATATAATCGTTAAACGAATAATACGTTGAAAAAAAAAAAAAAAATAGTTTCATTACCGGGCCGATATTTAATCTACTGGCGCCTGTGAAGTCCACGTCAGCCCGACGGCTGACCTTCCGACATTCGCGATAGTTCGAACCACCCCCGTACCGTGTTACCCAAAAGAGGCGCACGATTCTTTTGTGGGCAACTATCGACGGCGGCAATGAGCAATAATAACATTATAATATTACAATCGTTTCCGCGTCCGAGTCGGTTACGCGATGGTTTCGAAGGAGGTGGACCGCTAACCATCGCCGCCACTTGTAATTAACCTTTGGTGAGTTTTTTTTTAAGTTTGGTCGGGCGCCAGTCGGTCGCGCGGGTGCACCGCAAAATGTCATCTGCCCGACCTCGTCCCCACCGCCGTCGTAACGATACGCGTGCAATAATATAACAAACAACAGCCGTATAGATAGACATGAAATTTACTACGAGTCATTCGAGGGAAGCGCCCACACGACAGTTCTCACGTTCCTCATTACGGCTGTTGGTAAAAAATAACATTTTAAATGTTCATGGTGCATTTTGCACGGATTGATTTTTGAGGATTAAACACCCGATATTCGAGACTAACGTGAGCCGTCGTCTCGAACAGAAATAACTAGGAAATCCGAACGGATTTCTACTGATTAATATAAAAAAAAAATGAAATAGAAAATTACTATCACGACCGTTGGCAGAAACCGAGAGTTTCGGCGCGTTTTCGACGTGAGTACCTCCTAAACGTGTTTAGCATTAATAGCACAGCAAGAATTGTTTAATGGTCCGTGTTATTAATGAAGTTAAAAGTAAAAATTTGAAATTACCGTCGCCGTCGGTGCTGAACGATCCTCGGAGCTCGTCGTCGTTGCTGTCCCAGCTGCATTCACTCGGAGCCCGATCTGTAAAAATAAAATGGTAAAAAAATGTTAGCGACCACATTTTAGACATAGTATATATATACACACGCGAGCACAACTAGAACGTACTTATATTACATAAGTCGTCGGTTTCTATAACGTGAACACGGCGACGTTAATTAGGAATGACCAACGGAAATAATTCTATTTCAGGATAATTGTTATTGCAGTCCGCAAAATGTTTTGAATAAATAGACCGTTAATTTGTCCACCGTACCAATTTAGTTTTTTATTCGTATTTGCAATGGCGCATAGCGTGCGACAAACCCTAATTAAGTAGAACAGTCACCAGCACCACAATGCACGTGTTTAAAGTTCTAGGACAAAGACATCAGAGATTTATGCCGAGATTAAAGCCGACCATTAGTAGTGCAGCCTCCTCCTTCTACTGCATCATAATATAAAACGAGTAATTGACCTATTTAATGACTCATTGTGCGTACAAAGTCCGTCCGAGACACGCGAATCACACACGCGTGGACCGAAAATACGATTCCCACGATCTCAGTAAAACAGAGACACTTTAATAGATACCAAAGTTGTTAGTTTACATTAAACTTGCGTTTTGTAATACGATGTACGTATTGATTTTTTCGAGCAAATGTGAATTATCGAAATGCCACAAATATCGATAACAATTGCATAACACTAACAAATGAAAAAACAACGCAATTTACAAAAAATCTCTTTCGAGACTCTGTAAATTTTAAAATTTCTTATTATCTATTTTGATTTTTTGAACGAATCGCCTGTGCTTCGATAAAACAGAGAAAATTTCATATAATTTTATCATACACAAAATAAAATTTCACAGTTTATTTTTTGCTTTTCTATGAGAAAAACGAACGNCTTTCGAGACTCTGTAAATTTTAAAATTTCTTATTATCTATTTTGATTTTTTGAACGAATCGCCTGTGCTTCGATAAAACAGACAAAATTTCATATAATTTTATCATACACAAAATAAAATTTCACAGTTTA
Source organism: Daktulosphaira vitifoliae (assembly GCF_025091365.1). Classification (NCBI taxonomy): domain Eukaryota; kingdom Metazoa; phylum Arthropoda; class Insecta; order Hemiptera; family Phylloxeridae; genus Daktulosphaira; species Daktulosphaira vitifoliae. The sequence continues at coordinate 26,283,089 of NW_026099575.1, read as the reverse complement.
TTTTTTGCTTTTCTATGAGAAAAACGAACATGACCGGCGATGAGTCTATATCAGAGGGGTAAAGCTAAAGATGTGACTGGAATGCGACCGGTGGTAGTCATCTCCGGAATGATAATATTACGACATAGACGTTAAGAAGAATAACGTAGGCGCACATAGAGAAAAACAATACTGTTTGTACGAACAGCGTGTATTACCCATTGCGAATGAGATATTATTAGAAAGAGAAAAAAACTATAACAATTTCATTGTGTGCGAGCAAGAACGGTATTAAAACAGGTCGCGGGGATGGCATGGCAACAGCTTGAATTGTGCACCGAGTGTTTTCATATTATTCCTGTTCTCTCTCGATCGACTGAGGCGAATGACCACATTCCCGACGAATGAATCTTCAGTTTCTTTTTTACACTCTCTCTCTGTCTCTCTCACAAACCCTACCGCCGTATTAACTGTGTCTTTCTCTGTCCCGGCTGTCACTCGGCACACAAAACACCGACCGGGTTATTTTTATATACAAATTGAACATTATTATAAGAAGAACGCCCATGCGGTCGGTCATCGAGTAACTTTGTCATTTTTATTTTTTACCTCTAGCCAACTACATTTTGTCGGACCTTCAATTTTCATTTTCATTTTTTTTTTTATTTCTGTTCGATACTACTCATTGAAACACAAAGACTTATTAATCAGCGAGTCTGCCATCTAACGAACACAAATAGAGCAAGTCCATTGCGTTTTAAGACGACGATATTTGTCACTGACGGGATTTCCTCAAACAAAGGGCCACCGAGTGAACTCGAAATAGAAAACCCAAGCCGTTTGTAAAGAGATGAAAATAATATAAACCAACTCACGGGATTTGCTCTCCCTTTTATTGCTCCACGCGTCATACCTATCGCGCCTGGCCGTTTTTAATGACCCTATTTCCCGGTTTTCTTCTTCCGCCGGCATTGTTTCCCACCCCAGGGACACCGAAACTCATTGAAATGAGTGACAGTACGCGGCGGCGAGGGAGTAAACGTACCAGTCAGCAGCACAACAGAGGCTAATCTCCAAGCTTCCACTCGAACGGATTATTTTTATGTGCGTCGCAGGGACGACGGTGGTCGTTTCGCCAAAGCCTCTGCCGCACATAACCCCCGGGGAAGAGGGTGAAGAACACGTGGCGTACCTGCTTCTCCACCGCTACCGTCAGGGTTAGAAATCGGACGAGGGTAAAATTGGAATTCCAGATCGTTTTTCACCCTCTTCTTCATACTCGCTCTCCTGTTGCCGGCAGGCATCTCAAATGCCCGAAACGGTTTATGACGCGTTTTGGCGAACTATGCGGAGGGCGAATAGTAGGCGTACACGTCGAGAGCACACACAATGGGGACCGGAAGATTACTTAGTACTTTCCTCAAAGCAACGGTCTTACCGCTAATATCACAAGGACCCTGTACGCCGTCAACATTACGCAGAACGAAATCTTTCATGGGGTGTAACGGAGCGGAAATGAGGAACGTGACAAACAGAGTTATGACAGACTCGACGAACGGCAGAAAATTAAGTATTATTACAAAATCAGCGAAACGAACTTTTCATCATAACACGTCTACCAAATTACGTTGTCGAATCAAAATATAAACGATAAAAAAATGCTTTGTTAGGAAGCATCTTGTGGTAGAAGTTATCGATCGTACATAAAGAAATTGAAAGTCATAAACCAGACGATTTAGTCTGGACCTGTGCCATCACCACAATTTAAACATTTTCCGTTCTCCCGTAATACTATTTCAAAAATAAGTTGAGATGAATTAAAAATGTATGGGAAATAAACAAAATAAATATTTGAAAGAAAATGTAGATTAAAATTAGTGGACTCAAACATATTACACAGCCGATAAAATAGCTACTAAACATTTATGCGAGTTTGAAGCGAGATATTTATTTTATTCAAAAAAAAAAGACTTATCACGAACGGAAAAAAATGTTGAGATTAGAAAAAACATAATATTTACAAGCCGCGTGTACAATAATATAAGCAAAATAAACACTTACCTTCGGGTTTTAGTTTTTCTTTAATAAACCTTGAATAAGGTGGCGGAGGTCGTTCTGAAACAAATAAAGACATAATTTTAATATAATTGTTACGAATGAGAATATTTTAATATAAATGAGTACTACCTCCTAATGAGTTAGGTGAAATAAATGTGATTTTTCGCAAGCATAAAAGAACAAAACGAAATCGACAAATGTAACCGCCACAAGTAAAATTTATGGTACACGTTCACTCGCAACTAATAATCCCATTAAAACATTTATTTCGTCACGAAGACGACTAGGAGGAGCTGACAAGACACCACTTGTTTGGTTCGTATTGGAAGGCGCGCTATTTTTACACACACACTCAACAAAGGCGTAAACACAAGACGGTCGCAAAATAGATAATTGTTTGCGAGCAATAGATTCGGTCGTTACGTGTACATGAAACAGCCAACTACGCGTACGCATCGACCGTCTTGGCGGCGTCGGTCTGAAGTCCATTTAATTCTCATCATTATTCATACGACGATAAAAAATAACCAAGGCGCCAGAGTTTTAAAAATAACCATAACACAAGATTAGAGTCAAATAAACAGCACATCAATCAAAACTTGATACACACACGCACATTTGAAAACTTGTCAAAAATAATTCGACAGATATCACGACTCTCGAATATGAACTTTCGGTTTATTGAAATTATCCCAATTATGCACGCACATTGCGCTCATATATTATTGCACACGCTAACCCGCGTCGCAATAAATCCCATATTCAGACACTAAAACGCCCCCAGTGTGGTTTTGAACTTTGGACGCCTTCGTCCTCGCCGACGGACGCCTTTGTGGAACCCACGAAGGCGACAAGTTGCGATGACGGACATCGTATTCACACGCGTATAATTCACGTTATAATATATAGATAATACGTGTATAATAATATACCGGTCGACGTGCGTTGACGTTCACAGTATGTTAGTGTATATATGTATATATGTACTCACGAGTCGGGCGCGCAAGTGTGTGAGGATAAAGCGGAGAGGAACGCGCGCGGTTGGGCGCCTCAACGCGGCGGCGGAACTGGTGGCGCCGTCGGGTTGCGTGACCGGGTCTGCGCGCTATTTATTTCTCATCCGGCCCAGGTGAAGTGGCCGCCGCAACCGTCGCCGTTGTGACGCAATTGGTACCAACCAAAACGATTATTATCGTTACAAATACACAACAATCATCGCATTGATCGAGAATACATCTGACATCATAAAATAAAACGTAGGGAAAAATACGCGCACCAGGCCTTTGGAACGGAATGAACATTATATCGTTGATTAAATTAAAAGGGGCCGCGCCTTATCATGGCCATGGCTTATCACAGTAAATGCTCTGAACATTTCCAAGAATAATAATCGCTGTTATTAAAATGTCGGCGGCAACTTCGCAGCAACCGTGATACATCACATACGCCGACCGGCATTGTGCACGTTTATCGACAGATTACATAGAAATCCTGTAAGGTGCGGTGTGCCCGGCGAAGGTTAAATAAAACGTAATACTATTGGATTTTTTTTTTTTACCGAGACGACGTACAGGGAAAAAACATCTCGCATAGTTTTACAACTCGTGTAGACTAGACTCATCTATGCATACCATATACGAAATAACACCGACTTTATTGCCAATAATTATAAATACTGTCAGTTTTACTGTTAATTCGAGTTAATCATTGCTAAAAGAGCAATGAAACGATGAATCTTGTATCAAATAAATTTAAATTATGATTAAAGGGGTAATTAGATAAAGGTATTAACTGACATTTTAAAATTGTTAAGAATGCTACTTTTTAAATGAATATTAAAGAGCTATGGAACTTTTTTGACACAAAATATATGAAATTACTTTCATAAGACAAATATTACAGGTCTAGCGATGTTTTTTTATGTACTAACACTTAAATTTGTTAACACTTAAATAAAAAATGCCAGATAACAACTTTATCCACTGGCCCCTTCCCTTTCCAATTATCATATGAAATTTAAGGACACAACTAGAAAAACAAATTTTTATTTCTCAGACAGACACGTAATATCAAAAATCAGTCAACTAATAAACATGTATGTAAATAGTGATTTAAGCAGAATATTTTTGCTTTAATTGTTAAAAACAAACAACATATTTTTATATTGAAACTTACCAATTTCACATCGTTTACTCCAATGGTACGGGTTGCAGCATACTAAATCTGGTAATCCAGTTGACGAGTACTGTTGTTGGCAGGCAGGTGTAGCCTTTAGTTGTTCGGCGGACTTGAGGTCAGGCCACCGCCACAGTCGACAGCAAATCACCGCTGGGTCGGCGAACAGGAAAGGCCTAACAGCTACACATTCGGCCGCATCCGCGCCAACAGTATCCACGGCCCTGAGTAATGTTTCCAGCTGCCGGTCATCGAGACGCTTGAAAAGCGCGTTTCGAAACTGCCGCTCGTCCGAGTCTGGACCGGGCGACAAGGCCGGCGGCTGGCCAACAGTCTTTTCCGCACACCGGGTTTCATTGTCCCTACGTACCCGAGCCTTCCACAATCGTTTAGCTAATGCCGTCCGCCTCCTCCTGAACATGAACATAAAACACGTGAATGCCGCCTCGCATTTGGTGGCCACTACTTCCGCCGAACCGCCAAACCAAACACTGCGCGGGTCCGCCGGCCGGCGTGACGCGCGCGCGGCAGGTTGATATGTGATCGCGGCGTGCGCAACTCCACGTTTCCCGGACGCATCCGTGTCGGACCGACCGCGGCTGTTGCCGGCACGTCGTCGTCGTCGTCGTCGCTGTTGCTGTCGACGTCGTCCCGTCAACAACGCGGTGCGGCCAAATCGGTCGACACCATCGCGACGCACAAACCACAACAACGCGACGACGGGTAGCAGCTGTAGGACGCGCACCACGTGTTGCAACGACCGCGACGGAACAACAAACTCTCAAACCACATATATTATATTATCTCAACAGTGGTACTGGTTTTCCCTTTAATTATCGAATAAACGATGATATTTCACACGGAGTAGTGCCAGTCGTCCCAACAACTGTTTATCACAACAATATTAATATTAAATAAGATAACAGAACTCACTAAATTTCACAATTGTTATACACACGCACACATAAATAATCCTAATTAGACACCGATAAATTTATAAAACAAACGTGAAATATTTTTATATGTATGAAATATTTTAAAATAAAAAAAAATTAAACGTTAGAAGAAGGCGGCGGAAAACAGTCGACGAACCGACACTATGAACATGCGGTGCAAGACTGACGGGTGAAAGAGAGAAACGCACGGCGTGTGTATGTGTATGGAATGGTGAGGCGACGGCTGTTGCTGTGCGTGCGCGCGCGTTGTTCGGGTAAAGAAAACGGGAACGACGACGTTGTCGTGTATAACTATGCCGGCTGCCCGCCAGCCCGGTGTTAACACCACCTCTCTCCCCGCGACTTACTGGAATAAGAGTACGATGTCTTCTCGCGCGGGGCGCCACCTACCCCGGCGCCAACGGCTATCAGTGCGACCACGCGCGCTAAACCGAATGTCGCGTATCCCACGTGTGGTCCTTTTTACAACCACAGAAAACAACACGTTGTCTGTTAGCGGTATTAGATTAAAATTAATATATTTATATAGAGATTATTACCTTAGTAATAAGCGTTGTACAATAATTACATAATCATGGTTTTAGAGTTATAAGTTTAATCAGAGGTGCTTGTAAGGAAAACATCTTAAAGAATTTGAATCAAACAAAATAAAACAGATTGACTTATAAAATTATGTTCTGCTCCATCTCATTTATTTTTAAATCTATTCTAATGTTAATGTTTAATGAAAGCAAAATGTCTCATCTATCACTCCAGAAAATATTCTTATCCATCATTGTATTATCATATAATAATTACTAAATGTTTTTTATCTATAAAAATGATTTGACTAAAATATGAAATAAAATTCTCATTTTTTACTAGACAAATGATTCACAGTGAATCATTCAATTTTAATTAAATTATTCAATCACATAAATATTAATTCTATCATGAAAATATTGATAAATATTATATAACTACTTTTAGTATGGATTAAGTATTATTTAATATTAATTATTAATAAAAAATAACATTATTTAAATTGCACATTTAATCATATTATTTAAAGTAATCGTTATCCCTAATGGTGGAAAATAAATAAATAACTCAAAAATAGATATACATTTATAAAACAATTTTTTTTTTTATATACGAATTTTGAGGCTTATTTCGAAAGTTTATTACAAGTACTTTGATTAAATACATTTATTTACCACAAAAACGATTTATTGTAGTCTACTAGTATTACAAATTATATTTTTCGAAAAGAACTTCTATACATCTTTGAAAGAAAATCCTTTTATACATTTCTAAAATTGCCTTAAAGAAATAAACTTTATTAAATAATTAATTTATAAATTTAAATTTATAAATAATTTTTTGAACATAAAAATTTTGATTTCACTATGAAGTTTGACTAATATTTCAAGATTACAATTAATTAATATTTTATTGTTAATTATATTATTTCCTTAGGTAAAGAAAAATCTCTAGGGTAATTAAAAGGTCGAGCAAACAAATAAAACCGGCTATTTGGGCGGTTGTAAAAAATACTAAAGCCCCCTCCAAGATTAATGATATAATACAAAATTATTAATAATACTTTCATAATGTATGACAATAATAAATCATTATCAGTCATCAAAGCTATATAATTAAAAAATAAGTGTAAACATAGTTCTTGTTATAATTTTATCCCAATTATTTCACTAGCACTGAATAAAAATATCTATTTTAAACGAAACAATAATTATAAATTTTCCATTTTAATTTGTCAATTCATTTTTTTTGATACCTTAGGTATAGTAAAAGTGAGAGTATTGTAATATTAGTCCTTTTAATTTTTATAATTTAAAAACTAAATATATATTTAATTTTTTTTTCTAGGTACTCAATTTAAAATATTGGCGAATGTTATATTGATACTTTAAATAGCTAAGGGTCGCAGACACTATTGAATTGAACAAAAAGTGTATTTCAAAAGTAGAAAAACGCCATGAAAATATTAAATAACCCATTTATCGAATTTGAATATATAGTATAGATCGCATTAGTTACATAACTATGATTTCTGCTCATTAGCCATTTAAGAAAATTAATAATTTCAAATGGAGTACTATAAATAGAACATCATCATTAAAATAATCTCAAAAGAAATTTATTCATAATTTTTAATAGATCAAATATAACTCTAAATATTACTATAAAAGCAACAATTATGGGACTGTAAATCAATCTATTAAAATACATATAACCACTAAAGTTATTGCTATTTTTATAATAAAACTTTATTAACAGAGTACAAAATTATAAGTCGCACCTTTTCATAAAATTTAATAACCATGTGGGCTAAATCCACGAAAATTGCACACATCTTATACAAGATGCTTCAACTATAAATGTAAGCTATGTCTTAAAACTGTATTTATTTAATACAAGTTAAAAATGATTTATCGACAACCTACTTATTGAAATAAAATGCACATGAATTTCAACGCCAACATCATTACAAACATTAAGTAATATTTTTTTTAATCAACATTACTAAGAGGATTTACCATCTACCGTGGCATATCATGACAATTTTAATTCAAATTCTCCGTAAGTACATTAAATTGTAGTTGATATAAGCTGGGTGTGTCAATGAATTTCTCGTTTTATATATCTTAGTGTACAATTGTTTTGAAATCACAATTCCATATTTTTTTTTTATTAATACACTATTAATGTATAACGGAATAAAACTTGAAGGCTTATCGTAAATACTTTGATTATGTACATTTTTATTTGCATTCGGCGAACTCACATTATACACCATATTACAAAAAACATAGCAACTTTACATATTTTATCTGGTAACAAAAAACGCAAAGGGCTTTATAAACTATAAATCATTAAGTATAAGCCCTTTGTATTTGAATTTCAACCGCAGTGACACAAAAAGATCCGTTTAATCTCTCATAAAACTAATTTGATTGTCGAGTTTATTCCTATTTAGTGTGAATATTTATCTGCGCGGGGCTTAAAAATCAGACGTTTCTTTGATAGTCTTTTACCCTCCTCCTCGTGATGGACGGTGACAAATAACCGCGAAAATCTGATGGTGTTTCTAGGGATCATGTAATTATTTATAGCGCGTTAAAAGTTTTTCTCGGTAACGTTAAATTAGAAATCTCTCGCCTCTGTCGCCTTTGCGATTAATGCGCGACTTCCCCGGCGGGGGGCAACACTTCTCATATTTACATTATTTTTCTTAATAACTATTAAATTATGTGTACATGTTCGTGTATATGTTATTATTATGGTTATCGCCGAGTGGAAGGAGGAGGAAAAGCGCCATTGTTAGTTTCGCCCAAGACGGCAGCGAGTTCCATTAATCTACACGGTTTATTATTAGAAAATGTCCCGACAACGGTTTATAAAGTTGCGTTTTTATTTCTTTAGAGTGCCCCATTAAATTTTATTATGATGAGAACACTTGATTGTTGTTTTCTGCCGACTGTTCTACTAGCGAAAATAAAAAACAATACAAAGTAGGGTACGGTGTTCTTACAGGCCATTCACCGAATTAGGAACTGGCCTAACCTTAAAAACCGGCACCTATCAACTGCATCCTAAATAACATTGACAAAAAAATTATTTAAAATATGCATAAATAAATTTTACATAAATCGCACGAAGTAAACCACCTGTGTTTAATTTAAACGACTTAGGTTAGGACTAATATTAATCTTCCATTGGGCGGTCCATCCCAAATTTCCCTAAACGCAGTTTTAAACATGCAAAAAAGAGTAAACGATTTTAATATTAGATGTCGCGACGATTTGCATTCTGCAGTTTATATTATTAGTTGTGACCAACGCGAAAACTATTTTTAATTATGTGCGAGCGCAGAAATATTTACAAACGGTGCTACGTAGTTTAGCTTTGTAGCCAACGGAGGAGACTATTAAAGTAAACAAACAAAATGCAGTTTGCATTGGTATTAAGAGTCAAATAAAAACGAAAATCAAACATCTGAAAGGTCGAAATTAAAAAAAAAAATACTATTAAATATTTAACAAAATTATGAAAATTTATAGCTATTTGCTCTGTCATTCTCCATTCAGTATATTATTTTCAAGACTGAAATTCATTTTAGTACGCTTTGCTTTAGGATTAACAATATTAAACTTTTTGTCACAATCTTTTAATTTTTTTCACACTAGACATTTTAAATTAACATTATATAAAATTTTTTTAGTCGTATATAAATTATTGTCATCAATTATGTACTTAAAATTTATTGAAAATATATTTAAACAGTTTTTATTTTATATCTAATATGTGTCATAGCTTCAGGGTAACCAATTTTTATGCATAATAAATGATTGCCTTCTTCATGCCACGAAAATTGCACAGAATATGTTATATGAAAATCTTAAATATAAATTTGATAAATTAATATAAATTGTAATATAATTAAATTCATATAATAAATATAATTTAATATAATTAATATAAATTTGTTTTGGTATTTCATATTCATTTAGGTTTTTTAATGTATTGCTAAATTTTTCGATTTAGANTAATATAAATTGTAATATAATTAAATTCATATAATAAATATAATTTAATATAATTAATATAAATTTGTTTTGGTATTTCATAATCATTTAGGTTTTTTAATGTATTGCTAAATTTTTCGATTTAGAATTTTAAAATTTCTGAGCACTATTCTGTTAAACATAAACAAATATTAGTTATGATCCTGATAACAAAATACTTTAAAGTAAGCCCAGACCTAAAAAAAATTCATTCTAGGACACATTACTAAGCTCAAAAATAACAGTTAATTACTAGCAAGTAACTCGATGCAACAATTAATAACTCTATAAAAATTATTAAATTTATTATTGTAATGTTTGATACATTATTAATAATACATTTGTGTAGTATAATTTATAACTTAATAGGGTGGTCTTAATTTTATTATCCGATGAGAATAGAATTAAATAATGTTTTTACGCCATATGCATACAATTAGAATAATTGGGAAATTGCCATTGTAAGCAAACGAGGGCGCCGGTTTTTAATACTTATAAATATTTTATCGGTTCCAAAAAAAAGTTATAATAAACTGCTTATAACATTTTTATCGTCATCCGTTTCAATGGTTTTACGGTTACAAGCATCAGTATTTACTATTTAATACACTACGTGTAGTATGAAAATAATTTCCGCTGGCCGTTAACCTGTGCGATGTACCTGTACACTGGTATGCATGCAAAATTAAAAAATGTATAATGCATGAATAACATTGATATTTATGCACAACAGATACGAAAAGCCGAAGTTTAGGCGCCACCATTACCGCGTGCATTATAAATTTGTATAACATTATTTTAATTCGCATATTGTTGCATGTGATATATGATAATAACATGTAACAACATTGAAGACATCGGATCCAGTTTGTACATACATTTCAAGTAGATTAACAAGTGTAGAAATAGGATTGTTCAAATGCATTATAATCTTACTACACCAACACAATACATGTCGGTACATTCAAATTATTATTACATTATATTAGTATAGGTATTTTCTTTTTCCCCATAAGCAAAATTTCCTTTTTAAGCAGTGTTCTAAGATATACCGTTAAATAGTATAATAATATAAATGTAATTTACACTATATAACGAGAGTAAACAATAATGTCTCAAATGTATACGAAAATAAAATACTTTATTGCAACTTATCATACTGTATACTAATTATATACAATTGCATTTTAACTATTTAAGAAAAACGTTATATGTACTGACTACAGCAGTGTAATTTAATACTGTTATAATGTCATTGAGTTCGGTTGTTCTGTCTATATGATAATCGTTCAGAATTCCTAGAAAAGTACACGTAAGAAGAAAACAACGTTTGCAATTAATACATTGATATAAAATTCGACGGCTATAAGAGAGCACATGTAATTGAAAACAAACATTAACTATGGATAAATTATGCTGCTCTGGTAAACATGTGTAAACTACACGAGTAAATTAAGTTGTGTAATTGAGAATGCAAAATAACACTTTAAGTGCTGTTTGGTGGTTTAGAATGGAGGTTTCATCGAGAATAAAGTTTTAATCATTTTAAAACAATTTCAAAATAACCCAATAATATTTTTACGGAATAGATTATTATTGTTTATATATATATATATATCATTTGAATATACACGTATTAATTAACTTGCGTTATGTCATAAATTTCGATTCTAAATATTTGAAAATTGTTTCTTTTACAGTTAGAATGGAAACTAATTATTCTACCTCGGTTCAGGTGTTATCCTCCAAACCACTCTTGATATTTATGCATTCCCAATACTTTTTACTTGCTTTACTTTAAATAAATATAATTCAAATTAACTTCTTTAAACTACAAAAAAAAGTTTTAAGCAATTATAACAGATATAAAATATATTTTGTAATAATTAATAATTTATATTATATAATTAATAATTTATATAACTTAATTTCGAATGAAATAACTTTATAATTATGCATTAATTAAAATTTCTAAAACTTTTATCACAGTCACATTTGTTATGTCACCAGTATGAATTTCATTTGTCATGAAAATTTTAATTTACTGGCAAGCAAATAAATGTGATAGTAATTATAGCTGCAAGGACAATAAATTGCATTACATTAAACAACAACTTTAGGCCACCGAGTTACACTTACTTTAATAATTTGCCTTGAATAAAAACATGAAGCTGAGGTTCAGGGTTCTAGCTTCTAGGTAAATGTTTTTATGTTAAGTATAATTATATTGAATTATAAATATAATCAAAGGCGCAAATAATACAGAATATTAGTACTGAACATAATTATCAATATTTATAAATTGCATAAATTCTCTAATACGCGATATGCGGCGTTATACGTGTTAAAACAAAATTTGAGCTCAAAATTAAAGTCTAATGAACTAACCCATCACTGTAGTATAAAAACTATACTGATATAATTGAAAGTCAAACACGAATGTAGTGTTGTGAGAGTGTGTGATCACTCGATAAGCCGCCATTCATAATATAATCGCATAACGAGCATTAATCTTCTTATGATACACGTCATGCTATTGATTTATCTCAGGGCGTTTGACTGATTTCAAACGAACGTGTAGTAGAAGGTAAATACAACTTGGAAGATTTTTTTCGTTGTTAAATCTTCTCTTGCCAACTAATAGATACCATACTGCAGCTAATTAACTTCTTGTGGGTATAATATTAATTACGACATTCTTATCGGAATCGTTTTCTGTGTTATTATCGACAGAAGTTAATATATTTGTCGAAACTACTTCAGCCTTGGTAATAGATAGTCTCAAAATAATATTAAGGTCCGACTATAAATTGGACCGATAAAACGCAACAACAGATTGCGTTTTATTTTGTTTATAGTAAACTTACATAAAAGTCGTCATGTATCACCCGTCAACTTAACTATTATATTATCTAAAAAGTCTACGCTACTAATTACAAAACTCGATCTTAATAAGTGTCTCCAGTGGGGCCCAAACTTGAAAACTATTTTTTTTTAATGAAAATTTTTAAATGTTGACATTATTTTTATCAAAAAAAAAAAATTTAGATGATCCCCAAAGTATTACTTTACCGCTAGTTGCTCCACTGTACGTTACACTTCAGTTCTATGATTTTCAAAAGTATAGAAAACTTAAAAGATTGTAAGCCGTAAGGTAAACATAGCTTTTTACTATATTTATTATACGAATATCAACTTAAACAGCGATGCTGGATTTAATGAACACGCTTACTAGGATGATAGTGTTAACCTCGTAGTCAATTAGTACTGGCAGTAGTTATACATAAATAATACGAGTGTTTAAGTGTTGCGGCGCCGTTTTATCGTTTCCTCAGGAAATTATAGCCCGACCCTGGCACGAAATAGTTTTGATTATAATAAAACGTTATTGTCTGCGCACAACAGTTACATGCCTAATATACTATTACATCGCATGTATAATGTACTTAATGTTCCACAAAACATTACACTTGAAGAATCGTCTGGACAAGTAATCTCATAGAAATTAGAATCCACAAAAATCATTGTCGGCGCCTTCCGCGTGCACATCTTGTAATTTGCTGTTATACTTAATAATATTGTATCAAAACAATGGGCGACTCTCAGATTGATCACGAGGCACATGAAACGGTCTTGCAGCCTTACGTGATTATTTTCTCGACGAAACCAGTGCACACATATGTTATTACAATAACATGTGTATATATATATATTACTTATATGTAGTTACCGGCCGGCAAACGCATCCTATCTAATGCACAGGAAAATCCCCGATTGCCCTTGAAGGAAACTCCATAACTGACACATGTGGCGCCTCGTATTATGATATTGCGTGCAACAGCAGCAGCTCCCTAGCCTACATTTGTCTTTATATTTTTTTATTCTTCTACCTTTAAATTACAATAATAATAACGGAGTGAACAATTGATTTGAAATAAAACGTTCGGCTAAAATACCACTGCGCCTTTAGGTCAAAAATTGCCATTCTCGCAATACCTACGCCGTGTGCGCATACACACACACACACACCTTGTATATTTTATGTATAAAATCAAATGGAAATAATTCATTGTTGTCATCTCTGCAGCGCCGTAAAGTTTCGATTCGTAGTTGCCCCAGCCGTAGTTATTCTTTTATTACCCATTATTATTATTATTATACGGTATTACCATTATTATTTTCATTATTATTAAACCGAAGGCGACGCACACAGCACAGACTCATATCTCCATGTGCATACCAGCGCCCGTCTCCGATAATTACGCGCTCAGACACCGAACGCTCATACCGCTAGCAGTGTATAGTAATGATAATTACAATTTATCCCACGCCGCCACGTTTGTACCAATTCATGTACATAGTCACACCTCTATCATTTTTAAGTGTCATCGATACGCGAGTTTGTCAATTCGTATTGTTTCAGCATCTGCAATTGTTGTCGGCTTTGTCGCGCCTGTTGCGTAACGCTCATTCGGTTGACACGGTCGTATGATGACACTTTCATCACTACCGCGACGACTGTGATGCGCACCGTAAAGCATACACTGTAACGATAAAAAAATGCATTGTGTTGTGATTAAACTGAAGCAATCGGAGAGCGTAATATAATACCGAATTTCCTATTAGGGTTTCACCAATATACATACTGTTCATGTGTATTCGATTGCTGTTATATAAGTTCCTGGATTTTTTTTTCTTATTACATCTATCTTCATACAATGATCCAACAAGGGAAAAATATATATTTCACTGATGTTCGACAAAAGATGATCTTGACAATACTGTGCTTACCTATTATTCAATCCGGGTCACGCGGTACACGATAATATTAGTATTATGCCTTTCAGCTGTCGCTCGATTGCTACGGAATCCGACCTAAAATACCCGTTTTGGTAGTCGATGTTTGTAGACGTTTGATATGCTTACACATACCGATCCAAGTTCACTGTAGTACTAAATCAAAAACATATGGTCTTGCGCGACCTATATTGTCTTATATAAATTATATTAAAAAAACAAACCCGGACGATGCATCATGTCAAGCGAAAAAAGCTATCTAGTGTAAACACATGTCAATACGACCGTTAAAAACCGCTATTTATGTGCGCAAATAATTTTGATAAATGCATTAATATTTCTTGACATTTGCATAGTACATATTGTAATAAATCTGTCGTATGTATTCTAAAAATATTAAAAATACAAACATTAGTTTCGTACCACCCCTTACAACTCACGAATATAGCCTAAATACAATTATTAGAATTGACAGTACACGCGATTTTGATTACGTTTAATAGATTTTGCAGAAAGCTAGTAGCCAATATTTTTAATGTTCGAAATATGGGTGACATTTTTATGTTTCATTTTAGAGTTGTATACAATTCATAACATACTATGTTCTAACAAAAAAAGCATATATATGAAAATAAAATTATTTTATTTTCACGATATATTTTTATTATTAGAATATGTTTCAAATAGGGTTCATTATTTGAAACATTAGATACTCTAGTTTATACGACCTCGAATTAAGCATACATTAAACTAATTATAATATATTAAACTTTCTTCTTCTTTTTCTTTTTCCTCGATTTAATCCTAACTACTTGGGGTCGGCCGAGTAACTTTAAGTCATTATATCTAATCCAGAGTATTAAAATTAAGTATAATTTTAAGAACAAAACGTTGAAACGATGAGTCATTCTATCAAAAATTGAGAAAATTGCAATCGAAAGTCGATGTTTGAAGAGTGAGACAAGAAATTAAAAACCTGTTTGAACTCTTGTCAGAATGATTTACAATAGATTTTATTTCTTGTAACTAAAAATTCTTTATTCAACGAAAATGAGTTGATATAACGCATATATGAATACACTGATCAATTAAGACATAAATACAATAATAAGTGAAACTTAGACAACAAGTTCAATTTTATATAACAAAAATATTTTCTGTAAAATAATATAAAATGATTGATTAACTATACCTCATGTGATATCTTTAAAAGTATAAATCATATTACAATTTTTTATTTTCAGAGTTAATAGTATCCCGATTTCAAAAAAAATTTGATCATATTTCCCCTCTATTATTAATGAAGTATCAACAAAGTTTCTTAAATGGAAATATACATGTCTAATTAACATAGAAATAAGTTAAAGATTTAACAAAGAAAAAATGTTTTTAATAAACCCAGGACGGGGATTATGGCTGGGTTGCACCAGAAACCAGACACCACCAATTTTACTACTGAATATCTTACTAAAATATAAAAATTGAACTGTATTTTTTATTGAAATGATTATTTATTTCTATCTGAAAAAAAGATACTTCTGGGCGTCTCAAAAACAGGTAGATAAACTAGAAAAAAAAATTGAAATAATTGTATCCCACATTTAAATTAACACAAGTTAATTTTTTGTAAAATTGATAAAGAATTGGAAACTAGCCTAAAATTTATGACAAAATAATATTTGTATAAGACAATAAATTTGGTAACATCATACTAATATAATTGTAGTTGCGACTATTATTTACTTTTTTATCAGAAAAGCTCTAGAAATTATTTTAATAAGATTATGTAACAAAAATAATCATGGTTATTCTTCTAGACCGTCACATTCATAATGAATATTTATATAGATTTGCGATACAAGATATTGATCTTACTTTTAACCAATAAAAATTAATATATTGTTAACGAAATTATACTCTATTTATAAATATTTTAAAATATTATAAAAGATAAAATTATTAATTATTATTAATAATAGTTATATTAATTAACTTATAATAACTTGAATATTCGGAACTAAACAGTGTTATTATCTAATTATAACAATAGCTTTTTAGTTATATAAATTTGGAATAAAACAAAACTCTGTATTTCCAATTTTAACAGGTAATATTTTCATTAAATAAATAGAATTTTATTTATATAATGAAAATAGTTGTGTTAAAGTAATTAAGTTAATATAGATTCATTTAATAAATGAAAAGTTAATTTTAACACATAATAGATTTTGTACATGCTTTCCTTAAATTACCCATTAGTGCTCCCTTTCTATCGATGCTGCGGTGTCCGAGCGGTTAAGGAGTTGGACTTGAAATCCAATGGGTTTTACCCGCGCAGGTTCGAATCCTGCCCGCAGCGAGATATTTTTTGCAATTTTATTTAAACATAATATTATACATTTAATTAATAATAAACCTAAATTATAATATATTAAAAAATATTTATGTACTGCCCGTTATATAAATTTTTTCTTTTTTTACACGGCTAAATTTAGTAATATTCAGACTTAAAAGTTTTGCTTAAATCAGTGTATTTAGAGATTACTTGTACTATCTAACTCGTAATACTTGTAAACATTTTAACGCTGATAAACTTTTTTGCAATAAATTGAGCAGAATGTCATCGTGATTAAAGCTAAATTATTTTAAATAAATTAAATATATTTTTAAACTACCTACAACTATTCTGGTAAAATACTTTATAATTTTGGCGCTTATATCCAATTTTTTTTCTTTTTGGTATTATATTATGTAAAGACTAATTGTAAATTAAACAACAAAAATATATTTTTTTGTTTTTTTTTCTTGACTTTTTTTATATACTAATAATATTTTACGAATAATCAAATAAACAATTGTAAAGCAACTGTGTCATTTACAACATAATTAGAAAAAAATTGTCAGTATGTCATTATATGTTTATAATTATTATTTTGTTATATATTATATAGAAAAATAAAATAAAATAAATTTAATTATAGAAATATGATCACATAGTACGAAACAATATTTATATTATAAATAAAATATGATTATACTGTATAAAATGATGAATATTTTATTTCTTAGATGTTTAGTTCCTCAAATTATCGCTTAGGTCAATTTCTTAAAAATAATAAATGACAAAACATCGTTTATATCTTTGTAATTTTATTAATATCTAGGTAAGAAAACATTTAGGTAGGTCAGTGTGGTCTGGATCCCCTCTAAATATTTTCAAAATGATATATATTTATGAGGTACCCACTTCTCCAATTAGAATCTTTGATACGTGCATGTTTCTAAGGAACTTTAATTGAAATTCACCTTATATATCATATCTCTCAATGTGCCAAAATTCCTTTGCTTATAAGTAGAGTATACAGGATGTTCAGTAAATAAGGAAACGAATTTCTATTGTACTCATTGTTTGTAACAATTTAACTGTTTCCTAACTTACTGAACACCTGTATATCAGGGTGACACAATAGTGCCATTTCGACGCTTTTGCTTTGTAAGTATCGATATTTACTACCTTTGAACATTTTTTCTGATGCTGCCTATAAATATTATGCTATTAGAAATACCTATTGTTTTAACTTTGGTACTATAATATAATAATCATAGGAACGTAATTGTAATGTTACAATTATTGTAATATTACAATTGAATTCCAAATGTGATTTGGTATATTTAAAATGTTAAAAGTTTAATATATATTTTATTCTATATTTTTACATGTTTTTTGTAATTTTAGCTTCGATGCGAAGCTGAGAAGGTATTGGTTTTACTAAGATAATACTAAGATTTTTTTTTTTTTTTTGTGTCTGTTACCACTTTTTCTCAGCTCTCACCGAACCGATTTCTTTCAATGATACGTCAAAAGATCACAAATCGTATCTAGTCGAAGACATTACCCTTAAAAATTGAAAAAAATTCCCTCGTTCCCCGTAAAAGGGGGAAACCTCCAAAAAAATGACAAATTTAAAAATCGCTAATTTTCGAAATTTTTTCAATTTTTTTTACTTAAAAGTGCTATAACTTTTTCAAAAATGAACATATCCATATAATTCTTTTTTATATAGATGCATAATATCATTACCTTTCATTTGGTATATTTTTTTCATAAATTTAACCCTTAACCTGCCCACAAGGGGGGATTTAAAATGACAACTTTTTCACAAAAAATTAATTTTTTTAACTTAAATTTTGAAAATGTTCCGGAAGGTCTGACACTTTTATATATATCTTAAATTAAAGCTAATGTAATATGCTTTATCATGAAAAAAAAAAATTTCGGACTTTATCTTATCTTCATGGTGAAAATGGCTACCGAATGCTATTTTTGTGTGAAAATTTTCGATTTTGTATTTTCCATTTTTAACTTTATTATGCTATAACTTTTTGAAAAATGTATGAATCATTACAATTTTTTTATGAGAAGTAGTATTTATATAGATCTTTCATTCGACATACTGTTTTTTTAAATCGGACCATTTCCCTAAATACAGGGGGGATTCAAAACATAAAAATGCATATAGAAAGTAGAACTTTTTCAACGTAACTTTTGAAAGTGTTCCGGAAGGTCTGACACTTTTATATATATCTTAAATTAAAGCTAATGTAATATACTTTATAATGGTAAAAAAAAATTTCGGACTTTATTTTATCTTCATGGTGAAAACAGACATTAAACTTAATAAAAAAAATACGATTTTTGTAAAAAAATTCTTTTTTATATTTTTAACTTTATAATGCTATAACTTCTCGAAAGATGTATGGATCAATATAATTCTTTTTTTTGTAGATGCATGATGTCTTTACCTATCATTTGGTATATTTTTTTTATAAATCTGACTTTTTACCTGCCTACAGGGGGGGATTCAAAATGACAACTTTTTCACAAAAAATTGACTTTTTCAACTTAAATTTTGAAAGTGTTCCGGAAAGTCTGACACTTTTATATATATCTTAAATTAAAGCTAATGTAATATACTTTATCATGGAAAAAAAAAATTTCGGACTTTATTTTGTCTTCACGGTGAAAATGGCTACCAAATGCTATTATTGTGTGAAAATTCTCAATTTTATTTTTTACATTTTTAACTTTATAATGCTATAACTTATTGAAAAGTGTATTGATCAATATAATTTTTTTATGGGAAATACTATTTTTTAATAATCCCTTTTTCATTCGACATACTTTATCTTAATCAGGATATTAATAAGGAACTAGCAGTTTATGAAGCTTTTGGAATAATCCACCAATTTTTTAAAATTAAACACTATCTAAAGATTTGCATCGAAGCGTTTTTTTTTGATAGTGATTTTAATCACTGTCAGATATCATTATACTTGATCCAACTATGCCAAGTCACCACTGTGCCGCGACCCCCCTGTGCTGGGTTTTTTAATTCATATTTTATTGATTATTTTATGTTTTTATAGCGTATTAAATTCTATAAAATCTTAAATTACTGCAAAAATTAAAAAAATGACCACCCTTTGAAAAGGGTTCTGTATTTTATAATAAATTAAAATATTATTAAACAATAAATATTTTATTATTTGTTTTAATAATTATTGAAAAATACATTCCCATTTCAGTGGGGAACTGGTATAGATTAAAATAAGACAGTGATTAACATCAAAATCATAAAACATTTTCATGCGAATGTGCAATTAGAAAGTTTCAAAATAATTTTTGGAGGCGTAAGAATTAATTCCCTCTCTACCTCTCATTTTTTATTGCACTATATGAAATAAATATTCACTATATGATTTATACTATATGTTTTTAATAAAAAATATTTTTAAAGTTGTTATGTTTTCCGGAACATTTTTAAAAGTTAACTTTTATATGAAATTTACTTTTTAAATTCCCGCTATAGAAAATTAAAGGATCTAATTAAAAAAAAATGACTCATAAAAAATACCCAAGTATTATAATATTTAATATAAAATGTTTTTACTCATTTATTTTTAAACATTTTAGCAGTTTTTAATATATATATTTAATGTTCAGATTATAATTTTTCTGGGGATTTGTAGTAAAATTTACAAGGAACTTTTTTTTCAAGCGTAATGTCTCATTTTAAATGAAATCTTTTAAGAGTTATTTAGTACTTTATTCAAATGGTGACAAACAAAACTCAACCACTTACATAGTGGTTTGTATTTTACGACAGTAATGTGTTGGGTTGTGTAATACTTAATAAGCTAACACAATATTTGAATCTTCGTATAACTTCTTAATGGATAAGTGTGCGTATCCACTCTTCTTTACTAATAGGTCCATTTGTATATTTTTATTATTATTATTTATCTTTAGCGAGTTACGACGTGCCTTCCTGTCCTTTCGCTATATCTGCTGCGTCACCGCTGCCCATTCAAGAAAGCGTTCCCATGCAGTGACTCTCTAGTATATTATTCAGGTACCAGCCACTACTGATAATTCATTCACGTTTTTCTGAGAGAGTTGAACAACCGACCGCGATTCTTTGCCACTCTCGGCGCCGCATAACGGTGGTCAAGTCGCAACGCAGTCACTACCGCCGCCGTCACCGTGACATTCTACACATGACCAATGCTAACTGTTGGTGACGATTGTCTAAAATATACATTTGTATGAACGGAATAATTAACTATATGAAAAATATAACGTTTAAGATTTTTTTGATAGGAATGCTTACTGGAAAATGTTTATTAGATTCCAACATTTTTTTTTTTGAAAAAGTTAAGTTACCTCGTTTTTACACAGTACCCTTCAATTATAATAGTTACACAAATTTTCTGCTTAATACTTTTAATTCAATTTAAATATTGTATACGATTTTTTTTGAACTGTAATTAGCAAAATGTAAAATTGGGGTTGGAACTGAGTTATTTAAATAACCATGATAACACATAAACACAAGTTTATGAAGATTGTTCATAAATTTTTGTATGAGTGATATACAAACATGATTGTCTAAGGCCGGGGCCACGTCTCGAGCGATGGGCTTGGCACTTAGAATCCTTCATTGGTCCCATACACTTAAAAAACTCTATGTTTTCTTTAAATACAAAAATTTACATATATTACAACTGTATTTTGTATTTTTATTTGACAGTATTATGTGATTAATTAAATGAAATCAAGTACAAAATACTTGTACAGTATAAACTATGATATTAAAGGTTTATTTGGAGTAGTCTTCTATATAGTGTTCTAAACAAAATATTAATAGGTAATAAATATACTTTACGCGTGTTAAAGTTTTAAAATAAGAGAATTTACCGACTTACGGGAGTATAGTTTTTTTCGTGCGAAAAGCATCACATTTTTTTTTGTGGACCCTGCAAATCGTAGAGACGGTCTTGCATACAAAGTGAGTTAATACGGTAAAGATTTTAAAATTTCGTCGATGATATCATTAATTAAATTATAATAATTTATGAAAGACTATAAGGAATGTTTAGATTTTGTCAATACCAAATGGGTTTGAAACTGTCTGGAAGATGTCGAAAAAATTCTTTTTTAGTTTTTTATCTGTTGTTGTCTTGTGATTCAACCTATAATTTGTATGCAGCAGCAAAGTAATCGTAAAAATAATCTAAGGACTGAATTATATTTTCTTTGCTATAAAACTGGCGTGTGGTCATTGGTTTTTTACCCAATGTATTCTTAAACAAATTTATGGTGAGAATATATTTTTATGTGTGATCATTAAACCGCGTATACAGCTTCTGCATTTTAGGGTACATAGACCATTTGTGTAGTAAATGTATATAAAACGGTATGTTTGCGATTATGGACTACACTGTACAATGTATCAAATGGTTACAAAAGATTGGAAATCATCCGTTTTAACTGCGCTTCACTATTGGATAGTATTCATTGAAAGTTGTAAACGATCGCTTTTTAAATACATTTATATGCATAAAACAGGTGTTTAACTTTTTGTTTTTTAGGTATTTAATCAAAACATCGAATAGCTATTGTCGTGTAATAAATTTTATTTGACAATAATTGCCGTTATAACGACAATTCAGTAGAGTTATTCTAATTTAAATTTATGAATTTAAGTATAACTTAACATTACCCCAAATAATTCGCAAGAAAAATGATGAAAACAAAAATTTGATTTGATATTTGAAAAAATTAAATATAAATCATACTTCAATATTGTCGGAGCGAAAACCGTTAAAATATGTTGATATTTTATTAGTTCTATGAAAGTACAATTGTCGTCAGATACAAAGTTTTAAAGTATTAAATTAACAATAGAATTACGAAATTCAACAGGCACTAAGTACAATAATAAAATTAAACAACTTCAATTAGAACTAAATTTTATTTTTCATTATTACACCATTCCCAGTTTTAATATCTCATTAGGCAAGTTTCGTTTTGTAATATCTTATAAACATATATTTGTTAAAATTTGTAGATTTCAAACTTATGTATTTTTATCTAGCAAACTAACTTGTGGAAAACACATTTTCTATGTTGTTTATTGTGAGATTTGTTTAATAATGTTATATACTGTATTTTGAGTGAAGATTATTTTTTTCCGAATGGACATGCAGACTGTACCGTAGAGGTCAAACGGATCAACAGATACGACGCATACAAAATCAACGCCTTGGGAGGTACATGCAAGATTGTGATGCGGCTGTTTTGTCCATATCTTTTATTCAGACATATATCTACAATTTGTACCTACTTAAAAGTGTTATGGCTTACCTTAATACCTTAACTATGTACTAAATTATAAGTTTAAACTACATTAAACAATCGTATACAATGATTTACATTTTGTACAAATATACAATTTTGTCTTGAAGAACAGTTTTATTATATCACGACTGTATGTCAACCTTGTGATTTAAAACTACTCAGGCTAACAACTTGGGTGTACTAACTAATGCTCTGAGCTTATTTTATACCGTAAAATGTTTTTATATAACACGAATAACATTCTGTCCCTCTTTTATATTTAATTGGAGTGTAAGTTAAAACAGAACCCACACATTCGTGTACAGCATATTATAAGTAACTCGGTACATGTATGTAATTATTTTCCTTTCGGTGGCTCAAAGTACAAAAGAACGTAATAACCAATACGATTGCTCACATACTATTATCATTATAAGTATAATACACACGTACAACAATGTACTCGCCTCCGAGCTCTCTGACGCGAGCTGCGTGGTTTACCCTATTATTTATATACGATATTATTTTTTCGGTTATGAGTATTAACCTCGGGGTAAGGTTGAAATGGAAAAGAAAATACAGTTGGAACAAAAAATAATTTTTAATCAGATTACATTTTCTATAATATTATTAGAACGAGGCGTTGGCTATTCGACGCGTCAGAAGGTCGAGTCACATAAAATTATTTTCAAACGTGTTGATGTTATTGGCGACAACGTTGTACTTGATACAATTTTTAATACTTCGTCTAAACAATAGAGTCGCAAAATATTAGATGAATAATGGGTCGGTAAATTTTTTTGTTTGCGGTGTAGTGTCTGAAGGATAAAACGAATAATAAAGTGTAATTTTTTTTTTTTTAACATTGTTATTGATGATAACTATTATTGTCATTACATGTTACAGCGCATTCAGTGATGTTTGGTACCTAGTTATTGACCGTGTTCCGTATTATAATATTCCAAGGGCAGAGGTGTTCTAGAATATTATCATATATCGAGGTAAATGTGTTAAAAAATGATAAAAATTTGTTCAAAAAAATCAAACTATGAATATATAGAGATGAAGGACCATAAAAAAAACATTATTGAGACGGCCCTCGCAGACCAAGTGATGACGGAAAGCAATAAATATCGTGACAATCAGGTGCCATTGATGTAACGGTTGGCGGCGACAGTGGCGTCTATGATGGCGGTGGTGTCGTTTGCATGTTTCATATCGTTTGTTTCGGTTGACGCCACCGTATGACATTGACGGAAAACAACAGACTACTTGAAATATTGTAATGCGACGTCGTCGTCTACATACGGACGAATGTTTAATGACAATAATTATGTCGTTATATTCAGCGGGCGTAGTCGAAACTTAGAGCGGCAGTTCAACGGTATTATATATATATATATATATATATATATATATATATATATATTATATGCTACGAATCGAGTTTACAACGATAATATCATCGTTGAAGAGAAGTTTTCAACTGCCCCGATAAGAAGACGACGTAAAAGTCAAACATTATTATTATTATTGTTATACATTCGGTGTATGTGAGCGTTGAACATATGCACGTATTGCAGCGGCAATGGTCGCCGCCGGTGGATAATTAGCCGTGGCCCGCCACCGCAGCCGCCGTTACGTTTCACCTGGTCGAATGGCGCCACAATCATCCAGGCCCTCTTTTGTTTTTATGCAATCATACGCACACACACACACACACACACACACACACCGTTGAACTATAACAATATGCGCGGAATACATACACACGTACAAATGTATACGTATCATGAACAAAACACGACAGCGACGTCCGATAGATGAGACGGCGCCGATTGCCACCGTGACGGAACGCCGACACGGACAAAATTTCACCGCATGCCCTAGAAAAAAAATTACAATGCAAATTGTAAAAACACCGGCACTCTGCAGAAAGATCGACACACGATGTTTGGGCAGGACCGAAGTGAAGACTCACGAGGCGGTTTACGCAAAGACGTGTGAAAGTGTCAATGACCCCATGCTCGCGGTGCAATGTCTGCATTGTTATTTTACACACCGCGGCTGTAGAAAGTTGGCCGTTTGCTCATGACGGATTTTTTAAATAAAATTATTACATAAAACATTTCAAAAACCAAAACGAAAGTGGAGTCAACCGAAGTGTTTTAAACGTAGTAACACAGACCAAACGGTGACTTGTAGCATTTTTTTTTGCCATACTTGGATATGTAAATTTACAAGTAAAAGTAATTTTTACAGTACTTTTTTTTTTAATGGTAAATTTTTTTTACGAAAATTTACAGAACAGTGAGATTTTTCGTTAAATACGTATTAATGTTTTATTGTGCGTTAAAATTTTGTTGTTAATGAATAATTTTCATCGTGTCATACTACTGTAATCATTGTGTCGACATTAACGGTATACTTACATCTATAATTTTTCTCAACAGTAGTGAAATTAGAAATTTTGTATGGGGATCCGAGTAGCTTTTAAATTTAGAGTAGCACGGAGATTTACCCTTATTCTCCCTTTACCACTACTATTATTTTATTAATATATACTATTATACTATGATCATACACCCAGAGAAAAACCTCGATCTATATAATAAATTCATTGTTCAATTTGATAAATATATCATTACTATTGAATCAATGATATATTTATCAATATGATATTTTTTTTTCTTGTCTTGAACAATAATTATTTATAAGAATAGTTATTTTGTTCGTATTAATAAAACATTATCATAAACCCTTAATAAAATTTCTCTTTCAATTTTGATTGAGGTTTTTCTTTGGGTGTAGGGGTCCAGAGCCAATGAATTCCCTTCCTCTGTAAATACCTCACTAGCAACAACATTTCTTTATTTTATTTATATTAAGTTTTATTTAAAAAAAAACATTTCATACGCCTAATTGCTATGGTAATATGGAATAATATTAGATAAACCTATGGTGGTTTAAGGGGTTGTTACCCTTCTCAGACATACCATATGACAGTTTAGATAATTCGACAAGGAATGGCTCGTAAATGTCTAATAATTAAATTGTCTGGAATATTATATTCAATTATATATTTTTGTTTGGAATCTCCTTCAAAAGTAAGTATAGTAGCATTTAATTTTGTAGAAACTGTACCGCGAATATAGTTTTCCCGTATTTTATTTTTTTACTACAGTGGATACATACAATCTTAATTCAAATCAAATAACATATTGTTATGTTTAAGAAGATTTTGTAGAATTAATTCTTTTAGATTTTCCATTTACATATTTAAGAAAACGTTTTGCAAACACATGTCATTTTGACTACTCTATAAATTATAGGCCATGTTTATTAAACATTGATAATTAACCGATAATTAAAAAATAAAGGTAATTATTGCTGTAAAAAAAAAACAAGAGTTTTTAGCATAATTTACCAATTTATCGAATTTCCCGTAATTTTATCCAATTAAATTTAACTCAGTGAAAAAACATCTCTATCCATACTTATTAATAGCAGCTAAGATATTAGCATTAGTCAAATAAGGTAAATTATACTTAACATGTGAGTAAAAAAATTTGTAATTTTCAAGGTAAAAATGTTAATAATAAAAATAATTTATAATTCTCTACAATTTTAAATTTGCATGATACTTAAAATTTATTAAAAACTAATTATTTTAAAAATAAATTAGTAATTGATATATTTATCATTTTTATCATACTCCCTAAAAAATAAAATATATTTATGTGTACACGACAAAGTGTTATTAGATTACGTTTTTTGTAAATGTATATTTACGTTTCTGACGTTTTTTAGGATGTACATTTTTATTTGTAATCCGAAATAAACAAATACAAATCAAACATCTAGTAAAGATATTAGATTTATATTTATATTTATATTTGAGGAAGCAATCGGTTATTATAGCAAAAAAAAAATTGATTAAGAGTAATAGTAATCACAAAACTCATTTTTCTTAGGAGGTCCAAGAAATTGGTCCCAAATGCATTGATTTATAGAGAGGCTCTCTGTAATATCGTAGAGTCCCTTTTAGTACTTTAAAATATAACATGTATGCTAATTATTGTATAACAGACGCATGACGAGAAGGGAGAGAATGAGTGACATATTCTCTCTGGGATTTGTCGCCAATCAAAATAATATAGTAGCTCACTTGGTAGATTTTAGTTAAATTTTTATCAATATAATTTAGAAATCTGAAGTTTTTTTTCCATCGATTTTCGTCACATTATTGTATGATCGGATTTATAATTAATAGAAAATAATATTTATAAATAAAAATATATAGTTTATACACGATGAAGATAATATAATATCTATTGTGAAATATTTAAGATAATTAAATACATAGGTAGGCCTAGTAAAAACCCAGTATATTAATGATAATACATGTTCATAGACATAATATTATTTTTAGGGGACAATTTATATTACGCTGACACAATAAGGATAACGATTTTAAGACTATTTATTAGTCTTATTAATAATTTTATTTATTTTATTCGCATCGAAGCTAATAATATCTCCCCCATTCAAAATTTCTGAACAGGCTACTGTATAACATACATGGTATTTTTTAAAATTTTACCTAAAAGATCTGTTATACAAATTGTTTAAATTATACCGAATTTAACATGTATAATATATATATATATATATATAAGAAGCATGCCCTTTTTTTACGACAATCAAATAATAACATAGTCGTACTTGTCATAATAACATAATGATATTGGTAAAACTGTAAATAACATTCATTCCTAGACCTAAGCCTCATTAAAACATAATTTATTTGCAATCACATGTAGTAATGTAAAATTAATCTAAATTATATTTTCCCTAATTATTAGACGTCACCTCCAATTTCTATTTTCATTTAATAAAATTCTAGATGTTTTGGTCAAATATAAAGTATATATCCATGTATTTCACAAACCTGAGCTTAAGTATAATTAATTTTCAGAATTATTTGGATAAAATCAAGTTAAATCATTCTAAACGTTCGTGTAATGTTTATAAACAAACTAACCGGAAACGTTTTACTTATACATTATTAGTACAAAATAAATGTGCAAACATTTGTTTCACAAAATAAAAATTCCTAGTATTAAATCTGTACTAGAATTAAGTTACAGACATTTTTGTTGGGTTTGATTTCTCGTAAATAGCGTTTTGATAGTATGCCAGTATGGATCAGTATTGTGCCCTCGGTAAAAATCTACATTTACATAATTATACAAAACAAATTTAAAAAAATGTTTTTTTTTTAAATTATTTGAACGAATTGTTAATTAATTATAGTTTTTTAGACTCAACGCAAAATCTTGTTATTTAGAAAACACAAGACGTCGTGGGAGCTGGTAAATTATTGTGTGTATAAAAAGTAACTAATTCAAACTAGAAATGTTTAAATTATGAATTTTTTAAGTTGTAGTAATTTTTTTCTTAGTAAAAACTGACAACAGACAAAAAAAAAATTTAAAAACAATAGCAATAATAAAACTATGTGAAGATTTTTAAAATTCTGAATATAAAGTTTAGTATTTAAAAGTCTTGTGGCAATTAAATTTTTATGTTAAACACGATTAAATAGAATTAATTATTATGCGTTAATTTACAGATTGATCCTAATGAATAACTTAATGAATTGATACGAAATACATTTTAAATTGGTATCAAACTAATGAAAGTTGAGTTGTCGATGTTTTTCTTTTCAATGTGGTAAATTTAAAAACTACTAAACTATTCATAACAATCAATTAGTGTGATTGGAAAATAAACTCAATATGTTACAACATATTATTAAAATGTTTACACGTGATAAAGTAAGCGTTAATTTTCATTTAAATTTATATGAAATTGAAAAAAGTTTCTATGAAACAAACCAGAAACGTCTCCAAATGACGCCCTGAACCAAATACTGCTAGAAATAAATTTAATTTAATTTAAAATGCTGTTTAACTTTTGAAATCTCGTTTTAAAAAATGTAAAATATTTTTCATATAGTGATATATCTCCTCGTAATAACGTGTTTCTTTCATGTTTTAAACAAATTTAATAGCGGTTTAGAAAACCCATAGAATTTGTTATTCACGAAGTATTTTTGATGTTGATTGTTAAATTATTACGAACATAACACGAAGAACGTTTACAGCAAATTGTATGTTTTAAACAAAATTAATGATAGTGACCAGATGATACATTCCAATGCGTTTTACTGAATTGCGGTTTTCTATTCAAAAGGATCTCTTTATTGCAAACATTTATTTGTTAATAGTATACGCGTGTAACTAATTTTCCACATTATGTGTTTGTATACAAACGTACATGTGTATAAAAAGGACGCACCGCGCGAGGGTCGATGAGGGTGGTTGGTATGCATTTTTTACTGCTCATAAAAACGTTTCATTGAAATATATTCGCAAAATTGATTATCATTTACAATTGTAACGGTCATGATGCTAAGGTCGTTATACAGCGTCAACATCACCGGGTAATTAAATAAAACCGTCATTAAATTCATGACAATTACTTTTTAAAAATAGAGTTAAACACCACTGAGAGTTAAATACCACCTACTCGAAAGGTTTTGATGAAAAAAATATCTCTCTTACACAATGTGAACCTTGCATGTTACAGTTACAAAATTATCCCAACGCTTCGGATTAACGAACTTTAATCTAGCAGCATATGTTTACACGTTAACTGTGAATTAATCACCGCGGAGTGATAAACAAAAGAAGGCATTTACTCGTCAATGACATTTTATTATCGGTCATACGGAGTGCCTTCACTTTGTTATGTTACTTCGGGTCTGTTTCAACGTATTTTGTACACACAGTCGAGACGCAAGACGTTTGACTGAGTAAACAATGTATAATGTAGTCACGGTTGTATAGGCTATAAGTACGACAATTAAGTAAACAACACATTTTTTTTTGCTTTTCGCGTGCAGACATACCGTTGTATATGGGTCAAATAGAAAATAATCAAGTTTTTTTGTCATTTCGGTAGGATAATCAAGTAAAACAAATTTTGAGTTGAACTCGTCATTTTATCCGTAAAAACCTGATGAGTAAAAAAAGCTTTTAATATAAAATTTATAAAAAAAATATGCGCGTTCAACTAACGTTCTATCTAAACATTGTTCGGTATTCTACAAAAATACATTTTAAGCGCCTTTTATTTGCTCTGAGGTCGGAAAACAATTGTCTGGCAAAACAAAAACCGCTGAAATTTACAAATGACGATAGTTACCCGCAGCACTTATGTAGGCGCCAGGCGCCAACTATTAGATGTGTAGTTTTATGCGTTTATAATAACAACCGTTTTACATATTGACATTATTTATTTTTAAAACGGCGTGCAAGTCATACATTAAATAATAGAGTAAATGTTTTTTCCATTAGTAGCTGACTACATTAGATTGCTATGCTAAATCATTAAAAGCAAACACATTGGGGTAAACAGATTTTAGTGTTTCTCTGGGCCTAACCACTGGCATACTCCGTAGAAAATTCCATAAAACGTTGTTATTTATTTATATTGTCTAATTTATAATTAGTAAACATTTTTTATTAATAGGTTTTACATAATTTTGTTTTTCAAAGGAGTATATTTTAGGACACTCTAAAATTCTTTTAGGAATCATTGCATTATTTTTCGTCAAATTATATAGTAATCATCAGTAGTGGAATTTAGTTTGACTCCCTGAAGAATAAATTAACATGCATACAGGGATTGCTCAAAACACAATTTGTAAAACGGAGACTTGTTTTATTGAAAATAGCCCCTTAAAGCCACTTAACCAATTCTATTAGTTTATTCATTTCAGTTCAATCCTATGATACCTTTGGCAAACCATCTAATAAATTTTTCGTAAGGCTCGCTAATGTTTATTAAATTGTTTCTTATTTTTTTTGCATAGGAAAATAGGAACAATACTAACTGGTGAACCAGAGCGATGGTAAATTAAATTTGAATATTAAAGTTATTTAAATGTACTTAAAATACATTAACACATTATCATTATGTAAGTATATATGTTTTAGTTTAATTGCAAATTTAAAATTAATTCTTTGTACGACACCGCTCGTTTTCATCAATGTATAATAAAGCATAGGTTTTTATGCATTACTATTGTGTTTTATCATTATGCGCAAGCTCTTTTACTGCGTTGTAATTGCAATGCGCTTGTCAAATTATTAAAAAAATTTCTCGCATCATAGAAAAAAAGCGATTATTATTAGTACACGTGTACTTGGCGCTCAACATTGGCGCCAGTGATTTTGTCAGATGATTATACTATTGTTTTTTTTATTTTTTGTATGGCATATTGAAAAACAATCGTAAACCTTCGCCGACTGATAGCTCATACGACTTAACGCTTAGGTAAATTATTCAAATGATTTGTACTATCGCTCATAAGTGTCAGCAGACAATTATGCTGTTCATTATGTGTTTATCAATGTCAGTAAACGCCTAAGATTCAAGACGGTATTTTCAAATGATAAATACCTAAGTAATAAGTGAGAAATACAATTTTATTGTTAAATCTAATAGTTGAAAATAAAATTAAACTTTTTGAGTCAAAATATTTAATTGTTAACTTATAATACCTAAAAAATTAAGGATAATATCTTTTAAAAGCCTATAAAAAAAAAATATTACACTCAAGTGCTCAATTATTCATTTACTTACTTCAGGATTGAAAATGACAATCAACAAATTTTGCTATAATAATCTCTGGTTTTGAAGAATGTTTTTTAATAGATATCAAAGTATGCAATTAACAGGATATAATTTGTAATTATTTTCTAACAAACAAAATTGGTACATGTGGATATTATATTTTTTATTGAAAGGGTTTTTGATCATACAACGCTTATTGCTTATTATGAAATAATTTTTAATTTAAAATTAAAATATTCATCTTGAAATACCTATTTAGAAATTTTACTCCAAAATTTTAAAATGTAATGGTTAATTTATCTTTTTTTATTGGGTAGCAGCACGTATCAAAATTTTGTTTTTAATAAAAACCAAATGGTAATGCTCCATAGAGACTCGGCACGATATTTAAAAAAAATATACATATATATAATTTTAACGCTTTATATGCTCATTAAGGACAATAACGGCCTACCCCATAGGAGAACCCGTACGGGTGGTTAGTTCGTCCGTTAAAAATATTATTGATATAATATTGCTAAGAAATTTTATTTTTACCTGAAACGGAAGATGAACGCGTGCATTGGCGAAATAGAATTTATTTGTGAAATTCGTAATTATTATTTTTACAAGATGAACTCGTACAATCACGTTGCCAGTGTCTCCGAAAGGCAGACTTCTATGCCCCTTGGTTGTAGTCGGATCGGCAGCATTAAGCGCACTGGTGTGTTGTTCCAATTTTAACCAGTGTCTGCGTCTTACAGGGGCGGTTTATATTGTGGCTGACTTATAGCTCCGCCCACAGAAACTGGAGTCGAGCTTCGTCGTACGGTTTTTAATTTTTATTGTACTTTTTATCTTATGACTTATCGTTAACACGTTCCAACGGAAGGATGGCGTCAGATTCAAAGTGCACAATTGACACTTCCGGTACGTCTCGCCAGCAACTAATTTATGATGAGACAACCTCGTCGATTCATGAAAATACTCAACTGCGCGCAGAATGCAACAAAAGGCGCGATACGGTTCTTAATAACTTCACGCGGCCGCTTTAATTATTGAATATTAGAATGAAAGTATTTGACTATGAGGTCGTGTTGTTCACGATCAACATAATAACATTCCACTTTATTGTATCAGCATACAAAAAAATTCAACTTGACTGAAATTATTGTAAATAGGTAATGATTTATAAGAGCAAAGATAAAAACCTACAAAAGTGCGTAAACAAATAATTTGTTAACTAAATATGAAAGTTTTTTAATTGCCTAATAAATCCAATTTATTTATCGGGTTCAACTACCATAAAATATCCAAATTGTGTTTCTATAATTATAAGAGTTCGAGTTCAAAAAATTCATTATTTTATCGATCGAGGGGAATTAAAAATGCTTTTAAATTATTATATATATATAAAAAAAAAAGTTTTTCAATTATTATCACTGATTAATTACTGAAAAAGAAGATTTAAATTGTTTTGATATTTGTGTTGTTTCGGGCCGAAGAACCGGGAAAATTTCCGCTAAGCTGCTGCTTGTATTAAAATATACCATATGTACATAAAAAACTGACCGTCATCGAAAAAAAATATTGAAACTGTGATTTCCCTAGCTGATTTTTTCGTTTCTGGTCGCTTGTTACAGACACACCATACTGACATTGTCAGTATTGACTAATTGCTCGAAAACAAGCACCAAACCTCTTTTTACGACTTCATCTACCAAATAGGGTCCCTTGAGAGCATTTAAATTTATTACACGAGATTAGAAAAGACTTACTTTAGTTTTTCGTATGTTTTGATCAAACATGAAAAAGCATCTGGTTTTTTTACGGATCGCTCGGTTAAACGGAAACGTTGAAAAGGCGCTCAAGTCTCTGTGGAAACATCTTATGGCGGTTTTATTACCACTTTTAGTTTTTTCTCAATTTTATTATCTTTAAAACCTGCAACGCACAGAGCGTGTGTTGTATGGTAAATAAGATTTCGACTTAAAAGAATTCTATGTATATAAAATGTACATTTGGCCCTTATGGCATATGATCGTACCCAGAGAAAATAACACTGGCGTCAGATTCAAGGACAGTGTGCGAAGCTCGAAGACGCCTAGGTCACCCCATTCGTCTGGACAAGTCCCCTTGTATTATTTACAACAACTCGTCTGACCTCACGTCACATAGTCAATTTCGTTCAGTACACATCTCTTATTTCGCCCTCTCCCCGTATACTTAAACCAGCAGCGTAACTTTATAATATTGTAAATAAATATGTACTTATGTGCACAGGAGTGTGTGTGTGTGTGTGATTTGGAGTCGAACCGAAACGAGTAAGATTTATTGCTGTTTTTAAACCAATCGTCAATAATTCCGCATTGCGATTTACTCACTGTTTTTAAGTCCTATGTGCCTACGAGTCGACGGTAAATTGTGTACATTATGTGCTCTACACTATTAAAGTGCAGTTTCGTTATTCCATTAAGGTTACTCAGTTGAATTGACGCGCAATCGAGTATTGGCAAAAGTTTCGTAATTGTTGCTCATTGTACTTGCCAAAAGTATGGTAATTTATAGCCCATTTTAGGCGCTTATTATCCATCAGCAGTCATGTCTTCAAATCAATTGCTCTTCAGTTGGAGCTAACATGTTTATGTACACGTAAATAAACTGCAATGCGTAGAACGTCTGGCGAGTGTAAATCAACAGACAAAGTAAAAAATCTCGTCTTCGACAGATCTCTGTCTATTGTTCATTAAGCACATATAGATTGCAACGAAATGGTGTAAAAAGTTCGTCAAGATGTTTTAGTCATCGCATGTAAAGTATAATTCCAGTAAATTGCTTGTGTCGATCAGTTTTTGCACTTTTTAAAGAGTTATTTTCCATTGACATCTCATAATTTGATAACCTTAGAGGTCGATGTTTTTCTACGAAATAATATCATAATCAGAAGCAGATTCGAGTGAACCATAATTAGGAATTTTTATTAAATAATTTTTCTTTCGAAAATAACATTGTTTTTTAAAAAAGCGTCCACTTTTAAACAAATAGATCACATGCTAACAGAAATGGTGATATTGTCGCCCTGAAAAATTTCTTCTGTATCATCGCCTGACCATAGTTATAAAACAATTAAACTTTTAAAGAAATAAAAATGAAACTAAGTTAAATTTAGTTCTTACTGTAGTTTTTCATACCTTCAATGATTTTGTTTTTTTAGATGTATATTAATTTTTCAATTATCTTTCTAGAAAATTTGTTAAATGCTTACTTTTTTTATTTATAGGATACTTTAAACTATAAATATTACCAACAATTTAAAATTTAATTTATGGTGTTCTTAAGTCATGTCCATAAGTTGAAATTTAAATTTGTCCATGATTTTTTGTTTTTTTTACAATAAAAATATCATTTTTTGAGTGTTTAGTAAGTCTACTAAAACAATCTTAGGGAAACTATATTTTTATCGTATTTATAAAATCTTCTAAGGTATCGAGGCGTAATGAACTACTCAGTTGTCTTAGTACTGATGTTTAATTGAGTTGTTGCTATTAGTTTTTGGATTGGTAACTATATGGGAACTTTAACAGAGACACACACTTTGTTCCCTACTCAAGTTCATTGGATGGCAACGTTTGTGTTACTAAGTACAAGTCCATCCGCGTGCGACAAATCTAAGGGTGCGCGTGATGAGGTCATCAACAGATACTCAAGGGATCATAATATTTATATTATTAAGTTCATATTATCGTACATATTATTAAGTTCGAGATTTTGAATACGAATATTATAAACGACAACATTACTATGTTGTCTGACGAAATTATTTAAAGTATTTCTCATTTTTCAACATTAATATTATCTGGATCGAAAACGAAAAACAATACTTTCCAGTTCACTGCTATTTATGTAGAACATACAGACGTCTTGTCGGGGAGGTAACTTTGATAATGTATTTATCGTGAGGGGCCAATAACCCTGTGGGTTCGGTGTACATGAGACGTCTACCGCGAGGACCGGTACCTTTTATTTTAGTCGTTCTTATACGTCCTGACTGCTTGCCACTATTGTGAACCCATTGCTCATGTTTATGTTTTGTGCTGTCGGTGGTTAGGCGCCCCCGTGTAGGGGCGACAGTATGTCGAGGCGTCGATCCGGTATTGTGTTTGTTTATGTGTACAATGTTTATGTGTGTGTGTGATTATTTCTGTTTTTTACCGACTGCCAGGCACCGATAACGTCCTATTTTTCGCTCCGATTTGTTTAACCGGCTTCCCATTTTGCCGTCACGCCAACGAGTAAACAAGACGGTCGTTATCTTGTCGAAAAAACATTTTTAACTGCTATTAAAAGTTATTATGCTTTGCATAATCGTTATTAAATAAAATTTGTTGTAGCGTATTCAACTTTTTTGACGTGGTACAATAAAGGCAAACGAGCCACCCGTCCCCATGCTGTATACACCGCCGGTAGTGTCTAGTAACAGCTTAATCTCAGTCGAAAGTTAACTATTTTTAGAATTCTTCGGTATAAATCGCCTACATGCTGCTTCATATGTTTTCTCCTGTTATCCTCGTGTATACATTTAATAATAATAAATGTATATGAATATTATCAATATACATACGAACAAGAACGTATATAATAGAAATATTGGCGACAGAATGATGTTGGCGTCGCCGTCCATTGCCGCCGGTACGGCTAGCCTGGACGTCTTCGTGCGACCGGCGTGGTGGCGCGCGCGCGAGCTCCGACGTCGCCACAGCCGCCGTCGGTCTCGTCGCGCGCTCAATGTATACGTGAGTGTATAATAATATGTACTCAATGTTTGTGTGTGTGTGATTTTGTATAAGGTTGTAAGGGTGTGGAGCCGTTTTCAGCCTTGGCGTCCGACATCTTTTAAGTCTGCCGCTGCACATGGCACCACCACCGATGGCAATGACACCGCCGTCATCATCGTCATCATCACCATCCCTTTACGAGTATGGTATATTCTAGTGAACACGCGTGTGATATTTAAGGGAGGAGGTACGCGACGGGTGTGTGTGTGTGTAAAAGACACCGAGACAGCCACCGTCATTGCCGCCACCGATGCAGCCGTCGCCCCGTTGTGGCGGCGCGCGCGACGTCCGACGCGGGAGAATATTATACGTTTAATGTTCTTGTATATATATATTATATAGATGTATTTGTATGAAAAAAGAAAGAGGGTGACGGCATAAATCGGTCGACGCCACTTCGATTAAATTACACAGTCATTGTTTTCTGTAAGTGTGTGATTGCGCAATGTTATTATTATTATTATTATTACTGTCGAGGCAGACGGCAAGTGTTGGTATAATTTTTTTTTACGCGACGGGACGACCGGTGGAAATCGAACCGGATATTAAAAACGGGAGTCGGGGGCGCCGAGTTTAATTACAGTATTGTTGCCATTTGTTGGACGGCGCCTGCAGTAGGACGACCGCAAGGAGGAGGCCTTGTTTTTCTTATACTCGGCGACGTCTGTTCCTCTTCACGGTGGACGTCCGGTAAAAACTTTCTTCTACAGCCTTTTCTCATAAAACGTCTGACCGTTTTGTTCCCAAACAAATGTTACCGTATTTTGTCGTCCAGAAATCATATTCGACGACTGTGTAAGTCATCCAATGTTAATAAAGTAAACTTATGATTATATAAAACTTAAGTTTGTCATATTAATCCGTTCGTTCTTGTAGTATTGTCATATTTTCTCTGCTATTAATAACAACAAACTTAATAGTAGCACTTAAACGACTGAAAACGTTTATTATTTTCTACGCTATTGCAAAATATTTTACTTAATTAATAAAGAGTTGACTTTGGGTGGAGATTTCAGTAAAAACAGATAAAATTTCTTGCCTGTATAATATCTAGAGTACTTATAGTTAAAATAATTAATCAATTTTTTAATTATTTTATTCATTGCATAGTTTTTAAAAATTGTCCATGGGACTATAGTTCTGTACTTTAATTATAAACTTGACGGGAAGCAACTGTACTACGACGGTCGTGATTCCTCTTAGTTCATTAAATTCAAATCGAAATCATCATCATCAATTGTTTTAAAACGACTGATCTCAATGAAAAATCAGACATAAGTTCCTTCAATCATTTATTTTGGACATGTAAGAATTAGGTATTTGACAAAATATTTTGTCAAATACTTTTTAGTTCATATGATTTTAGATTAAGTATACTTGATTGGAGTTAAAATAATACATTTATATATAATTGTAATAAAGTAATAATAATATTGAACGATATAGCTCTATGTATTTATAAATATTTAAAATAAAATGTAAATTTTTCTGAAAAATAGCGTTTATGTGCACTTTTGACTTCAGATAAGTAAATTACAATAATTAAAGACTTATTTAAATAATGTTTGAGGTGCGAGTGATTTTGACTATGAAATTCTTGTAATTTAATTTTACACAGTAATGTGAAACGTATACACCGTAAACATAACACAGTTGCCGCTTTAAAATTACAACGACGGGGTTAAAATCAACAAGTGTCTACAGCTTTGTTATTTCCGTTGTGGCTTGTGTACATTACGGTGGTTTATATTGGTATAATAAAAACTGCAGGACCGGATTGGAGAGTTGTGTAGTTAGTCATTAATGAATACTTAATATTGTACAATAAAAAGTGATTCATTACACCTTTTGTCGAAAATAACTCGTATACAAAAATTGGACACGATCGGAAACACTGAAAGTTAAAAAGAAATTTCTAGAAAATCGGAAATTCTTCAGGACTATATAACTTAATAAATCAGTAACTGTTAATAAAAATTAGGATGCACAAGTTAATCTTTAGTAAATCACTTAAAAAAACTATGAAATTTTAATGTTCGGTGGCCATACTCGTTTTCGGAGTTTTCTAATACTATCAATTATCACTCGGAGGCTGTTCTATGGTGTTTAAATGTAGTCGGTCGACGCCTTTGCGGCCAACAATCTGGGCACTCCCATGCAAAAGTCGCGACGAAAAGATTCTTTTTGCCGCGTTCAAAGTCCGACAGTGACGCCGCTGTATCTGACGCCGCGCCGACCAGCCGCCACACTCGTACAGCGCATACTTTGCTACAAAAGCTGCCGCCATACGCCCTCAGCTATTTCATCATAACCGCCAATGACGTCTCAAGGCCGATTCCTTCAGGGACACGATGTCATTGCGTCATTGGCGGTTAGTGTGGATGGCGTAAGACGGGACAGCCAGACGCCCGGCGCGGCGTCTACCGCGATTTTACGTTTTTGCTTCTTTGTTTTTGATTGTCACGTCTGTTCGTCAAATCAAATTCAGATTTTCTTCTTTACTTTTGTTTTTATTTCGCTTTTGCTTTGATTAATGAAATGTGCTGATCTATGATGTACTGAAAAATACTTTTTTATTGAACTCGTGAACTATTTTAATGTAGTTTTCGTTGGAAAAATATTGGAACATTTATAAAAATAAATTGAATTATTATAATGAAATTATTTTTGTTTTGGAGAACTATCCCACCTGTTACTGAAGAATTAAAACTTCTTATGAATAATTTTATAAAAATTTAAACACTAAAAGGGGGGACAAAAACATAAATGTAGTTTTTAAAAAAGTTAGAATTGAAATAAAACTTAAAAAACGTTTATGAATAGTAGAATTTTTGGTTTTTCATATAAATTGGTTACCAAATCCGTATTGTCATCTTAGTGACAAAACATAAGTGTATTAAGGAGGATTATTACTCCTCTAGGACATGCACGATCCAAATTTTATAGATCTGATATTTAAGTTTTATGTCTAAATACCTTTTTTTCTTGCGTTATCACTTTGTTTTTAGGGAATTTTTAAAAAAATAAATTTTTTCAATCATGTCTGCCAAAAAAATTGGCAGATTTACAATATATAACAAAAATCGTGCAACTCAATTTTTCGAAATTATATGAGAAAAAAAGAAAACGCTATTTTCATAAAACTTATATTGGAAATACTTTTTTTAATATTTCATTATCTCAAGAAAAATAAAAATCGTTTATTTCAAAATCTCTTAATATATATTACCCAACATTAAAATTTATTTACTAGTTTGACATCATAAACAGATTAATTTCTTAATATGAATGAAAATAATAACTATAAGATTCATAGAATAATTTTCATAAGTTGAAAAAGTATCTTTTATGTAAAAAATACATTTTCTTCTGCATTAAAAACATTTTTATGATTTGATTAGTACCCCAGTGCTAGGTTTTGTGAGCCTATGTCAAATTATAATGGCAGGACCACTGTGTTGGTAGGAATGAAGTTGAAGTGTGATAGATTCCCCTGGTAAAAATACAATTTTTTTTCGTTTGGAGAGATAAATAAAAATTTTGTCTTATGTACATTTCCCAAAAACAAAACACTAATTTTGTCAATGCTATGTGCGGTGCCTGTGCTTATCCTTGTGTCAGCACTGGATTTAAGACTAAGTACACTTATAATTATTTAGTATATAAAAATAAAGAATGAGAATAATTTTTAAAATTTTAGTTAATATATTTATCACAAATTACACTGAGAATACTGTTTTTTTTTACACATATCAAACATCTTATTAAGAAATAACGGAAGTTTATAAGAATTTTTAGGTGTAGTCATGTAATTTAAAAACTTTATTTAATACATAAATAATAAAAAAATGTTGTATCTGTTTTTTTCTATTACCAATTTATTCAAAATATAGATTTTTTAAAATAAATATTAATAATAATGATTAAACCAAAAAATTATTCATTGAGTATTTACACGAAAACCATATAATAGTTATTGTAAACTCTGAGATAAAATAGAAGTTTTAATTAATATAAAACAATAAATGTCTTTAAGTTTATCTCCCATACTCAGGAATACTATGTATTAAAAAACCTAAAGTATAATACAATTATAAAATATTTTAATGGTAAACAATGTACACAACAAAAAAAATACTTAAATATATGGTTATTAATACATTGACTTGTATTGCATTTGAGATGGTGTTTTTTCTGTGAAGAAACGTTTAAGCAAAAATACTTGCCCAAAAGCTACAACTAATATAGCTATAGTTTCAGCTGCCGACCATAATGCTACATGATAATTAAGATCTTCAGCTCGTTTACGACTTTGAGCTTCTTTAAGTCTGTGGTGAGTTTGATGATCGATAATTTTATTTAATGATTCATGGATTTCTTGAGATGTTGATTCCATCTGTAAAAAAATAAAAATATAAATTCATAATTATTAGACAAAATTGACCACACATACCTGAGTCATTACAGTTATGTGTTCTCCTATTCCAGGTAAAGCTGGTTCCTCGCCAACTTGTAAATCCATGTAGACAAGTTTATGAGAAAATGTGGAAAATTCATTGCTGAAGCATATAGCATAAGGACCAGAAACAGGTGCTACAAATGTATGACTATCAAATTGAGATTTAACTTGCCTGTAAAGTATTTCTTTAGAAGGTGATTCAATTATAACATCAACATCGTATTGCCCTCCAGTTACAACCTGTGTATCCATAATAGTAATAACAATAAGAAAAAATTTTATCTAACTATTAGAATGCAATGAGATCTACCTGATATTCCAATGTGGTAGAAATATCTTTTTCAATGTGTTCATAATAACAGTCTTTTGCCTTGTCTTCAAGTTCAAATGTTAATTCAATTGAACTGATTAATGATATGTGATAAACCCAAAATAGAAATGTAGCCAAAGATCTGGTGCTTGACGAGATCATTTTAAATGGTGTTAAGTGGTTGTAGGAAAAAACATTTAATATACTAAGAAACAATTGAATAAACTAAAATATTTTTTAGAAGTAGCCGCAATTTTCATAAAATGCCGATGTGTTGATAGTAAATAAAATACATCTGTCGTTGACGTCACATTAACGTACGTGTTTGTCTTTTTATTATTGGTTAATGTTAAGAGCTTATCAATTTTAAACATCAGAGTTTTGATTTTCCTGATAATAGAATGTTATCAAATTTCTTTAAAAATAATAATAAATTAAAATTTTATAATTTTAATTTTTAAGATAAAAAACTAATTATATTTAAATTTTGAAAAAAAATTGACAAAAATGAATCGTTTATTTGGAAAACCGAAAGATAAAGCTCCAGCGCCAGATATGACAGTTGTCATTAAAGGAGTAAGTAAAAACTTTTACTTTGTTAAAATTTATATAGTGCTACAAGGGTTTTGCAAGACATTTGCAATATTGTTATTGTTTATACGTTTTCAGCAAGAGGTGATTCTATAACATTATATTTAGAGAATTTCTACCCTAATTGGCAATTAATTTAACTTGTTATTGACAACTAATATTATTAAAATTGGTATTATTAACTTGTAATGATATGAAAAATGAAGATTCTTCATTCATTTAACCCCCCCCTACATACATTTAAAGTACCACCTATGGCCCTAGTGATGAATCTAGAGATCTGACATTAATAAAAAATAGAATACTTCACAATAATTTTACATAAAATAATCTTTTTGGCTAGGTAAAAAAAAAGAAAATAATTAAAATAATCAAGGGTTATTTATTATGACCCTTAGTTATTCCATGGCAAAACTATGCATCCCTAATTTTTTGAATTTATTCATAAGGAATAAATAAAGTACCATTTTTATTTAACTAAGGAAAAAGTTGTTTAA
The DNA here is from genome assembly GCF_025091365.1 of Daktulosphaira vitifoliae. Taxonomy (NCBI): domain Eukaryota; kingdom Metazoa; phylum Arthropoda; class Insecta; order Hemiptera; family Phylloxeridae; genus Daktulosphaira; species Daktulosphaira vitifoliae. Next base: position 26,240,499 of record NW_026099575.1, on the reverse strand, counting down.
AACCCTATCATCTTAACTCAAACTAGACACTTTTTATTCCAAAAATGCTTGATATAACTTTTAATATTCTACGTATATATTTGTCAAAAATAAAGTCACAAAATTTTGAGTTACTTGGTTTTCTATGAAGATAATAATATCCTTAATAATTTAAAACAAATAATATCATTTTGTATGGCAAATTCTCAGGAATACTGTTTTGTATGATAAAAGAAAAATGTACATAAGATAATTTTAGTAAAAGAATCAACAAAAACTTTTTTGGTTCAGCTCCTGATAATAAGTTTGATGATGGCCAAATTTTGAGTTGGTGTTCTTAAAAAAATTGAAATTATATTTTTATGATAATTTTATAGAAATTTATTTACCATAATATAATTTAGGTTGATGATAGAGCTGAATCAATTGAACAGAAAATCAATAGACTTGATAAGGAGTTGAAAAAGTTGAAAGATCAAATGATGAAAATGAGAGAAGGTCCAGCAAAAAATTCACTCAAGCAAAAAGCATTAAGAGTGTTAAAACAACGAAAACAGTAAAACATTTTTTATAATAATTAAATTTGTTATACAAATTTATTGTGGATAAAGGTTTTTATTTTATATGATAAATTATATAAATAATTAATACTACAATTGACAGGTATGAAAGTCAAGCGGAAAATTTAAGAAATCAATCATTTAATATGGAACAAGCATCTTATGCTGTTCAATCTTTAAAAGATACTCAGTCTACAGTTGTTGCAATGAAAACAGGCATGAAACAAATGAAAAAAGAATTTAAGAGTATAAACATTGATGATATAGAAGTAAGTAAAATCATATTAGTAAAAAAAAAAAATAATAATATTGCTAGAACTGAATATATATATATAATACTATAATGTTAAATTTAGGATTTACAAGATGAAATGGCTGAAATGTTAGATCAATCTAATGAGGTTCAAGAAGCATTGGGTCGAACATATGGTGTTCCTGACATAGATGAAGATGAATTAAATGCTGAATTGGAAGCACTTGGAGATGAATTAACTTTAGATGACGATACATCATACCTAGATCAAGTAAATGTCCCAGATAAAGAACCAGAACAAAAAGAACCTAGTAAACCTGGAGAAATAGCTGTTGATGAATTCGGTCTTCCCAAAATACCAACCCAAATCTAATTATGTGATTAGCCTTGAACAAAATACTAATAAAATAATTTAATATAATTGTATAATTATTGTAAGTTTCTTATTTTGCTAATTAAAAAAAAAATGTCTATTATAAAAATGTGTCTATTTATTAATAAATTAAATTTGTATGTACATATTAATTTGTATGATAAGTAGAATTATTAATTAAAATTACTTGAATCTATTGTTTGATAGTTTTATATTCTATAAATTTTAAAAAAATATTTATAAACAAGTTTTATTATAGATAAGTAAATTTATGCAAAATCTTACTTGAGTTAGATATATTTTGATTTTTTTTTTATTTGGTTAAATTTAATTATTGAGAGACAAGTATATATTTTTTAAAAATTTACATGTATTAATTTTTAATAACAATATATTATATTGTAGTTAACATATTACACTAAATAAGTAACCAAAACTATTTAATAACAATGTACTATAAAAAAATATTTTAAAGAACACAATAATTTTTTACAAATTTATCATTTTTACAGGATAACAAATTATATATTATTGCTAACAAAATCGCACTGAAATGTTCTGCCAAAATGTTTTAAAAATAAAGGTAATACATCATCAACATTTAAATTAGTTTTAAGAAGTAAACTTAGAGAAGTAACACCTTTGTCATGTAATCCACATGGAACAATATGGTTGAACCATGATAAGTCAGTATTACAGTTCAAAGCTAGTCCATGTGTAGTTATGTACCGAGTACATCTTATTCCAATTGCACAAATTTTTTCATTATCAATCCAAACACCAGTATTTGATGAAGTGTTTGCATTGAGATTATACTCTTCTTTACAAAGGTTTAATATAGTATATTCTAAATTTTGAACATACCAACGTACACTAGATTTGAAGTATTTTAGATTAATAATTGGATATGCTATTAATTGACCAGGTCCATGAAATGTTATAAGACCGCCACGATTTGAATATTTGAATTCTGCGCCTAATTTAGTTAATTTTTTTTCTAAATCAGGTTTATAATTTTGTTTTCGAATACCTATAGTATATACTGGTTCATGTTCTACAATGACTAGATATCCAATGTGATTAGAATTGCAGGTTTTTAATTTCTCAGAAAGCTGATTTTGTAATTGAAGACAAGGGTCATATCGCATCCTTCCAAGTTTTAATAATTTAATTATTTTTGTTGACATTTTTTTACTCCAAACTTTTTATATGTTCATAAATAAGTAATGAAACCTAAAACATTTTTTTATTATAGTTCAAGGCATTTTGAGAAATAAATGCTGGGAAGGCTAAATAAACCCTTCTATTTAAAACGAAGTTATTATATAAGCAAAAAATAATTTTAAACAATATAAAATATATATATATGAATTATAATAGTTTTAACTCAAATTTAAGGGAGGCAACTAAGCCCTTTCTTTTTCTTAGTTGTATTAGAGGTTGTTTTTCATTTGTATATATTGAAATAGGCATAATTTGAACATATTAGTCTGGGGTAAAATGTTTTCAATATTGTAAATATTTTTTTTATCTATTTTTTAATAGAATAAAAATGTTATGAGAATAATTTGAAAGTAATTCAAGAAGTTAGTAATGACAGATGCCTCTTTGGTACAATAGGGTTAAATATATGTTAAAAAAATAAAGTATTTTCAGAAAATTTTCAAAAGTCAAATTAAAATAGTTATTTATGTATATGCATATTGCAACTTCAATCTATCTTCATTAAAAATAAGCAATTTATAATATTTTGAGAAATATGTTTAAAGGAAAATATATGACTATTATATTCTTAAAATATTTTTGTTTTGATTTATACACTTTTCACAAAGTTGAAAAATGAAATTTTCACTATCAACATTAGTAATTTTTTGGGTGCTTTTCAATTTATGGAAAATGAGAAGAATTATTTACAATTTGAGGGTAATATTCTCAATGTGATATAATTTTGGACTTTAATCATTTTAAATAGATGAAAATTGAGCAAATAGGATATAAATATACAAGAATAAAATATAGGATAACAAGAATTGTCAATAAAATCATGTTACATGATAGTAAGAAAAAATGATAACTACTGTAATTTAAACAGCAAATTATCAATACAAAATCAGTCTATAACTATTAAACTTTGGAAAGTAATAACAGATGAACGGTTTATTATAAAAAAATATTGTAATAACAAAAATTTTTCATATTCTATCATAATTCTATCATATTGTTAAACTAAAATACCTATCAAAGAAAATTAAAGGTAAGAATTTTTAACTCTTAACTTTCTGCTTGGCTCGACCATGAATGTTACATGGTAATGTGCCTGGCGGCATATTTGCCACAATTTTAAAAACTTTAAGACTAAAAAGAGTTTCTATTTTTCTCATTGTTTGTATTAATTGACCCGTTTCCTACTGAAAACTAAATACAATTTTCGTTATAACCAAGTTCAAAATATTACTATTAAAATCAAGTAAATTTGTGACTCCACATAGATTTGCTGATTTTTCATAATTTGTAATTAAATTTATACTGACATATAGTTTTATCATGGCATAAAATTATTTTCTTATGTTATTTATTATATTTTGTATAAATGAATGTTTGATAAAAAAAATATTGAAAAGTATTTAATCATCAACCGTCATTTAAAAATATTTTCAAGAATATCATATATTTTAACTAACACTTCATTTTTAAAAAAGGTATAAGTTATTAAGATTAGCGAATGCTTTTTTCCTTCTTATAATGACACTAATTATGATATCCACATTATCAATTTTTGATTTAACATTTTGAAATTAAAAAATTTGTGTTCTACAGTAAAAATTAAACCATTTATATGCTTATAATATTTGATAAAAAAATAAATAAAAGAAGCTGTTTTTGTTTTTTGGGGTATTTTGTTTTAAATACTGAAAACACATTAAGCGATCAGTAAAATTATTTTTAAAATCTCAAATCTTCACAAAATGCCTATTTTAATGTATACAATAAAGTTAAAATGGTTCTCGTTAAAATTTCGAAGATCAACTCTTTTTGATCTACCCTAATATATATATATATATATATATATATCATGTTAGTTGAAACTTAAAAAAAAAAATATAAGGTTTTGTTTTACTTTGACTATGAACACTATCTTTAGAATTATAAAATAAAAGTATTTATTTTTATAGAAGTTAATAGTATTCTATGTTTTAAAATCTTCAAAAATATATATATATATTTGTTCTATCTTCCCACTTTAAATGTTATCAACTTTAGTTTAATTAATAATTTTAATATATAATTTTAATGTATAATTTTAAATAGTAATTTATGTTTAACCTTACAAACTAGAAAATTAACTTCCTAAAAAAATGATTGATCAATAACAAATTTTATCCAAATCAATATTTTAGAAGTTATTAGTCTCTTTAATATAGAGACTGGAATAATATGTCTATTTATTTTATCTCTAGGTTGAGTTTAATTTAGGCATTAATTAACCACATATTTCTACCCTGTTATAAAAATGTTAATATTTTTAAAATAGTCCAAAAGTTTTTATGAATCATTCATTTTTTTAGATAATTATTTTAGTTTGTTAGTTGATTAAATATATATGTATCTATTTAAATAACTGAAGGTGACAAAATTTTATAGGGAGATTCGTTTTTTTGAAAATTATAGAACAAAGTATATGATAACCTTTTGAAAAGAAAAAAATATATTATGTTTCATATTTTTAATAATATTGTGAGTCAATCTTAAACAATTACACTGTATGTATGTTAAATATGTGTTAAAATTACAATATATGTAAGAATAATAAAAATTTGTATTTAAAAGGGAGCTTGGGAATGTGATGGGACAATCTCAAATTTAAGTTAACTTAGTAGGAAATAAGGGGAAAATTATAAATAATTATACTTTTTTTGCTCATAATTTTACTATATTTTATAGTTGTTTAATTGACAAGCACCTCTGGACCTTTTGTTTCTGTGATTCAACACACCTTAATACAGACCAAGTACCTTTAATGGAAACTTTATAAAAAAGATTAACTTTTGTGATGGTGTTAAGAAAAATTATATTCTCTCCCCTTTCAATTTGATGTTTTAAAATCATTCAAGTTTCTTTGAATTAATTAAATATAATTATTCAAATTTAATCTTAAAATTTTTAATTAATGATTGATTGAATTTTAAAATAAATCATTACAATATTTAAGTCTGTGACATAACTACAGAGAACAGTTATTCTAAAATAAAGCCTATTACTCACATAAGCATCTGTTGCGGCATAAGAAATTTGATTAGGACTTAAATCAGGAGTATCCCAATCACTTAGTCTAATAATTTTGTTTTTATCAACTCTTTTTTTTAACTAGAAAGAAAAGAAATTAAATTTTTTTTTTCAAGATAAATTGATGTTCCATGAATATTTACTAACTAAAATAATATAAAGATAAATAAAAAATAATTAAGTTATAATATTATTAATTATGGTTAATTTAATAATGATAATTATTTAACTAGGATAGCTAAGATTCCAATATTTTTTTTAAATTTTTCATTATTAATTATTTTAATACAAACTTTATAATTGTGTTAAAATCTAATTTGAATCGATAACAAGAAAGTAATTCAGTATGAGACTTTTATTTGTAGGGAAAACAAACATCAAATGAAGTTTAATTTTAATAGATCATTTTTTTAAATAATTAAATTTTTTTATAATTAGTAAATAATTATGGAACACCATATGTAATTTAAGTAACTGAGATCTTACTAAGTATTGAACTATGTCATTCATACTCCATCTAAGGTGTCGCTCAAAATTTAGTACATTGTTTAGGTAACTGCCTAAGTCAATGATATTATTTATTGCCATTTCTAAATTTATATTAAAATCTTTCCCCAATTTGATGAAATCACTAGAAAGAAAAAATAATTTTACTATATAATTCTAAGGATAAAAAATCGTTTAGATCAATAGAACTCAAAGATAAAACTATATTACTTTTTTATATTAACACCACACCAAGATATATTCTCAAGATTTAAAAGGTTAATAAAGATAGTTGGCAATATTTGTAAGTGATATATCTAAGTTGAAAAAAAAAAATCTATAAATTAATTTTTATATATCAGTTGATAAAAATAAAACAGGCCATGTAAAATTACATACATGAAATAAATAGCAAGTATTGTGATCAATACATATTTGAATTAATGCTGTTTTTTTTGATTTGCCACTTGGCCATTTAACTGGCCACTCCTGGTCATAACCATAACATTTTTTGGTATTTTTGGCTTGTTCTCTGCATGGAAAATTACATGAAAATTTATAACATACTAATTATTAATAAGTGAAAAATATTAAACTTTTAATTTATAATTATTTAAAAATATTTTCCAAGTTAAATAATAACTCACAATATTTCAGAGGCAAATTGCATTATTTGACAATTGTTAATGGCATAATTAGTTATACCATTAAATTTTAAAACATTTTTGTTGTTGGTTACATCAAGTTTTTGGTCTTTCTAAAGAAAATACCATTATTATATAAAACTAAGATATTTCATACATTTTCAAAAGGTTTTTAACATTATATTACATACATAATTATCTATATTTTTCATCCATGCAGGAATATATCTAATTTCTTTAGAGTTTGAAGACATTTTCTAACAAAAAATAATATAATAATAAATATTTAAAAAAATTACCAAAGTAAAGTAAGTGAAAGACAGCAATTTGAAGAATGAATACTTTGGTTAGTTAAAAACAGAAAATAATTAAAGGTCATTTATTATGACTACTAACGGACTAAATTGTTTAAAAAAATCAAATTTAACAATCTACAAACTTAAATTAAAATTCAATTAAACGTTGAATAGTAGCAGTTTATCTGATTTCGTTATCATTATTTAAGGATAAAATTATAAACATGTGTTTAATAATAATAATATTATATATTATGTACCATAAATTGATATACTTTAATAATAAAAAACAAATTGATAACAAATCAGTTGGTACCAAAGAAAAACATAAATTAGTTTTTGTTATTTAACAACAGAATAGATAATATCTTATCTATTCTGTAATTTAAGTATATAGTAATATTTTGAACTTTTCATTAGAAATAGAATATTTAAATTAAATTTCTTTATTAAAACCTGAGGAAAAATATTAACATATTTTGAAGTTAAAAATATATATTTATAATAATTTAGCTATTGCCAACTTAATTGCTATCAAACTTGAGTTTCCTTACAAGTCTGGTTGTTAAAATCTCGTTTGTGATTGTGTAGTAAGTTGTATATCATGTATGATGCATGCACTAAGTTGTTTGCAATACTTATAAGTTTTATCATGATGTTAATAGCATAATAAATTTTAATCTGATGTATATTTTATATTTTTCTATCACTCTATATGTGTATTTGTCATAAATTTTTCCTTCTAAGTTAATATTGATCAGACCAACAATTCTCGTCGATTTCACTGTGGATGTCATTAATTCTGTATTAAAAGTTCTTTTAGTTAACAGGTGAGATCACTAACGTAAAGAAGTGCGTCATTTAATTTATATTTTTAAATATAGAAAAATAATGATTATTTTATTATAACTGGTTTAATAAATGTTCTTATAAATATTTTTCTAAATATTATATGCAATATAAGTGGAGTACATTTTTTTTCAAAATTGGTGTAGCTTCAACAATACTTAAAAAACTATTTTTATTAATATAATACAGTGATACCCATGAGCGGTTCTTTTAAAAATATAGTTTATATTTAATGTTTTCTGTTTTTTTTATTATTTTAAGACAAAACTAACACTCATGCATTTTTTACAAACTATTCATACTATTACTTGTTTATAAACTTATTAAAATTTTATTAAGAAAATAAGAGACTAATTTTTAAATAATACCAATTACATAATCTTAAAATTTGAATAATTGTGAATTTCTCAAAAATTTATTTTTATTACTCATTTTAAGTTTAATTATTCAACCATAATGAAATTTTAATGTTTATTTAACCAAATTTTTATTTATATATCATATTAAAAATTATAGAAAATTTTGTAGATTTTATTTTTTTTAAACTTAGCATCATTGAATAAAAATCATTACATTGTCACCATTTAAAGTCATTGTCCTTTAGATTTACATTGTATTCTAAACTTATCAGTACAATACATTTTTTGTCTACTAGAAGAATATATCTATTGTTGCATAGACTAAAAATAATAGATTATATTTATGCTTGTTTGTTTAATTATTTGATATCAAAATTATAGTTTTTACTTGTTAATGAAATACTTTGTATTCATTATTCTGTATGTTTAATTAATTGTTTATGTAGGGAATTATTTATTTATTTCTTTGAGTCATTTTATTAAAGTGTAGTCATAAAATAGGTAATGAGTAACAATGAAACTCTTTTAATTTAACAAACATTTATAATAATTAAGAAATAATCAAAAACATATATAATGATTATATTAATTAGTGTTTTTTAGGTTTATTCATTGTGTACATAAACAGTTTTAATAAAACAAAACAAAATTGATGATGCCCCTTTGTAACATGTTAATATTTCTCATTTTATTTTAAGTATATTAAAGAAATGAGCTTTTATACTATGTATGTCAATTGAAGTCCAAGTTATTTAGGTTCTATTTCTATCTTTGTAACTCCACATACTTATATTATTGGAAATTCTCCAGGCATTTTTATACTTGAATATAAGCTCAATAGTGCACAGTGATGGTATTAGATATTATTTCTTAATAATTTAAAAATTAGGCACAAGGTATTAATAATTTATAGAATAAGAATGTTGGTAAGCATAGGCTTTATATTAAATTATGTTTTGAATTTGGGAGTACTTAAGTTCCAAAGGTAAAAAAAATTGTTGTTGCTTTATTCAAAATAATATACTCAACCTTCTTTTCATCTTATATAAATATACAATTATATTTATGGTATTTAATAAAAAACACAGTTTTTGTAAATCAGCTTAATCAGCTGTAAATCAGTTTTATTTTATAAGAAATACATTATTAATGATATAGATTGTTTCATTACTAATTGTGGTATGAGAGTGAAATATAATATCATACATGTAACCTCCTCTACTCGCTCGACACACAATGACAAGTAGCACTGTCTTGCTGGAAACACATTTCTTCAGTGTCCATGTCATCCAGAATAGGTCAAAGAAAATTGGAAATTAGGTTTAGATAATGATTTCCATTTACTATTTATGCATTCTATATAAGAAATTATTTTATTTTTATTATAAAATTTAAAATGGTAGGTTCTGCTTGGAGATGCTAAGTAAACAAAGCATCCTCCCCTATTTGTGCTTATTTTGGTAAGTTTAAAGGTTGAAAAATATACTTTTACTGTTTAAAAATTATATAAATAAAATTTTATTACAAATGTAATAACAATAATTNCTTTTACTGTTTAAAAATTATATAAATAAAATTTTATTACAAATGTAATAACAATAATTTGATTTCTTTACAAATAAGATATTATAAAAATATTTATTGAAGAAATAATTCATTTAGATAAATAAGTTAAATACTTCAATTATATTTGTTAAAGCATTAACAAAAAAAAAAAAATTTAATATTTTATGTATTTTGTATGAAATTTGGGAATTGCTATTTCTAAGTATATTTTGTATTCGAGTTATCTAAATTTACTTGCATTCTATCTTTCCTTGATATGTCCTTCAGAATAGTACTTGTATTATACATCAAAAACATTAACACTTCTACCTATATGGATACTTGATTTTATGATATATTACAAAATCGTGACTTATTACAAACAAAACCTTGAGTTTCCTTTTTGAGATAATTTTCTAACATTGGCCAAGGCTAGAACACAATTATTGAATATATTTAGTAATAAAATTAATTAGTTGTATCTCTATTTGGAATTATAAGTCGAATTTAGTTAAAAAATGAATATCTTTTATTTTAATAATTTTTGAACGACGTGATCTTCAAGTCCTTGAAATTGCATTTAGTAAGAACATATTTTCTCTATTTAATGTTATTATAATTATAATAACCCAATAAAATTTATGTATCCCGTATTGTTTCAAAATATTTTATTTTTATCGTTTTTTCTAGTTATTCCTACTATTGTTTAGTTATGAGATATGACACTTCCAGTTTCCAGCTATGAAGAGCTGTTGGAAACGGTCCGTAGTCTTAACCAAGAAACCCGTCAACTTCAAAGACAATTGGATATTCCTTTGTTAACACCAAGTATGAGATATGAATTTATTTCCTAAGCAATTATTTATAGTTATTCAAAAAATTATATTTTGTGTTAAATTTTTACGTTAAATATTTGTTACGTTTAGTGGAGTCCAATCGTGAAATTTTAACGAGAAACTCATTAAAAAAAATGACTGTGGAAGGCATTACTAGTAGTCAACAAGTAAGTATTTACAAATTATACCATCATATCGTTATTTTTGGTTGAAAACTTTTTTACTTTCCTATGTAATTTAATGGGTTAGCTAGCTGGTTTGGTAAATAATAATTTGACGCTATTAGTATGATTCACCAACAGACTGTTGTAAGAATATTTAACATTTCGTGTTCGACCAGCCTTCGTTATTGTTATTTTTGCCCCACTACAGTCGAAGTCTTATACGGGTTCGATGTATCTCGTGCAATTATTATGGAAGATTTGTAAGCAAAGTCGTTGAAGTGAACGACTATCCTAACTCAGAATTATTTATTCTGTTCTAAGTTTGTAAGCTATTAGGAAAGATTAACCGTACATAAAAATCTTTGTTCAGTGTATGTCAATAGAAAACAATTATTTCTTTGAGAAAAACTGGTTGCATTTACAGTAATAGATTATATTATTTTTGGTTATCCTGAACAATGAAAATTTATAATTAAGCTGAATGCTTTTGTAATGTAAACGTACCTATATTTGCGTAGTAACTTAATAAAAAATCTCATAATAATGTGTGATTTTCTGTAGTTTTATGACTACTAAAAAGCTATATTGTTTATAAAAATTATTTACTGTTTTGCTATAAATCAGCAAAGTCCGATTTATGAGAAACGATGTCTGATTCTTACTTTTTAAATTCCTTATTAATTCATTTGTCATAGTCTAAATCCTACTCAGTAATATTCTTCTAGTAATCCTACTTAGTAAAATTGCAAAGGATCACTAATTAGTTTCAAAGTTCAACACAAGAAGATAACTATAGCCTGTATGTCTAGATATTAACATTGTATCGTTTTTCGACGATAATTTAGGTGACTGTCGAATGAAATATCGTTTTTACTACTTTTGACTTAACTAAATTAGATTTAATTGATTAAAATTTAAGGGAACATATGATGTTATTTTAAATTGAATTTATTAAACTACAATTATAAAAAAAAAACACATAGTTATCGTTACGATTTTAAAAATATTAAAAGAATATATTAATATATTAAATTTCGTCAATGGTTGATTACAACTATTATCGTAAAATTTTTACTATAGATTCACCTAGCTGGGGCTCCGCTTTAGATTCGGTGCTCTGCGAGTCTCGCGCACTTACGGTGTGTTAGACCCTTCGATCTGTACTTACAGGTAGGCCACTAAGTCCGGTAGGAGTATCCAGTTACACCGGTCACAATAAGTGTTGAGCAGGAAAAGTATTACTCTAGAATCAGTTAAACGGAAATGTAATGGACATTTAATTAATAAAATGAGTTAAATTCAAAAATAATAAATAGTGAAATGTATAGGGTACAAAGTTTAAATTTTTTGACTAAAATCATCACGATATTATTATAATATTTCAAATTTAATACTATCTTTGGTATCATCAATATTAATAAAATTGTGTTACGCAGTTAAAGGTAATAGGTGGAAATACTATAATACAGAATAAATAATTCAAATAAAAGACCATACATTTAAATTTGTATTAGAATCTAATACAACAATACAAATTTTCATTAACATTTAATGTAAAAACTGTAGGAAAATGTCCTACCACAAAGAAAAAGTGTGTTGATATGGTAAGGCATATTATAATAATTAAAAATTTTGTTCCTAAAGAAAAAAAGGAGAAGGAAATAAAAAAAGTTATTAATGAAAATAATAATAAATGAACTTTTTTATCATACAATACTTATTTTTTATACATCCTTTAAAATAATTTTTATTGGATACATGGAATAATAAAAATATGACCTAATAATATTTAGGTATACTCCTAAGGTATCTTTAAGTACAGTGTTTTTAGTACACTTATATACTTGCATAAAATTTAAACAAAATTGACATGCGCAAACCAAAATAATAACCTATTAAAAACTATGCGCGTGGACTTAAAAAAAAAAGCTCACAATTCGGTCAAAACTGAGCAGATTTTAACAAAATTTTCAGGGTACCTTTGGAATGTCTACCTTTGGGTATGCCTGGTAAACATTTCAGATTTTAAATCAAAAAACGCTGGCGGCAATGAGCGTTTTTGATAATTATTTTAAACGCCCACAGTGTGCTAAAATTTTTTTTCTCATCTTCGCTAATAATTTCTCTGGAATAACTTCGTCAAACTCTTTCAATTAAAAAAAAAATTTTGGAAGTCGTACGTCGTTAGGTAATTTTTCCAGCATTGGCTAATTTTTCGTTTTATTATATAATAAGATTCAAATGTCTAAAAATGCTCACCAGTCTCGTGTTTTAATTTACTAAAGAATTCTGTAGAAGAAAAAAAATTCTGATAGTTGATAAAGTGGTGTTGAAAAATAACTAATGCATGTTTGAAATTCTGTGTAGTCTCATTAAATAGATATTCCACCATTAGAAATACATTTCTTAAAATTCTTTTTGCAAATCTTTTTTAAGTACTTTCTGACAAATAATTGTTTAAAAAAAAAAAAAAAAAGTAACTTCTTTTTATCAATTGATGCTTTTCCGTCGAAAAAAGTTCACGGTCTTCACTATTTGAGACAGCTGTTAGCCACTCCCCTTCAGTTCACCCCAGCAGCTGTAATATTGATTAAACTCTAGTATCCCTTGTATACGCATTGTAACATGACTAGTCGTCTAATTTTTGATCACTACTTAGTTCTCTTTATTAGCAATGAATTCTAATAATAGGCAGTCGAGATTACCTGTACGTTCTGTATCGTCGTCTCGTTCCCATCACGTCTCTCCATCTCCTGTAGGTCATTGTCGGTCACAATCGAATCCTGGTAAGACGCGATGGACTATGTTAACCAAAAACGATAATGATCATTTTCGCAATAACAACAATACTAGTTGTGCGACGGAAAGTTTTAGCTTTGGTAAAATAGACATTAATGACGGAAAAAATAACAACAATAATATTTTCGAAACATTTAACGACAAGTATGTATTTCATTTATACAGGTTGATGGATTAAGGATAAGATATTCTTTTGCTTGGAAATTATTACAAAATTTAAATTTTCTAAAGGAAAATATTGTTTATTTCAAAAAATTCTACAATTAAATGTAGTGAAATAATTTTTTTTTCACCCCTCCAGAGTTAAAAAACTTAATCTTTAATTTTATTTAACAGAAACCCGTATTTTTAGTTTAATGGTATAATAGAAAAAAATTTTATTCTTATATTATTTTTTATTTTAAGAGTCGTTCGTGTCTGTTATTAGTTATTAAATTTAGCAATTTTTAACCAATTTTCTATTGATAATTTTTTATTTAGCACACAATAATCATCATTTCTTTGCAATGTCATATAAACAAGATTTTATAGACAGTACTTATTATTGTATTTGTCACATACAATATCAAAAATAAATAATGACAATAATTTATATCTCATTGAAATAGTTTATTGTTGCCTCTGGCATTATGAAAACTAAATAAATGATAAATTTTTGTTTTAAACTGAAACCTCTATACGATTTAAAAATACAAATAGTTGATCGCATAAAACAAAAACTATAATAACAAAACAATTTGAAATTTTTTCGTATATTTTTAAATTAATAATAGAGATTCTCATTAAAAGAAAATTAAAGTTTAGGTTTTTTGACTCTGAAAGGGTGTATAAAAAAATTATTTAGCTACATATAATTCTAGAATTTTTTGGATCAAATTATATTTTTCTTTATGAAAATTTAAAATTTTCAATAGTTTTAAAGAAAATGAGAGTTATATCTTTAATGAATTGCCCTGTATGAAAAATATTTTTAAGCAAATCACTGATTGTTTCAAAAAATATATTTGTTGTTTAAAATTTTCACTTATTATTATTTCGTTTTATCTTAGAAATAATTTTACAAACTCTCAATATCACTTTTTTTTACACAATGTTGATGATAATCGAAAAGCTAATAATTGGTCAATCACACAGTCATTGCATGGTGACAACCACAGTGTTAAAAATTTTTACAATAGTGGTGATACTCGTCTGAGAATGATAAATGAGGTGACCATGAGTGGGATATTACTTTTAAAATACAAAGCAATGGGGTACATCTTGAAATTATTTATTTTTTAGGACCATTTTGTAGAGAAAGAAAAAAGAGCAATAGTAGAAGATAAAGAAGAAGACGAAGCTAAAATTTCTCCTGATGTAAATATAAAAGTAATTTCTTTTATGAATTTTTTAAATGTGTTTTCAAAAATTTAGGGATGTTTACCAACACCTCCAAGCTTAATGGCTGACAAAAAATTTAATATGTGGCACAGCATTGGGCCAACAAATGGGTCATCTAATTTATCTATGATTAGATCTCAGACATCTTCAGTGGAAGATGAAAAAGGACTATCCATGAGATCAAACAGTCAGCAACAGTTAGGTGCAAAAGTGGAAATTGTTTACAATTTATTATCATTATTAGAGAATAACAATTCAATACAGTCTTCATATCAGTCAGTCACTGTTCTTTTAGCGATGAGTAAGTCCCCAGATTGTTGTGCTGCAATGAGACAAACAGGTATTTATATTTCAACTATATTTAAATTCATACATTTAAACTGATACTTAACAAAAAATTTTTAGGATGTGTTCCTCTACTTGTTCAAATTGTTCATGATATGAACGCTGATATAGTTGTTCGACATAATGCTAGTCAAGCTCTAAAAAATATTGTTACATTTAATCAAGATGAAAAGCAAGGTCGTAGAGAATCTAGAGTTTATAAATTATTAGAAAATATGAGAGAGTATTGTGATACACCTGTAGTTGTGCTTAAACAGTTGGATATAAGCAAACATCCAATTACATCTATAGCTGCATTAATGAAATTATCTTTTGATAGTCAACATCGATTTGCCATGTGCCTTCTTGGTGAGAATTTTGATTAAAAAATATATAAGGTTTGTTAATGTATAGAATAAACTTTGCGATTCTACTTCATTTTAAAGGAGCTATTCATACAATAACAAGATTGATCCAAGTAGATCATGAAGTTCATGGGAGTGCTTTAGATTTAGATCCTATGTCAGAATGTGTTACATTACGACGATATGCAGGAATGGCTCTAACTAATCTTACATTTGGAGATGCTACAACAAAAACATTGTTGTGTTCATTTAAAAGTTTTCTTAAAGTATTGATATTACAATTACAAATACAATGTGAAGACCTTAGACAGGTAATAACCATATTGTTAATGCATATCTCAATAAATTATACTTATATTAAATTTTAGGTGACAGCTAGTGTTCTACGTAATTTATCTTGGAGAGCTGATCCTAAAAGCAAAGATATTTTACGAGAAGTAGGAGCTGTTAAGGCATTAATGGAAGCTGCTGTGAAAGCTAACAAGGAAATGACAATGAAGTCATTTTTGTCTGCTATTTGGAATTTTTCTGCTCACTCTCCAGAAAATAAAGTATTAAATGAATTATTTATTTTACATTAACCAAAAATTAATACTGATTTCTTAAATATTCAGGAAGAAATTTGTAAAGTTGAAGGTGCAATTGAATTCTTAATATTTACATTAAGTGGAACAAGTTCTTTTAAATCTGTTACTATTATTGAAAATGCTGGAGGAATTTTAAGAAATATATCTTGTATTATTGCATCTAATGAAGAGTATCGGTAATTAATCATTCAATAATTTCTTTAAATTTCTTAAATAAAGATTTTAATTTATTTTTGTAGGAATATTTTAAGACGCCATAATGTACTAGAAATGTTGATGCAACAACTACTATCTCCTAGTTTAACTATTGTGAGTAATGCATGTGGAACAATTTGGAATTTATCAGCTCATAATATTCAGGATCAAACAACTATGATAAATTTGGGTATTGTGCCTATGTTGAAGTCATTAATTCATTCCAAACATAAAATGATTGCTACTGGATCTTCAGCTGCTCTTAGTAATCTTCTGAATGCTATGCCAGCGTACAACTCTAATCATGGTAGTGCAACATAGAAAATAATATATTAATGTAAATTTAAGGATTTTCTCAAGTCATTTATTTATTTTAAGGTAACTTTGACAAAGATTCAGAAACAAATGTTAAAAATACTATTAGTAGTACTAGATACAATAGTGAAGTAACTAAAAACATAAATGTCACTAATGAGTATGATTATTATTTCTTTAAAATTTATTTTAATGTGAATTTCCTTCTACTTTCAATGCATGAGGTTTTTTCTTTTTGGTTATCTAGTTAATACATGCTATAACATTTTTTTCATGATTATTAAGGGGTTAAGGTTAGTCAAAAGCTTGAAAAAATTAGTAGTTTTTTTTTTTTTTTAGTTTATTTTATATAACAAATAGTGGTACGGTGTGGCTAAGTCGGTAACTCGGCAGTGCTTGACGTGCACTGCCTCGGGTTTGAAACTCAGTCACTTGCGGCTTCATTTGCGACGGACTAACCACCTGTCCCAGAGTATAAATGGTAAAGAAAACCTCTTCCTACGGGTAGGTCGCTATGACCCTTAATGAACTAATAAAAGCAATAAAAATTAATATATATATAAATAACAAATAATAAACAATTATTGTAGACCAAGTTAAAGGCTATATTTGTGGAGTCCCCTCCTAAAAGTTGTTGCTTGCTGTAACTATCATAAAATTTTACTGGTTCTTATAAAATCAATCGAACAAAAAAAAAAATCAATTATTTAATAGTTAATCTAGTGCCTTTTTTATTTTTGTCAAATAAAGTAAAAGTACAATATAATAAATTTGTATTATTTGTTGTATAAAATAAATTACTGTTAAACAAAAAAAAATATTTAAAATATTCATTTTTTAAGCTTCTGACTACCCCTAACTGTTTAATCAATTTGATAGTCAATAAAATAATATTTTTTTATACCATTTTGATAACTAAATATCTCATAAATAATTCAAAAACATTGTTTGTACTTCTAACTATAAATCTTTGGTATTAACATAGAAGTAAGCTATTATAGTATTTTTCAAACCTGTATTCATGATAGTTCATATGGAATAATAATATATTCTAATAGCTCCACTGAAAAAAGATTTATTTACTTTTATTACTTTTGTTCTAGCCCCCAAAAATATACTACTTAATGCATTGAAAGATTAATTTTTCTCTTAACTGATTTTTAATTAAAACATTATAATTTTATGGCTAGATTTTCAAAAAAAATTGAAGACTCCCAATCAACTTACCAAAGTGATGAAATTATTGATAAACACATATCTAGTGAAATTACTAATTCTATTGAATCTTCTAACTTATCTCATAATGGTACTCACCAAATTAATAAAGAGATTAACTTAAATGAAAAAGAAAAAAAAACAACAGACTTTACTGAAACTTCGTTTGATGAAGCAACTAACTATAGTTTATTGTGTGAAGATGACGATACTGGTGAAAAAGCGTTAACTGGTGATACAACCCAAACTTATTGCACTGAAGGGACACCTTACAACTTTTCAAATGCAGCATCTTATTCAGATTTAAGAAAATGTGGAATGGAAGAAAAGGTAATGACATTAATTTTAAGAGAACATTTGAGATGTCTTAATATTTAAAAATAAAAAAATTACTTATACATTAAAGTGAATCAAGTAACATAATATTAATGTTTTGGTAGACATAATGAATCACTTTTTGACTGAGACATCTCATATATAACATATGTTACTTATTGTTATTCAATACATTAAATACATTATTACAGTGTTAACTAACATTTTTCTGATAATGCATTTTATTATATAAATTGAAGTGTTATATCCCCAATGGTGTATTTAGTTCTTTGGCACTCCTAAGCCAAATTATTCTGCCAAATTAATGAGAATCCTTATTAATAGTTGAATGATATGTTTTTTAAATAGAGAACAATTAAAGATACTAATTAATTTTTTTTTCTTTAGAGTCAAAATGGATCTGGATTAGGACCATCTGAACAAAGTACTAATGTTCAAAACTCTGGAAGTCAAACCCCTGATAACAATCAACCTAAAGATGACCAAAAAGAAGGTAAAGTTTTTTTATTTTAAATTTATTCTATAAATGATTAATTTTCAAATAATACACAGGGAAAATGGTTACTTTTGAAACACCATTAATGTTTTCAAGAAGTAGTTCAATTGCATCACTTGGAAGTTGTGAACCACCCGAAGGATTTGTTGGTAGTTCAGCAGTCAGTGAATGCAGGTGAGTGTATAATAATGAAATGTATATTTTATTTATGAAAAATAGGAAAATAACATAGTCTAATCTTTTACAAAATAAAAATAGTAGCTTTCTAACTTTTTTATGTGTTATGATATTCCATTAAGTTTATATTTATATTTTTAAACTTGATAGAATTTTTTTTTTAATTTCAATAAACTAGAAGCAAATTTAACTTCTATGGAAGTAACATTCTACCAAATAACAAAAAATAATAATAATAAATAATGATAATTAAATATTTTAATTTTTTAAAATTAGTTCATAATTTTGTTTATTTATTTTATTAAAAAAAAAAACATAAGCTACTCTTTTAACAAAGATCAAAGTGTTTTATATATTTTTTAACTATAATTTTAACATATTCCTAAAAATTTTGCTTAGCCGTGTAACCAGTGGACTAGTGACACCTAGTGAAATTCCCGATTCTCCTACACCATCTGTCCCACCAAGCCCTCCATGTTATAAAAGTAAATATTTTTTAGTCTATAAATTGAGTGTTTTAATGTATAATTTAGTAGATGGTATCTGTATAATAAATGTTAACTATTTATAATTTTTATTTGAGAGGATAATTGTTATTATTGAATTAAAGATTTTTGCATAAAAATTCATTCTTGAATAAAGTGCAATTGAATAAATTTTATTTACAATGATTAGATTAGATCACCAGTCATGTGTACAGGTCTCTTGTAGTGTCAACGGTGAAGGGACATCACTACTTAACTCTAGGATACTCTCTTGTGTATGAGGGAGGAAAAAAAAGATAGATACAAAGTAAGAATAGGTACTTGGAAGAATAGGTACTATAAAATAATATACTTAGGGAAGTATAGTACAAAGAATGGTGTAGGGATAATAATGGATGAGGAAATGAAAAGTAAAGTAGTACATGTAGTGAGGAAAAGTGACAGATTATAGTCGTGAAATTGATATTTAAGGAAAAAGTGCTGAATTTAATAATTGCCTATACACTACAAGTAGGATGTGATGAAATAGACAAGGAAGTGTTTTGGTGAGAGATGGATGAGGTGATGCAAGGGGTACCTGGAAATGAGGATGCGGTGATAGGTGGAGATATGAATGGACATGCAGGTTATGAGAGGAGAGGATATGAAAGAGTACATGGAGGGTATGGTTTTAGTGGGAAGAATGAGGCTGGAGAAAGAATCTTGGAATTTTGCAGTATCATATGATTTTGCTATGATTAATACTTAGTTTAAAAAGAGGGAAGAATATTATATAACTTATAAGTGTGGGAGGAATAGATCACAGATTGATTATTTTATGTGAAAGAGAGAGAACGTAAAGTGAGTAATGGATTGTAAAGTATACAAGGCGAGAGTGTAACTACAAAGCATAGACTAATGGTAATGGAGTTTTAGTGTACTGGAAAAAGAATATACAAAAACAGAAAGAACACGGGAGAAAAATCGAAAATCTGTTGGCGGACATTGAAAGGGGAAAATGAAAAAAAGAATTAATCAAAATGGCAAAAAAGAGGACAGTGTGGAATGTCGAAGGTGACATAATTGATGTGTGAAATAGATTTGCTAGTTGTGTTAAGAATATTGCAAAGGAGATTGTTGGTGAGAGTAGGAGTAGAATGCTAGGAAACAAGGAAACCTGGTGGTGGGATGACGACATTAAAATAAATCATAGAAAGTAAGAAAAAGCAATTCAAAGTATGGCAGAAGAGCAAAAGGAGAGAAGAGTGTATGGTGTATAAACGTTTGTGCAAAGAAGCCAAGTGTGCAGTAAGTAAGGTGAAGTTAAAGAGGTATAATAAGTTGTATGATAGGCTAGGAACAAAGGAAGGCGAGAAAGAAATCTATAGACTTGCAAAAGCGAGAGAGAAAAGGACTAAAGACTATCATTACATAAGGTCTATAAAAAGTGCTGATAATAGGGTACTCTCGAGTGATGATGATGTGAAAAAAAGGTGGAAAGAGTAATTTAAAAAATTACTGAATGAGGAGTATCCAAAAGAGGCGTTACAGGATATCTCATGAAATGAGGGACTGGTAAATTTAATTAGTGAGAAAGAGGTATCGGAGGCTGAGGCATCAATGAAAAAGAATAAAGCAGTGGGACCAGATGAACTGCCAGTAGAAGTATAGAAAATATTAGGCTGTGTTGGCATAAGGTGGTTGAAGGAACTTTTAAATAAAATCTTATTTGAAGAGAAAATTCCAAATGAATAGAGGAATAGTATTGTGGTGCAGATATTTAAAGGTAAAGGTGACATTCAGGAATGTGGAAATTATAGAGGCATAAAGCTTATGAGTCATAGTATGAAAATTTGGGAAAAGATAATAGATGAGAGAATAAGAAATGAGACATCGGTATCTAAAAACCAGTTTGGATTTATGCCTGGTGGTAAGTCAACAATGGAACCATTATTTTGTGTGAGGCAACTAATAGAAAAGTTTAGGGAAAAAAGAAAAAGCTTTGTATGGTATTTATAGATTTGGAGAAAGTGTATGATAGAGTACCGAGAGACATAGGATTAAGTGAGAGTGGTTGAAGTGTCTGGTGTGTTATGCGATAAGAGAATTTAATGAGGCTGAAAGGTAAATTCTACAATACTGTAGTGAGGCCAGCTATGATGTATGGTTCAGAGTGTTGAGTGGTTGTAAAAAAGTAGAGCAAAAAATGAGTGTAGCAGAGATGAGAATGTTTAGATGGTTGAGTGGAGTAACTAGAGAAATAGGATAAGGAACAAACATATAAGAGGGAGTATACGGCGTAGTGTCTATCATGAATAAGATGAGAGAAAATATACTTAGATGGTTTGGTCATGTTATGTGTAGAGAGAAAATCGAAAGCTGTTAGAACAGTTATATAAAATTAATGTTGAAGGAAGAAGATGTAGAGGAAAACCAAAAAAGAGATGGAAAGATGTTATTAAATGTACTAAGAGGACAGCTGATGTGAGCGTAGAGGATGTGGGAGATTGTGTCAAGTGGAAGTTTAGGTAAAGGTGGCTGACCCCAAGTAGTTGGGATTAAGGCCAGGAAGAAGAAGAAGAGAATGATTATATTAGAATTTGATTAATTAAATTTATGTTTTACTTTAAATAATCTTAATTTTAGTAAATTAAATATTTTGATACCATTTGTTACTTACATAAAGACATCTTAATTTATTTAAAATTTTATGGTTAAAACATAAATAAAATTTGAATATTTAAGATGAAAGTATTTTTGAAGACACTGTTACTGTTTTTAAAGAAGAAAAAATGCCTGGTAAAGGATCTGGATGCACAAGCTTAAGTAGTTTAACTATTGATGATGATATTCCTGGGGTAAGTTCTTGTATTGTATGCATTATATTGTAATTTAACTATATTCATATTATAGATAAAAATTCAGTATTTACCAAACCTTCCAATGTTACCATCATTAAATGAAGAACTTAATTCTAAGTGAGTTATTGTTTATACATAATAAATTATTGAATCAGGAAACTTTATTTTTAATTTCATCTAAGACTGTAGTATGTAGTATAACTATATTTAGTCATATAAATAACTTTTTTTTTTACAGTATAAATAACAGTGAATTATTTAGTTCACCTTCATCAGATAAAGATTGCATATCTTTAAAATCTACTCAAGTAAGATTTATGCAGTAAATCTAAATTTTAACTTAAATAGTAAAAGGGAATAAATAATAATAATAAAAAAAAAAGAAGAAAATAATTGTCATCTGTGAACAACTAACCGTGAACAATTGATTACTTTTAGTGTTATTATTATGTAGTTCACTTTCACTTCTATTAACTGGTTCATTTGAGATGGGTTCTATTTATTTATGATTTCTTTTATACTTATCTTAATGTATGATAAAAATAAATCGTAAATTATTTATTTGCAGTCATCCTGTATGGAATCTCCATACATACAAAATAAAAATCCAGGATTTATACCTCATATAAAGTAAGTTATTCAAAAGATAGTTTTATTAGAAAAGATGTTCTATAATTTAGACCATTTAATATATTTTCAGGGCAAGATTTCCAGTTATGGTACAAAATAACACTCATTCAAGCGAAAGATATACTGAATCTTCATTTGTTTCTAAATCATGTAATAAAGTAACAGAAAATGAGGTAAAATGTATTATTTTTATCATTTTATGGACCATGAGGTTGTTACATTAAAACTTATTTAGGCTGATGAAATGATGGGATTTTGTACTGAAGGAACTCCTGCAAATATAAGTACAGCTACTTCACATTCCGATTTGTCCATGATTACTCCTTCTGAAGATGGTTCTGAAACAAATGTTATTCTAAGACAGTCAATGAAAGTAGTTAGTATTAATTGATATAAAAAGTTTTATAGTGAATATTTTTAACAAAACTCTTTGATTTTTAGGTTGGGAAAAGGCGCTTATATCAAACACCTGGAAATTTCCAAGGAACTTTTAATGTTAAGCATAATCAAAGTTCATCTATACCACTTTCTTCAAATACTTCTAGGTGAGTTTGTTTATAAGTAAAATATTTTTTTGATGATCAAATCTATAACTTTTATTTTAGACAATTGGCTTTAGATTCTCCTTCAACTGAATCTCATATATCTAATTCAATCAATTCTTCTGAATTAGAAGGTATGTATCAAGGCATTGTTTTTATTAAAAATGTGTTTATATAATTAAAATTGATAATAATCTTCTAAATGTAATATATGTAAAAAGATCTTTTATGTAAATCTAATACATACTATTCATGAATTTATATAATAATACTTAAATAGTGCTTCGGTATAAAGCTAAAGTATTGCTTCATCAAAATTCTTATTTAATAATATTAAATTCGATAAAAAATTTATTTTTAAATAGTTTGAATTAAATTTTTTACAAATAAAAAAATATTTTAATTGCAGATCCTGATACTGTTATTCATAAAAGAATGTCTACAGATTCAATAGGTAGTGAATTTTCAATGGATGATTCCAATAAATGTGATAATCGAGTATCAAGATCTCATTCTTTACAGGACACGCTTACATTAAATAGTGAACTTATGTCCGAAGATGATGATGATGATAATAATGCATTATTAGATCAATGTATTAATGCAGGAATTGAAAAAATTACTACAAATAAAACAATTTCTGATGATATACCAGATGATGAACAACAAGAGCTGTTAAATCAATGTATAGCAACAGGCATTAAGATATCAACTAAGTCTAAATCACAATTACCTGTTATGAAAAGATCTATCAAACAAGATATTGAATTAACCGAAGAACAACAACAACAATTATTAGAGTCGTGTATAGCTGCTGGCATTAGAAATAGTAAAAAAACATTTAAAAACGCAAATGATGAAATATCAGATGATGAGCAAGCAACTTTATTAAATGAATGTATTTCTGCTGGTATGAAAAATGTTCAGAAAAATAAATCGAAAAATATAAATAATAATTTAGATCTAAATGAAGAAGAAACTTTATTGAACAATTGCATTAATCAAGGTATAAAAAATATTGAACGAGTTAAAATTTCTAAGAAAAGAGAGATACCAGTACCCAACAACTATAAAAAGACATATGTAACAAAGTTAGAAAGTGAAGTTAGCGAATCTACTTATACTATTACACCAAGAGATAATGTTGATGGAATAGCTTACAAAAAAGATGAGAGTGATGATTCAACTTGGATAGATGATGAAACACTGACATTTTCTACTCTTACTAGTACATACCATAGTGCTAATAGTTATGAAAAATCAAAACCAAAATTAATCAAATTGGAAAAAGGTGAAATAGGTAATAATTTAATACATTTTTTTAAAATTATTATTTAAAATTTAATTATTTTTAATAATATTTTTTCTAGGAATCATATCTTCCATAGAAGTTGAAGATAATCATTTAGATTCCATCAAACCTCCTTCAGATATGGAGAGTCTATTATCTCTGACGGCAAGTATGCATTCAAATTATGGATTTGATAAGAAAGGAAAGGTTTTTAAAGAGCGAAATGATTCATTGGGCAGTTGTGTTAACATCGAGAATGTGAACCCTCCATCTTATATGGATGAAATAACTGACTTTGAAATGGAAAATAGTATCACTATCATATCAAGTATACAATCAGAAATAGTTGATCAATCTGTGGGTGCACAATTCTATACAGCTGTTGATGAATTGACCCTAGTTGATGATTTACCATCATCAGAAATGTCATCTGATCAAAATTTTTCTAGTCCAGCTCAAATAAGACGTAGATTGACTCCAAAACAAAAACGAAATATGAAAAAAGATAGGTAAATATTTTTATTCTTTTTTACAAAGAAATTACTTTTTGTAAAACAGTACATAAAACTTTTTTGTTTTTATGAAAGGAGATAATTTAAAATTAAAGGTCTCTTTGGAAAATAATGTATTTTTATGCTTATTATAAGGACTTTAACTTTTGAAATAATTTACGTAGAAAATAATAATAACAAAATTATGAGTGATTATTACATATATATATTTTTTATTAAGCTACCCTATACACTTTAAAGATGAATTTTGATTGAGTGGGTATGTAATGTGGTGGGTGTAAGTATGCTTTTAACATAGACCATAAAGTTATTAAAAAAATAAAATTAACTCAAAATATTTGCTAGTTAATAAAAGAATGATTGAAGATGTTTGAACACCTATATATACATATTAATATGTCAATTAAATTTTTTTATTAGGTATAATACATATACAATTAATTCTGATGATAGCAGGGAAAATTCTACTGGTCCAGAAAACAGACCATCACCTTTAAATGAATCCGATTCTCATTCGTCAGAAGGAGCTGTTAAAAAAATGTCACCTAAAGAAAAATTCCAAACAAAGAGATCAACTGAAAAAGATAGATTTCGAACCCGAACATTGGCAGATCTTGATCTTACTCAAATCGTAACAAAACAATCAAAAGACAATGATAATGATGTAACCATAACTGAAACTTTAAAAATTGATGATTATAGCTCTTCAGATGGTACAGATGGTTATTCTAGTGATGAAAATAGCTCTAACTTACCCATAATCTCAGCTCGTATTGTTAAGCCTACAGAAATTAAAGCAGTTAGAGGTAAAAAGAAAGGTCGAGGAAGTGGTATACCAATTGTAGCACGTGGAAGTGTGACACCTACAACACCACCAACTAAAAGCTCAGAAACTACCCCAGTGAAAAAACCTTTACCGCTCAAAAGGCAGGGTACCTTTGTAAAAGAGGAGTCTCGTATACCGACCCCAGGATCATCTGGAAAAAAGAACACTAGTGCTCCAAATTTAATTAAAGTGTTAACTCCAAAGTCTATAAGTGTATGTACTACTAGAGGGGTACATACATCATTAAGTCATAATAGCTTGAAAAACAGTGTTAATCACTGGGGAGGTAGTAATAATAGCTTATCTGCTGTTGGAAAAACAACTAAGACCAACAGCAATACAAGTTTAAACTCAAACATGTCAGCTGCTAGTTCTGGATGTTCCGTGAAAGGTAATGTACAAAAGAAAGAAGTTACTAGTAAGATAGCAACTTTATGGAAGAAAGTTGAGGATAACAAAAAGAAAAATGTTAATGCCAAAGATAGACGAGTGTGGATAAGTTCAAATTCTAAAAACTAAGTTTCAGAATAAGTTTCTGACATTAGTTATTGTAATAGAATTTGTTTCCTTTAAATCCAGTAAATATAAATTACTGGGAAAAATTACTTTAGTTTTCTTTGACCATTATTATTAGGAAGTTTTATTTTTCATAAAAAAATTAACTTAAAAATTAAAATTCAATTTATTAAATTAGTTTTCCTTGTCTAATGCAATAAATTTTGAACTTTAAACATTTTTTTCTGATAAATGTTAAGCAATATGCTAGTTAAAATGTATTTCATTTTACGTTTAGTTATTTATAAGTAATTTTTATTATATTGTTTGATCTATATAATTTTATTTAAGGTTTATTTGAGTGAGATTATTTATTTTATTGTTTTACTTTTATATATGGTTAATTTATGTTTTTAAGCAAAAAATTATTATTGTCTTGTAAATAAAATAGAAACGGTCCTATCTACTTTTTTAATATTAAAATATTTTTTTAATAGAATTTAATATTTAAAATATTAATAGTATAAATTATTAGTATGACAATTCCATTATTTCGAAGTAAAGACATTTTTGAGACTGACCTGAGTTTAAAATGTTATATATAATTTTTTTTATGTCAATAGTTAATAGTTGAAATATTTTTGTATGAATAGATAAACTCTTGTAATTTGGAAAATACAAGAGTTTGTACTTAGAGAAGGATTAAATAATAAAAAGTATTAATTAATAAAATATTTTAATTCTATATCTTAAAAATATTTGTTTTTATTCTCTATTTTTAATATAAATATATAAATAGATATATATTAGGATGGCTCTTATTTTATAAACTTTCATTGATCGATCTCTGTACCCGACAATATTTTTCGTTGTTATATGTAAGTCATTTGGGTAAAATTTGGTTTTAATAACTTGCCCCTTCAGGTACCGAATTGGAGTTGAAAATTCACTCAAAATAGTAATTTTTATGTTTTTTTATCATTATTTATAAAATTAACACATTTCTTAAGCTATTAAGAAAAAATAATTTATACCTAAATACTAATAACAAATAAGTTATAAAAAATTTTAAAATAAATATAAATTATAAACAANATATATATATATATACGTAAGGCGCATTAGACGCGGGCGTTATTGGTCAGTCAAAATAAAAATTTGTTTACATATATATAATATTGATGACAAGCACGCGTGTACGGGTACGATAACTAAAAATAAATTTTTATAGGAATAGTGTACCGTCGTATTGTGAGCGAGGCGTGGGGAGGGGTGAATGCGTATAACAGTCTAGTCTAGACAACGGAATATGCGATAACGCGTGGCGTTTGGAGAGTTACAAACTTACAAACAAACAACAACAAACATACACGTGAAACTAATAAAAGCGTGTTAAAAAGAAACAAATTAAAGATAAGATTTATCAAAAATTTTTTCATAGAGTATACTCTATCGAATTTTACTATCAACTAGATTCTAATCAGTGCAGAAACTTGGTAGTTTGTTATCATTTGTTGGACAAGAGTTAAAAAAAATTTACTTACAACCACGTTTGGAGTAACTGCTATTCCATTTATTATTACGTCTAGAACGTTATCTTTTTCAAATAACGTTTTCTATGAATATAAAAATGAAAATACAGCCAAAATAATAACTGTATTACTCAATAGAAATCACAAATTAATAATAATTTCAATGTATATAAAGCCTAGCACGTTTTTGATAATTCTTAAAAATAATTGAATTTTAAATTTGGGGGGGCCGGCCCTGGGCCACATTAAATCTAAGGGGCGCCAGGCCCACCCATGTCTACATGCCTGCTAACGATCTAAATATGATTGATAACACTCTTTATTCAGTGTATTATGATTATAATTAGGGTACTCCTCCGATAGTTTTGTACGGTCTGCAAAAAGTAAATAATGATTATCATACATTTTAGTAAATAAACTTTTAATAAATATTTTCATTTTTACTTGTAGTTAAAATTACTTTGCTCTACGACTTTTGTTAATATGCTATTGTAGTTATTCATTAGTTTTACATGACGTTTAGCCGTTTCGTTAACTACTACTATTGCTGCAATTATTTTTTTACCTTTTTGAAAGTCTTCATTTTCTTCTCAAAATTGTGGACCTATTTTATGTTAGATTATTTAAAAAATTGAAAAGACTTATTTGTAATTAAGTCAACTGGTAAGTCCTTCGAGAAAAAATGTGGCAATTCATCGATTTTTAAATTAAAGTTTTTTTTGTCACCTATTTCTTCAAATGATGCAGTTCTATTTAAAATTTTTAATTTTTAATGTTTTTTTTTTGTTCTATAGTAAAGCGAGAATCGATAATTGAAAAAAGAGCTCAATTGAATTAAGTGTAGTGAACCAGACTTGAGACTGACATTTAATAATGAACAACAGATTCTTTTTAGAGCCATTTTTTCCGTAAGAGTCAATTTAAACTGTTTTATAAATAGTAACTTTTTAATAAATAAATACCTTTTTCATCCAACGTGTTAAGTGATGTGCTCCAACCTGATAAAATGTTATAGCCTTGATATATTACTATAAGCTTCAGAAATTTTCTATAGTCATTGATAGAATATAGTTTTGTAATTTTTTTCCAGAGAATTGTAGTATTTTTCTCTATAATTTTTCAATATATATTTTAAATTGTATCATTAGACCAAATGAAATATTCAGTTTTATTTAATTTTTTTCAATCATTAACAAATCTCTTAAAAAGTGGTATGTCTGGATCAGACGACGGAACAAATTTTGCATCAATATAAAAGTATGAAATGTTATTTCAAAAACATGATGTCTGCATGCTAAGAACAGTATACTTCTTTCTAATTTTTGCTCCAATACTACACAAGCGCCATTTAATCGACCAGAGTTAAACACTGCTGTGTCAATTTCAAAGCCTTTGACTCTATTTAATAATGTCCACCTTTCTAATTCGCATTTTTGTTTTCCAACTATTATGGTAAAATTTTAGAAACCCAATGCACTATAACAAATTCTATGTTAAGTTCAAAAAAACTATCACAGCATATAATTGTAAATGATAAAATATTCATATTACACTGCACTTACCGTATTAGGCATAAATAGTTTAAGATTAGAGATAAAAGTTAAAAGTCACCGAGTAAATACCGTTTGTTATATTGATGTATTGCAATTTTGTAGTAAGAATAATTCTCTGCTGATTGGTTTGGTTGGGTTGCATATACTAAGCATTTATTAAAAATGCAACGGAATAAATAAAATCACATTGCTCTAAATCGTTTAAAGGTCTAATCGGTTTCAGGTTTTGTGTAGGCAACTTAATCATCAGAGTTTCTAGTGAAGTATATTGTAAGCGTGACCGCCGCTAAAAAAATATTTGGAAATATGGTACCAGGGAATCAGGGAAAATATGTTGTTTTTAATGTTAGACGCGCTCAGAACTTTCGATCAAATTCTAGAAAAATGGTATCAGGGGTTTAGAAGATGATGACGAATATGATTACCTTAAAGACACCGAACTGTGATGGCGATGCTGGCGGGATAACGTTGTGCTATTCTGTCGGTCGGTATTTAAGACAGCCAGACGTATTCGGCTGAATAATCTCAGATTTCTACACATAATATGGAACAAAAATTTGGTTAGAATTATACATCAAATGTTTTTCTCAATTAATTAATTACATTCGTATTTTTGAAAATTGTTCTGTCTAGACGCCATTATCCAAGACATGCAACGCGCAAATCAGTATCGTAAAATTAAGTGGCGTGATTGTATGATGAGTATGACATGACATATCATACTCATCCAGAAACGAGCGGATTTACCGGTACACCCACTGCCGATGTAAGGGACGTGTAGAACGTATAACTGCACAGGACATCGCACAAGTGGAAAATAGTAAATGAAAGTTCTTAAATTCTATTAAATAGTATTCCGTTGATTGAGTTTTGGTTTCGCGACACAGATGCGAATTGGGGGGGGGGCTAGTTTAAGTTAGCCTCTCCAATAAAATTTAGTATATATAAAATTTGTAATACCTTTTCAAATATTAATGCATTTATTATTTTAGAAATCATAAAACAATATAAAAAATAAACACATTTTATTATATTATTTAGTGTTTTATTATTTATTGAATATGTATGTACAGAATGTCCCGTTATGATTACTAATTTAACTATATAAACTAATAATAAAAATTAGTAAATCATAATGGGACACCTGTGTATAAAATTAGAAAAGTTGATATGATAAGTATTTTGTGTTAATGTCTTGGAATTGTAAGGGTGTTTAATGTAAATATTTCAAAATTAAAATTTTATTATTTCGTATCAGATGCACATAATCTATTCCTATTATTATAATAATTTTTCCATAAAGAATATAAGCGTCTTACCCAAAAACAATCGATCTGTATATAATTTTTTAATTTTTAATCCTTGGCCACTGATATATAGGCAATATAAATATTTCATAAATTGACTCCTTAAAAATTTAAAGCTAGGCAATAAATAATAATTATTTTAATTCTATATTGCCTGTACTCAAATATTCAAGGAGCAAAAGTTATATAACTAATTTATTATTGCTTATATAAAAATATTTAAAGGGCAAAATGTTAAAATAAATTTATTACCTATACTCAAATAATTAAGGAGTATAAATTAATTATTATTTAATTAAATAAAATTAAAACTATATTAAAAATATTATTAATTTAAAAAACTAAAAAATATTAAACTCAAAAGCCACAAAAAAAGTTACTGAAAAGTCGCGGATTCGTATTTCGGAAACAATGTTACCAACGCTAAACACATATTGACACCCCTTTTTTTTTTTATTATTATTACACGACCGGCCTAGTTGTAGGCCGCCCTGGAACTACCGTTAGGTATTACTTCAGGGCGGCACATATTGACACCCCGACTAGAAAAAACTACTTTATATACCCCTAGTGACCTTATCACCTAGTGACGTCATCACTAAGTAATATTATCACATTTTGCCAGTTTAAACAAGTTTAATAATGAATTTTTCAGTGGGCTAAGATCCCAATTAATTAAATTATTTTTATTTATAAACATTTCTATTGCCTCCCTAATATTAAGTTCTTTGTAATTATTTACGGTTTTAATTAGTTTTATGGTTTTAATGGAGTGATTATGTGTCAATAAATGTTCAGCCACTGGAGATTCTCAACTTCTTGCTTTTTAATGTTTCTTACATTTCTTACATTCTTCTACCTTATCTTTAAAGTTACTTAATAAATCTCTTAAATTAATACTCTTAGATGTTACTAAAGTAATACCAAATTTCTTAAATATTCTAACTACTCCATTTGAGATGCCCGGATAATATAAAATTGGTGATCTAATTACTTTTTGTTCCCCCACGCAAGTGAGTGTACTAGCCGCCCTCCTTTCTTTATTCCACTTTTGTGTTCGGACTAATTTTGAAATGATGTTTTCATTATACCCGTTTAATCTAGCTATTTCTTTTATAACCACCAGTTCTTTATCAAAATCTATTTTATTCATCGGAATATTAATTAATCTTTAAACTATACTATTAAAAGCTACCAATTTGTGTTGCCAGGTGTGGTTCGATGTGTTCGGAATGTATCTGAAAGTGTGCGTGTCTTTGCGATAAATTTCAAAATTTAGTCGCCTCTCTGCTCTTTTAACTGATAAATCCAAAAAAAGCAATTTTCCCTCTACTTCTTGTTCATATGTGAATTTAATCGATGGGTAAAAATAATTTAAATGTTGTATGAAAACCTCCATATTGAAATCTTTATTTATAACTACAAAAATATCATCTACATACCTAACCCAAATTTTTGGAAAATCACCATAAGCGTGTTTTAAATTTATTTCAAACCTACTCATGAAAAGTTCTGTTAAAAATGGTGATAGTTTTCATCCCATTGCTGTGCCCTCAGTTTACTCATAAAATTTATTTTGAAATTGAAAAATATTTTGATTCATACATAACTTTGTTAAATTAATAAGCTCATTTATTTTATCCTTTTCTATGTTTTGTTCCTTTAGCCATTCTTTAAGAAAATCAATTGTTATATTTATCGGAATAACGTTAAAATAGTTGCTTTTATATATGCTCAAAGATGTTACGGCGTATATCTCATCTTCCTTGTTATAGCTTAATACATAATGTATTGTATTGATTACAATTATTATAATACATTTCGTATTAAGTTTACTCTGAGAGCTAAATCCTAAGCTGAACTATCATTTCGAGTATTTTTTAAACGGTAATGCGTGGTCGATATTTTATTAGTATATGAACATTATATGTATGATTAAAATTGGCATTAGAAAAAAATAATTTAAAAATTTGTTTGATTTAATGTTTTAACTTCAAACAAACAAAGGGATTTACTAAAAAAAAAATTAACTTTGAATAACTGTTATTATACCTTTTTTTTACCTTTTCAGACTCATGAATCGGTTTACATAAAAAAAGGTATATATATATACGACTTAGACATAAGCCTCTAGAACAACAATAAATAGTTGAAATAACAATGTTGCAATAGTACTCATCAAAATTTATTCAATTCAAACAACGAACTTAAAGCTAAATAATTTTTAACTAAAAATAACAATTGAATAAAATAAAAATATGATATAAAAACTCATAACAATTAAGATTAAAATACAGTAATAATAATACAGGGTGGCCCACCATTCACTGACAACTTAAATAACTTTTGATTCAGTAAATATTTTTAGTTGATTTTTTTTTTAAATAATAGTTATACGCTAGGTTTATAGCTATATCTCAATAATTATTTTTTTTACATTTTATTAAAAATATTAATTATTTTTAAATTTTAAATAAAATGTAAAAAAAAAATCTAAGATAGCTATTTTGTAGAGTAGAATTTAAGAAAAATTTTAGTAAAAAAATATTTTATTAATATTCAGTAGTAAATATTCTGTAGCGTTTTGAAGTTTGTGAAAATTTGAATTTTCATGTACTATTTTACGGTATTAAACATTGAAATACGTATTGAGAAAAGGACAGAAGAAAACGCTATCTTTTCATGATTACTGTGTATACATATGATGATAATGTGTATACATTACAAACTTGGCATTAATACCATGATAAGAAATTAGATAAGGCAATTATTACTTATCACTCTCATTCAAAAGTATATTGAAAAGATAGCGTTTTCTTCTGTCCTTTTCTCAATACGTATTTCAATGTTTAATACCGTAAAATAGTACATGAAAATTCAAATTTTCACAAACTTCAAAACGCTACAGAATATTTACTACTGAATATTAATAAGATATTTTTTTACTAAAATTTTTCTTAAATTCTACTCTACAAAATAGCTATCTTAATTTTTTTTTTACATTTTATTTAAAATTTAAAAATAATTAATATTTTTAATAAAATGTAAAAAAATTAATTATTAAGATATAGCTATAGATCTAACGTCTAACTAATATTTAAAAAAGAAATCAGCTGAAAATATTAACTGGATCAAAAGTTATTTAAGTTGTCAGTGAGTGGTGGGCCACCCTGTATATAATGCAGAAACAAAAATTGTATAAGTAACTTTGCTTTTGAGACTACTCTTGCTTAACACATTTAGTGTTATTTTTCACAAAGTATACAAGTATTATTTCATTTGTTTTATATCAAATACTATAAAAAAGAATCATTTAATGAAAATAAGCTATTATAACTCCGAGTAATAATAATACGTAATTGTTTAAGTTTAAATTTTAAACGAATATTATATATCCGTTAAACTAAACCAATTTTTTAATCATTTGTTATGTATACTTTCAAAACCAGTGGTTCATTAACATAAGACAATTTTAATTTTAAGTATATATATATATTAAGTGCTATGATTAATAATCACATCACTGAGCTTTAATTTTTGATTTAAAATAAAAAATTTGAATCTCCACAAGAAATACAGCGTACAAGTAATAAATAATAATAATTTATTTAATGAAATGTGAATTTGCTCGTTGTCTCTTTTTAATTCGGCGAATCGTAAACACTTGTAGTGTGTATTTGGATGGAAACTTATAGTACAATGTATTCCATGAAATGATTGTTTCTTATGTAATAATACCTTTTCGTTTAATAACATATTAAATATCGTCGTAGCGCACGTGTACTTGAACACGAGAGGAATGACCATTATGACAGATTTTTCGAGAATCGTAACAGTAAACCGATACAGTCGTGCACCAGTAGCTTTTTGAAAGTATTCAGCTGTGTACGGTAAGGCCGTACAATATCTGTTGATGTAAGATGAACAATTTTAACGAATTCTAAGAAATGAAGTGTTCCGTGGAAAAACAAGAAACCATTTTTTTTTTTCAAAATTAGATTTTACGGTTTTTTTTTTTTAAGAGAAGAATGACGAATATACAAGAAAGAAACAGTTGTAATAATTAATATTAAAAATATAGCATTTTTAAAATTTTCTGTTAGATAAGGATACATATTAAAAATATCTTGTTTTTTAATTTTCTGAACATTTTTGAAAATAGAATTTTTTAATATTTTCAAATCTAGTCGTATTCTAACAATTGCCATTTCATTATGTATACAATTGTACATCGCATGTTTAGATTTTAACGGCAAATAAACGTGGATACTTAGAAATAACATAAAGAGTAAAACGTATTACACCGAAGCTGTGTGAAATTTAAATATAATTGTCCTTTTAAATAATATCTTCGAGATCTTTTCGACATTGAGTACAAGTTATGTTTTAAAGTTTTTATTTGATGTCATTTTCTTAAGAAAAACGTTTCGAATATTTTTCTTTATTATTATTATTTTGGGAATGATAATTTTCGTTAAAGCTTTTATTGTAGTTAGCGCCATAATAAGAGATAGTTCAACAAGTACACATATTCATATATTGTAAATACATGAATAATTACACATAATGTAATACCATTATCGCACGACTTATCGACTCGACAGATCGTCTTGATATGATACTGCCGACGTAGTAGATTGTCACTGGTTCGTCACGTAAGAATATAACAAGATTGGAAAACCAAGAAAATCCAATTAGTGGACGGTTTTAATGATCTTAAACGTGAAAAACATGTCAAGCCATATGACTTGGTTTAAATTTATAAATATCTATACATTTTAATTATTATTTTTATCATTAGGCTAAGTAGAAACTACTTCACATGCAAGTTTAAATACCATTATTTGTATTTGTATAATGATATATTAACAGGATTATGGCAGTATGACANATGATATATTAACAGGATTATGGCAGTATATATATATATATAAGTCACTGGAATGTTTTTCTTTTTCAATCATATATTATATCAAATAAGCATAATTTTGAAATACTTTAAAATGATGCGATTTTTTCGTTAGTTACAGGAAGTATAAAAAATTACAACATTTGAAATTTTTTCCAAAAATATTGATTTTTCTCTTTAGTTCATTAAGAATTGATTACTTGTGGATAATATTATTTAAAATTAAAAATGTATTCAAAATATTGAATTAAAAACTAAAAAATATTGAATTTAAAAAGTACTGAAAAAATTGCGTATATGTATTTTAAAACAATGTCACCATCATCACCACTAAACATATTAAGACGCTCCGACTGAATATATATAATCACTTATATAACCCTAGTAATCTTATCAATTAGTGACACTATCGCTTGGTAATGTTATCACCTAGTAGATTGTCACATTTTGCCATATTATACAAGTCTAATAATACATTTTGCAATGAGCCTATATTCCAATTCATAAATTATTCTTATTTTTAAACATTTCTATTACTTCCCTTATTAAATTCTCTGTAATTATTTACTTTTCTAATTAAATTTATAATTTTAATGAGGTCATTACAAGTCTATAAATTTTAACTCTTCTACTTTATATTTAGTGACCAATAACTTTTAAAAATCGAGATATTGCATTAGTTTTTATTTAAAGTAGGTTTAAAAAAATTAGGTTTTTTTAATTTTTATTAAAAATTGAAAGAACATATTTTGATATGATTTTTAAGTTCACTAGAATACCATGTCTGAAGTAGGAGCGGGAAGTTGTAGTGTATAATGAAAAAAAAAGAAGCAAAGTAAAACTATCAGCTGCGTATCAAAACTAAAATTCAAATTTGTCTGTAGTTTAAAGATAACAAGAGATTAAGAATAATATAATTTTATGAATTATATTTTCATTACAAAATTCTTAACGTTTTTATAATACAATTAATATACAGATTGTTCAATAAGTTCGGAAACACCGATTTTTTAGAGCCGCTATTGATTTTTTTAATAATTTTTTTTTAGAGGCTAATTGAATAATTAAATGTATTTTTTACGATTAAAATTAAAGTTCAACCCTAATACAAAAGGGTAGAAATCTACCCTAACTCAAGAAATTTAAATGGCAACCATTATTTTTTTTTAAATTTTCGGTTAGGTAATTTTATTTAAAACAAAAATAATTTTAAAATTGTACAAGTCATTTTTGAGTTTTTTTTTGTTTAAAAACATCAATTTTGATTTTGGAAGCACATTTTGTCACAGTAATAACTAATCAATGTGTAATTCCGTAGACACAATAATCATATAAATTGCCTGATTATTGTTGATTGGTTTAGCTTAATGATCGTATTTGAGCATGGAACGATCAATAAATATTGTTAAATTGACATTGTACCTTATCAATGGAATTATTAAATATCAATAAAAATATGATTTACGATTGCACTTTTATCACGTTTACAAGTGAAAGTAGATTGTTGTTGAAAAACATGTGTGTTATCAAATTATAACCAATTGTACGTTGTTATTCGTCAAAATGATTTTAACGCGTCTTTATCATTTTGGGTATGACAATTAAAATGTTCTGTCAGATATTTTCAAATCGACTTTTTAATTTTTTAACTCTTTATAATTTTCTGTAAAAATTAATCAATTTGAGAAATTATTATTTATAATTACTATTGTACTATTGTCATGTTGTGCTACATTTTTTACGGAGAGTTTTTAATTCCTGTGGTTTAACTTTTTTTTAACAAACATAATATTATGAGGTTGTCGTGTTAGGAAAAATACCACATACTCTTCCTTACACCGGACATATGTTACTGGATTAACCCCTACTTTTCTATTTACACATTTACACATTATTTCTAATTTTGTTTTCATATTATTCATTAAAATAACTTTAATTATAGCAAGTGCACTTTATATTGCGTTCATTTTTTTGTTGCGCTTTGCATCTATTAATTTTAAGTACGTATTTTTAAGATAAATTCATAAAATCTGCATGTATATAAAACTAGTCAGATGAATATTATTATCATTTCATTGTATCATAAGCTCTATCTTTCTATTGGATAATTCACTACATAATAATTCAACTACTATTCTGTTGTAATGGAACATCGTCCAGTTACATGTAATGTCATATTATATTATATTGGGTTTACTCAATTTTCTATTTTCAGTAGAATACACAGTTCATCAGTTTAAAAAATAAACAAATTTCTCGACATTTTTAATTGCATAATAAGAGATTAGTATTTCTATGGAAACAGAATTTGTCAATAAAATATGTAAGAAAAATATTCAATTGAAATATATTGATGACATTTTAAAATATATTTAAAAAGTTACTAACCTTATACAATGAACAATGATTACCATACTTTAATATAATAAAACTTAGTTAAAGAGGATCTATAGAAATTTTTTTTAAATTAATATTTTTATTAATAATAATAATTACAAATATTATGCGCAAATTTACCAAATTTTGTAAAATACATGTTATAAAAATTCTGTTGCTAATTGGAATTAAAAAAACCCAAAATAACACATCATTTTTTAATAAATATGAAAAAATATATTTTATATTTTAAAATATATTATATATTTTATTGAAAATGTAATACATTTTTACGTAATTATATTTTTGCATTTGAAATTACTTTGTTTGGTTACATTAATCTTTGACTTTTTTTGTATTCATTTGTAAATTGTTGGAAAAATATTATTGATAATTAATATTTTTTTATGCATTTTGAACATTTCCGAATAATTAAAAAGTCTACACAAAGAATAATAAAAATAATAAGTTCAACATCAATAATCACTGTTCACTTTTTGATGTTTCTCAGAATAAATAAATTTGTTTTTTCTAGAGAAATAAAAACAACAAAAAACTTTATGGATTCTGATATTAATTTTCCTTTCAACTTTTCTTTGAATAATGTAAAAAAAATCATTTAATATAAAATTACGAATTTTTTTAAATTGATTCCAGTAAGTAGTTTTTAACTATATAGTTATTATTTAATAAAAGAGGTTCTTTAACAAAAATTCTATTTTCTCTTCTAAGAAGTTTTTTATTTTCAGTAGTTTAGAAATAATAATGATAACATAATTTAATAATAGTATTAACAATTGTTTTTTCTTAATTGTTATCAATAGAAAATTTTAATAATAAAAAGTTAGTAATAAGTATACACTTTGATTTGAGTATTATATAAAATTATAATTATAAATGGAATTTTTATAATTCTATATAAAAAAAAATAGTTTTAAAATGCAAAATATTTGCATTATTGGAATTGAAAGACAACAAGTAAAACAATAAAAACTCAAGTTAAATTTCAACTCAAGTTAAGTTTAAATAAATTTCGACTTTTAAAATGAGTTCGCTGGATTAAATTTGATAAAATAACCAGAAAAAAATACTTTTCACTTTGTTATAAGTCAATTTAATTTTATTCATTTCAATTAATTCGTACAACTTTTCCTAGAAAATGTCATTTCTGGGTCGCTTTATAGTTTAGAATATAGTAATACTGTAGGATTGCTTGTATAATCTGATTTTGATACAACTACATGCAAGCTTTTCCCAGGAATTGAACCGTGAATAATTTAATTATTATTCCCAAGTAATTTGAAGGCGTATATTGAGTTTACTGGAGTACTAAGCGTAAATATTATAATTATAATTTTCAATATTCCGGTTAATACACATGTTCTAAAGACTGTAGTTGAATGTCCAGATAATACATAAAACGCATACCATAAGTGTTTTACATTCCCTGTTTTTGAAACCTTAAAAACGTTTTTTAGTTGTTAAAGGAATTCGAAATTATTTTACTAAATGAATCTTAAATACTATCAAATGATTAAAAATAAACGTTTTTGCTGATTGTTTTTCTCTGTGTATAATTTGAGCCACTTAAACATTTTTGAAAGTCTGTGTGTTCACTTCAACCGTCAAAACGTCAACTAATGAAAAACAAAAAAAATAAATAAAAACGAATAGCAAGGTAATAAGTTTAATTCAATGTAAATATATAGTAAGCTAAAGAACTTGATTTTGAAGCCTATAAATAAATTAAAAAAAAAAAGAAACCGTAATTATTCCAGGAAAATCGTTGTGATAAATTGATTCTTATTTATTTCCCTAATTATTATATAAATTAAACTCTTGAAATATTTAGACAAATTTTTTCGAGAATTTCTTTGTCAAGTGCCTTTTATATTACGACAATTTATATTAATGGATTTCTGGTAACTAAAGTAACAATATTGACTATAATTGAAATTATAACACTTTTAGAGTGATTAAAAAACATACGTTATTTTAAAGCAAGCGTTTTTTAACATTTTTTTCAGTAAAAAATTTCAAACTATTTAGATTCTAATGTTACGATTAACGAGATCACTGTACATTACTGCCATACGTAGTTGACAATTAGCCATATATATCGAAAAATGGGTGACAAAAGTGGTTAGATAGTAAAACGGTTGTACCACAGATCTTATCTGTGGTAGTTTTATGTTGAAGAGTACGGTCGAGAAACGATTAGTATAAATATAGTGATTAATAAAAATAACATCAGTGTATATTTTAAAATGATAATGAATTCCGAAATACCGTTCAATTACAACTTTTTGAACGTGTATATACTTAATTAAATCATTATATATTAAATAAACTAGTTTATTTAAAGTAGAAACAGTACACAAAGTATCTCAGTCTGTTCTAACTAATTCTATAACTTTTAATTCACTGAATATATTTTATTACTTTCTTTTATAAAAACATATTAAATCATAGGACTACAATAATATCATAAAATATAAAAAAATACGAAAAGTGACTTTTGGAAGAGTATTAGTATAGAGATAAGCTTCTCTAAGTAGGACGCAGTGGTGTAATTTTTATCACAAGACATTTCTTGGCCTCATTCCTCCTCCCGCCAAGGTATAAAAATTTTATCTATTATATAAACTAGATAATTATGTATGTTGCTATTTGAATAAATACAGTTGACATCTATATAAGGTATAAATATTGAACATAAAAATATACTACGATCGATTAAATGAAAAAAACGTGTATCTAAAAGAAACCATAATAAAAATCTCAATATTATTTTTCATTTTCTGTAATTATTATTATTATTAATTTATCTTAAGTTCTTTCTTTGAAAAGCTATGTGTTAAAGAGAACGGGAAACCAGCATAGCTCAACGTAATGGAATCGAACTCTGGTACTTAAGCACCAAAGCACGACTAAGCTAAGTTGACCTAATTAAGTACTTCATGATAAAAGAATCTCTCTGTATATTATTGTAAGTCAAAACTTAATAAAATGAAGGGAGAGTGGCTTGGGTAAAAGGTGTAAAAGTGAGAGTTACTTTAATTCGAGGATCATAAAATAATATGAGTAATAACTCTTATAGATTTGAAATCTTACCTGATCATTTTTCTTGGTTCTTATAATATCTTAAGTGATAATATTAATAATGATTTATTAATAAAATGACACAATGTGATTTAGTTCATAATTTTAATAAGTAAAAACTTTTACAATCATGATCATAATGTGCCCGTAACGTTGTTAAGGGTACGATAAGAACAGGACAGAGTAAGGGTTTTCTCTGCCTTTTTATAATCTTTGTACCCACGAAAATCATCATTGTCTCATTCTTACAAAATTACTGTTTATTGATAAGTAAGCATAAAATATAGAAATTAGTACAGATGAATAGTATACAAATCATTTTGACATTTTATATAACATCAACATGGTTTTTTATACTTAAGATTAGGGTTGATACATGGGTTAGAAAAAAAAGATGATAAATATAATTTATAGATTTCTTTTCAGAAAGAATGATTTTTATAGTGACTATTAATTGATTTATGATTGAATCTTGTGTATTACAATATAACTAAACAGTATGCATTTGTTGACTATTTCTCTTAAATGTTTTTGTTAAAAAAGGATTATGTTTTTCTAAGAATATGAATATAATGTATAAATAGAAGTGTTGATTATCTTAAACGAAAAAGTTAAATAAGAGACCATTATTGTGGACACAAATAGGGTACCCTATTGTTTGTTCCTAATTGTAATTGAAACCAGCATATTACGACAAAATACCTAAATATAATCTTTATTTATTCAATTACATATATTTCTTAAAATATGTTCAGGTATCATGTGACAAAGAAATGGCACACTTGTGATTTGTAAATAATATGGTTACCGACTTTGAAGTTAGATAGTTGATGTTTTTTAAAGTGTATCACAATAAATTTGTAACAGATTCAGATAAGTTCATACACAAAACGATAGCTACGCATAACGATGTTAGAAGAAGAGGTGAACCTGCTTAGGATAGTAAATTACAATTGTAGATGGCTAACGAGGAAGACGATCTACAGAACACAGCTAACAAAAAGTTTTTGTGCAAGTTGAATTGGTTGAGCACCGAAATTAATCAATCCATTCACGAGTATTAAGCTATGTTAGCTATGTAACTACAAAAATGCTTGACAAATATCTTGTCAGAAAATAATACTAATATTTTCTCCATCTAGTGAAGTCTTTTTCTAAAATTGGACGACTTTAAGATGCACGTTGCCAAGGCAACAGTCGGCCAATCAATCCATTATCATAGATCGACTTATGAAAACAATGCAATTAACAATAAAATTTGCTGAAAATATAATTTTTATTGTATCTAATAAATAAAACCGTTAAAAAGGTTTTTAATTATATCTAAAACTAATAAAATATTACGTTTATTAAAAAAGCTATGCAAACATATTTTTTATTTAATTTAATATTTTCGTATATTCTTAACATATTTAACTTGTATTTTAAAAAATCAAATCAAATTTATGTCTTGCATTAGTTAAAGTTTAATTACACTATTATCAAAATAAATAACTAAGTTAAAATAAAAAATAACTAATTCAAGGTAAATAAACTCATACATTTTGTATGGAAATTACTTTAAATATTGATTAATATTCGTGTGACCTATGTTTTTATTTAAACACTCATGTCCAATTAAAACGTGACACTGAGTCTAAAATCAATAAATGATTCTACCTTAAAGTTATTTACACCTCAACAATTAAAAAATATTATTGCAAAAAAATCTTTTGGTTATATGAAAGATTTAGCATTTGTAAAAGAAGAACGGATTGATGTGAAATACATCAGCAATTAAATTTTGATTTTATTAAACGACAGAATTATTAATAATCACATTATATTTACATTTTATACTATATTTAATCTGTAAATTTAATATATTTTATATATTTCTTAATAATTAAAAAAATTGATTAATATTATTATAAAACTATTTCAAACACTATTAACATACAACTTTTAAGAAGGTAAAAATAAAGTGCTATATATAATATATTATATTACTTGATGATGAAAAATATTTAAATTGTTGTCTTGCTGCTATTTGATTTCAGTTTCATTTAATTTATTTTACAAGGTTCAATCGACATTATTTTTATGCGTAGTAATTAACAAATGTTTAATACAATTGATTTTTATTGATTTGTTTCTAAAAGTTTCAAAAACTTCTCGAGACAAAATAGTTGTGACAGGACAAAATTTAGTTTGAATTCTCATCTCTAAAGAAGTTCTATATTGCTTTTACGAAGAATATATAGAACTGAGAGACAAAAAGAGACACGGAGGAAGAGTGTTATAAAATGTAATATAATCAACTCGAGTTTACACGAAGAGGCTTCAATGTACTACTGGGACTTTCCCCATGGGATATTTCAATAAATATTCTCAAGACGGGAAATTTTCCTGTGAAGAGTCAATACAAACGATAACACTTTAAATTTAATTAAAATCCTAAATGTAACTTCTTGAAAATTACC
The DNA here is from genome assembly GCF_025091365.1 of Daktulosphaira vitifoliae. NCBI lineage: Eukaryota > Metazoa > Arthropoda > Insecta > Hemiptera > Phylloxeridae > Daktulosphaira > Daktulosphaira vitifoliae. Next base: position 26,196,820 of record NW_026099575.1, on the reverse strand, counting down.
ATAACAGAAAAGCACTATGATGTTGAATAATCAATATGATGTTTTTATATAGAAAGCCATGCAAATGTGTATAATCTAACTACACAATCAGAAACATTTAGCATTTAAATAGTTGAAACAAATATTAATTTTTTGTATAGTTTTTATCACAATGTTTTAATTAAATATATTATTTTATAATATATTATATTAATATATTATTTTAAGGCTACATTTATGTTTTCCGAAATAAAAATTCTCTAAAAAAAAAAGTAATAAGAATTAATTAATCAATTAATTATTTATTAACTACTATACATTTCAAAATTTAAGATTTTTTTGAGCTATGATAAAACTAGATTGAATAGTCTTAAGTTTGAATTAGTCAATAACTTTATAGTGAAAATACACAAAGGGGATTAGTTAATATAAATTATAGGAGAGAGGGATACGCAACGTAAATTAATTTTTATCTGTGCGTTATAGTAAAAATAGAACGTCGCTAAACACTACTTTGCACTTTACTACATTTTCTAAATCTTTAATTTTTAATATCCCAAAAGATATTATAACAAAACTGGTTTTTGATCAGCCAAAATTTTATTTAGACCACTCTTTATTTAACAGGAAAATAATAATAATTAGTCAGTTGACTTTCGAAAGCTACCCCTGAAATTTACCCTTAGAAATAATTTATTCCTAGAATAAACTTGATATATATAATGGTCCATAAAAATTAATTAAATTTTAATTTGTACATATTTACAAAAGTAAACTGTATTTAATGAAAAAATGAGAGATATCATTCTTAATAAATTACAGTGTAATATATAGAATGTACCAACCTGTTTCCACAAATTCTATAACTTTTGATTTACTGAATATATATTGTGATATTCTCGTTAAAAACTGGTTAGTTGTAATGTTACGAACCTTGATTTTTGGGATCTAATCAAATCCGAATAGAACTTTCAATTTTAAAACCAAAATAAAAAATACAATAAGAAAACGGTGACCAAAATGACATTTTTTCTTTTACTACGAAATAGTAGGATTAGGAATTAATAGGAATTCGTACATAAAAGATAAGGTATAGAGACAAATGTTTTTTTTTGTATGTAACATAATCTTTAATTCAACACATTTTTGAAACTGGAAGTATTTCAAAATATTATCAAAAGTTAAATTGAAAAGGTTCATGAAAAAGTTGCTATTTTGAACCTCATTGTGTATACATAAAAAAAGGATAAGATTTTCAAAAAAAAATATGGTTAATAAAAAAAAATACCTAAAGCTTTTATGAAAAACAGGAAAAAATGTTTTGATTCACCAATCATTGTTTTAAATAAAAAAAGTTTTAAAAAATGTTGACTTACCGAATTTAAAAATAGTAATTTTTGGGGATTCCCTCCATTTATGGGATTGTTTTCAATTTTTGAGGGTAATGCCTAATATTAGATACGATTCATAATCTTTTGATGTATCTATCATAAAAATCGGTCCAGTGAGAGCTTAGAAAAAATGGCAACAGACATAAAAAAAAATAAACACATCACAGTAAAATTAATATCGTCTGAGCTTCTCGTCGAAGCTTCAAAAAAAATTGACAAAACACACTTTTTTACTTTTATAGAATAAAACTTCAAACAAATAATTTAATAATTCATGGGTAGTATTCATATTATAGATATTCCTAACATTATAAATATAGGCGTATTTTGATGAAAATATTTGTTGGGAATAAATTGATTTTTTCCCGCATCCTTTTTTTATAAATACATATTTTTTTAAACAATGAGAAAAATATTTTAAACATAAATTTTAAAATAATCATTGGCGAATGAGGGTTTTGTCTTGAGAGATATACATAACAAAATTTTTCACTTTCCTCTCTAAACGAAATAAATTTGTATCATTGCTATACAATAATTTTTATAATTTAACACTCATCTTTTCTATAATTACTGCAGTACAAATAATAAGAAATAGATATTAAAAATTTTTTTATTTTTTTATTTTCTTTGAACACAAAAAATATATTGAAATAATTATAATAAATAAATAATACTTTCTTAAATTATTGTCAAACTGATATACTTGCTAAGTACATATTATTATTATGCATTTATTATTAATCTAATACAGGGGCGTCATTTCAGTTTTTTTTTTTGGGTGTGCAATAATTTTAAGTTGGCCTTTTTGAAATTTCATCAGGCCATATAAAAATAGATATACCTACTAAAATAAATACAATGTTTTTGAAATTTGAATTAATGTATAAAAAATTGGTGCATATTTTTGCAGGCCAATTGGGATTGTTTTCAGTAAGGGTGCAACCGCACACCTTGACCCCCTTTAAATGACGCCCCTAATTTAATGTCACACAATGTATAATCAAATTAAAAAATGGCCATTTATGAGGTTATCATTTTTATTAATGCTTATTATTAATTATATAAAATATTCAATATTTTTATTAAACTAATATTAAATATTTATATGCTGGCTTATTTATTTTTATTAAAATCATCTATTATAGAACAAAAAAAAAAGGTGCTGATAATAAAATGAAAAAACGGTATTTGATTTTACAAGAAAATGATTTAAATATAATTTATGCACAGATTGAAATCTGACAGTAAGTAACATCACTATCATAAAATTCTTCGATACTAATTTTTTAAAAAAAATGTTTTGAAAGGAGAAGGAGGATTTATTATCTTTCCAACCATTCACTTTCAATGCGTCATTGAAGTCGACAGTAATTTTAAAAAAATTCCTTAAAAATTTGTGTACAATAGTTCATTTAAATATTAAATATTTTTACACAAAAAATGTACTTTTTTCATTATCTTTGATGCCAAAATATTTTTAAAATTAAGTATATTACATAATCTCTATTTTAAGACATATGTTAACATGTATGTTTTCGGGACATTTTCAAAAGTTATGTTGATATTATTCTACTTCTTGTAAGCATGTTTCAAGCTTTGAACCCATCCTTTGCAGGGGACGGAGTCAAATTATCAAACAAGTATGCCAAATATAAGGCGAATATTTTTGCCTAACAAGGTGCTTGTTTTTTTTCGCTCTAAACTCAAAATATTGTTGAAAATATATAAAAAAAAAAACAAATTTTGAAGCCATAATTTTAATATTAAGTACTTATCCATATCAGCTAAAGGTTTCCCATTTAAAATGGTTATGCTGTATTGGTCATTTTTGTAAAGCGTCTATCCTTTAGAATATCCCTTTTTTAAGCGACGTGATAGTATAAAAGCTGAGTTGAGTTAAAATTGCTAAGTTTAAAAAATAAAAACCTAAATTTATGTGTATTTTAAATGGAAATCTTTACAAATACACCATAGTAAAATGAATATTTTTCAGTTTTGCATCGAAGCTAAAATAAGTAATAATAACAGCCAGTAAAAGCTTTCGACTTATAATCATGATTTTACTATAAAACATAAATCTGTGGTTATTGTTTTTTCTTAGTTTTATAACATGAGGTTACTTTAGTTTAGTTGAGTTTCTCATGCAAATTTTTTAGTTGTTAATTGATGTTATTAATATAGGTTTTGGGTATTGTTATGAAGTTGTTTGTACATATTAATTAGGGAGCTTTTAAAACTATTATCAGAAATTTGTTTTGGGTGGTTTATTTTAAGTTTATTAAGTTTATTTTACTACGAATAATTAAAAAAAATATTTGTTATAAATATTTGAAATTTGACGTTGGTTTGATGTCAAAATAATAATTGTACAATGATTTTACTTAAAATGTGCTTTTTCAAGAAACAATAAATTACTCTTTAGACTTTATTTTCCAGAGTTGATACATTATTACCCGCATAACAAACAGTTAATTAAACAGGCCAATCATGAGAACCTCGAGTTTCTAATTTAAAAACTTTTATAATAGCAGTGGTGTTTTGAGTGGTATATGCGAGCATATGACGTATACACTCACTAAGTTATGTCAATTAACGTGTAATCTGTAAAAGTACAACAATACGTGGGAATATGTTTACCTTGCGTATATGTGTGCTATACATTGTGCATATCTTGAAATAAAATAAAAACTGTAAGTATTTATTATACTATATGAGATTTAAAGCTTGATTTATTTGAATAGTGTATTAAGTACATAATACAAATACATTGTATTTTTATCTTTATCAAATAATATTTATCAATAAGTAAAATCAAGTAACAACTTAATTGGTTATTATCAGTGCTTGAATTGGCCAAAAATAAGTAGGGGAGCTCAACTTCAAAAACAATTTGAAAACTGCGTCCCTAGCATTTTGAAGACCTTTTTTTTTTTTACTCATTACTTTATTTAGTATTTATTAATAAATTATATTTCATTATCATACTAATATTTAAAAAAAAAAAGGTGGTATTTTCCACCGTCCTCATAAAAAAAAGTAGTTGGGGTGCGCAAAAAAAATTTAAAAAAAAGTAGAGGAGCTACGTCCCCCTGCGCGCCCCCCCCCCCCCAATTCGAGCACTGGTTATTATAATTTTGATTTTAAAATTTCAAGAATAGTTGAAAAATTATGTGTTTTATGTATAAATTATACATAAAACAATGCAAATTGAGTATTATTTAATAATCGCAAAAGTAATTATTTAGTGTTGATAATAAATCCATCATTAAATATTTTAATAAATAAAATTTAAAATAAAAAATATCATTTCTTGACACAACAATAAAACAGAAACTCCATAATATATAGTTAGATATATTTTTAACCCTTACGGTCTAATATATATACATTTATAAATTTTGTTTGAGCCATTTTAAAAAATCTGAAATTTATCCAAATTTGTTATTGGAATATAAAAATTTAAAAATCTTTCACTAATTGTTGATAAAATTTTAGGTGTTAAACACAATTAATACAAAAATCTAATTGTTTATTAACATTAATAAAGGTTTAATCTGAATAGAAGTAATCTGTGATACTATTCAGTTATTTGCAAGATTGATATAAATTTTACCTGATTATTGGATTTCAATGCAATTATTTATAATACTAGTTTAAATATCAGATATTAAAAAAAAACTGATACCGATAAATTCGACATCGAATAATTTAGTCAATATCATAAATCCAATTGCATATTAGTGTAATCCTACTCGTAATATTTTTTCATCGTACCCAACCTTATTTGAACTTTTTTTTTCATCATATAAAGAATTGAGAAACCATTTTTAAAATTCATAAAAGTAATAATTAATATAATTATCAACTAAGTGATTATACAATTAATTATTAGTCATTAAAAATAATTGAAAAAAGATTCTATGTTAAGTACATTATCCTCTTTATTATGAATGAATGTAAATGTTTTCTCAGTTAGTTTTAATATCATTACCTTTTCAAATGAGCTTTTTATATGATTGGAAATAAATCCAATAATATCCCTATGATATTTCTACGTTCAACCATTAATTAATTACAATCAATGAAAATTAAAGAACGAAAAGCTCTAAATTAAATCTAATATTTCAGAAACCCATCAACGACAAATTAATAAATAAAAACAGTTTTGAAAATGTTAAATTTTTTGCTTTTGGGTAGTACAAAATTAGACTGCAAACTATATTATAAAATAAATTTAATAAGGATGTGTTTTTATCATCGATGTACTTTAATAATTTTGAATTAACCCTTCACATTTTGGGCGTTAATTTATTTCTCTCTTATTTCCGTTATTACATGAAGTTATTAGGTAAAGAAAAAATTAGATGTCGACAGCATATAAGGTAAGTAATTACTAACGAATTGAATATTAAAATTCACGATTCAAAAAATTTAAAAATAGTATAATTATTAACATACATGTATAGATAATTCTTAACACATATGATATAATGGAATAATAAATATTGATAAATATATTTATTTGTGTACGAACTTTCGATACTTTATCTCAAATTTACACTACTGTAAGTAAAAATAACGCGTATATTAAAAATATTATGCTGATATAAGAGAATCTTTGTATCATTTCTTACAGTTTATTCACTAAATGGTTCTTGAATTTAACAAGCAAACTTCTGATCCACTAAATTAATTGAGGCCATTTGTATTTTAAAATGTATGACTACTTATTATAATTCATAACATTAGTAGAGAAATATTAAGAGTTCTATTAAACTATATAAAGTATATGAATAAAAATACTTTTATTAATATTTTTAAGCAAAACGAAGACATAAGTCTTAAATAATACAATGTTTGTACATTTAACATACATTCCGATTTATGTTTTATATTACACGAAAAAAAGTATAGAAAAAATTATATTAAAACGTAGTATTTTTTTATTTTATATTATTCGTCCTACAAACAAATATTCATATTTGTAAGAATGGTTTGCATTTTGCAACTTTGGGGTAACGTAATTTTAGCGACTAGTGGTTTGAAATTTCTTTTATTCTCTGAGACTGGTCCATAGCCGAGATTATTATTATTGTTGTGAGTTCGGCCGCAACAGCCGACAGTCGCGCCACCATCTCACAGCGGACGTGCCACACTTAACCAACAGTAATGGTATTGCGGTCTGTGGATGGCCAGTGTTGTCACATTCGCGGCGCGTTTCAGTCCTCGTAGCCGGCTGTTATCATGTAAGATGATCAACCTTACGATTGATCACGTTTTCGTAGAAAACTCATCGTGAACGACTAACAGTTCGAACATGTCCGACTTAATACAAAAAACTTTTATTGTTTCCTTTTTTATGGCCACCGTTGCCATACGAGAATTACAGTGTGCATATTGTGACGATCACAAATTTAAGGAACAAAAGCCAGGTGTTCAATTCACCAAAGAGTTGACATCGTTCGAATATGGAGCCATCAGTTCGTTCAAGACACTTCACTGTTGCGGCAAAAAGTATCTTAGTCTTGAATGGTAAGACCTCAATTTCCATATGTCTTTAAATAACCTAACTAAATATAATTTAGTTTTTGAGACAATTATTTACTCAATGCAATTTAATACTGTATATAAAATATTTGCCTGTTGCAAATACACTAAAGCGATAATTTTCGCAAATTCTTAAAATTTTTTACAACCTTCAAAACTTAAAAAATATTAACCGTCCTATCATCAAATAAAATTTGGGTCAGCGAAATTGTGTATTACAACACAAATATATATATATATATGTGTGTGTTAGGGTTAAATCAAATGTCTTTTTTTTACTTTAGAATGAAAGAATCTGAAATCTCGATTTCTAGGAATTATTGTGCATCAAAGCCAAATATTTTCAATAAAAATTAAGTATATGGCATTGTCTTTAATTTGACGTAGGCTTAATGAAGACTTTTTTAAATAACATTATCAAAAGTTTTAAATAAAAAAATATTGATATCATGATTGAAACAATCTAGTACTGAGTATATAGTACTGAGAGGAAACTTCTCAGTACTTCGGTTAATTTTAATTAACCTAAGATTTTTAATCTGACGAAAGAGATTTCAAATATATATAACTTAGTTTTAGTAAAGTATTAATCAAAAACCATAAGAACATAAACCATAATATAAAATAAAAAAATAGTTTCCCTAACTAAATAATTAATTGGTCATCATATAATAAATTTAGTATAATTATCGTACTTAGCGTAAAATTTCTTGTGAAATTTCCTTTACGTGAGTTTTATTTTCGTAATTCTAAATTAATTAAAAAATAAGTTAGGAGGCAGAGAAGTTATTTTTAAAACTGCTTTATCAACTCAACTTAAGAGAATAGGGTACGGGTTAACTTTAACGTATTGGGCCCAAATTTTTTACAGCTCATATTTATGAGCTTTAAAAAAAATATTTACAATGTCTCAAACTTAAATAACAACGCTTATAACTTTTTATCAATTATTATAATTAAGAATTTTTTTAAAATAATTATTGTCTTAGACAACGTTTAAAGCCTTTTCTTATTATTTAATGTTCAGTAAGTAAGGAAATGGGTTTCTATTGTTCTCATTGTTTGTAATTGACCTGTTTTCTTACTTACTGAACGTTCTGTATATCACAATTGGGAAAAAAATATTATATTTAAAAATTTTAAAACAGCTTTTTTTTAGTCCTTTTTTTACAAAAAAAAAAAATGATAGATTGATATCAATTTCAGTACCAGTAATAATTGAGTTACAAGCATTTTATTACATGGGTGGAATAGAACGCCGGCGAAGTATATGTACATAAGTATAAGTAGTAGTGGCACCCACCCTCACTAAATACTCACTTTATGTATTAAAGTGCTATTTATTATAAAAAATGTCTATTTTGAAATTTTGAAAAAACATTTTTAAACATATATATATATATAATAAACTATGTTTATAACGTAGTATAAAAAGGCAATTGTTTTTTCTAAAAAAGTTTCGATTAAATTATAATTGTATGAAAAGTTATAAGCGTTGTCAGTTTGGTTTAAGACATTCTGTATACCTGTAAACCTGTATATATATAACTTGTGGGGGTGTTTCTTTTTTTTTTTTTTTAATAACAACACACTTAATTAACTAGTTTAATAGATAGATATTGATTTATTTAAGAAAATTACTGGTCTATAACGATTTTTGGACCTGTATTACAGAAGTTATTAAAAATTTAGAGTATTGACTGGAAATGAGACACAAGTGGTGCTATTTTTATCACAAAACATTTCTCGGCCTCATTCCTCCTATCTTCTAAGTATAGATTAGGGTGGTCCTAAAATTCCAATGTCTTTTTTTTTTTACGCTACCCCTTAATTTTTTTTTAAAGTCAAAAAAATGAGCTGTGCAAAATTTGGGACCGATCCGCTAAGGTTAACCCGTGCCCCCCGGGCCTATTAAGTTGAGTTGAAGATGCAGGACATTTTTTCCGATAATTGGTTACTATTTGTTAAACGTATTGTTTCTGCTCTTCATTTGTAGTTAATATATTGTTGTAGTCTTCGTTAGATTTATTTAAAGTAATTAATTTGAACACTGATTTTTTGAAAATGGATCCATCATTTTGGAGTGCGAACAATATTTACATAAATGCTTTAAATACTATAAGCAAATTATGAGTCGTTAATGATACATACGAGTGTAGCATTAAAAATTAATCGAAAACTACAACAATTTCCTAATTGTAAAAAAAGTACATTAACAAAAAATATTTTGTTTTAAAGTTATTATTATTTTAAACAAAATAAATTAAAAATTGTTCATAACAAGTAAAATATTTTATAAAAAAAAATTATGTTATAATAAAATCAGGTTTGTTTTCTGTCCATAATATAATAAATGTTAACTCGAGAAATTCTTTAAAGTCATTCCTTGGTTGTCAAAAATTATTATCTTTTGATGTTCTGGTTCTATAATTTTTTTAATATTACTTTCAAAAATGTAGGGTTTAAAAAATTCTTTATTTAAATCATTCCAAGCCTGCTGAAATCGCTTGAAAATTGGTACGTCTTTGCAGTAGAACAACTAATTTTACTATCGAAAATGCTTTTGAGTATAGTTTCAAAAATATGGTGGCGGCAAGGTAAATAAAGCAATTCTTTTTCTAAAAATCGTTCCAAAACATAAGTACCTCTTAAATGACCACTATTGATAGCAGTTCTATCGAAAGATAACGCTTTTACTGATTTATTTATGTTCCATTGGACTAAAGTTTCATATAGCAATAATATTTGATTTTTAGACAAAATATAATACTACAATAAATTTTGTTACGTTGTTCATTAATAATTAATTAACTATCCATAAAATAATAAATCTAGTATAATTATCGTACTTTGCATAAAAAATTAAACTTTTAGAATTTTTTTTTTAACGAATAAACGTTTACCAAAGAATAAAATGAAAATAAATAAGTAAAATTAAACAAAATCAGTTATAACGTATTTTTAAGACTTTTACATGTTTTATACTGTACGTAGTGTTTTTGTGGGCTATTTATTAAGAAAACAACATTGAAATTATTATTTTTGAACTTCTTGTAAAATTTCCTTATTTGAGTTTTACTTTCATAATTCTAAGTTAAGCAAAAAAAAAAAATGTAAGAGACATAGATCAGTTGTGTCTATTAAATTTGCGTCTTCTACTCAACTTAATAGGCCCGGGACGCACGAGTTAACCTTAACGAATCGGTCCCAAATTTTGCACAGCTAATTTTTTTGGCCATTAAAAAAAAAAAAAAAGACATTCGATTTTTGAGGGCTACCCTAGTATAGATGTTTTAATATTTTTTTAAATAATGGTCCAAAGTTGATATTGACCAGTTTTTTTCTTAAATGGAGATACATGTAACTATAATAGCCAAGAAAAATAAATTGACATAAAAATTATTATTTTAAGAGAAATTGACTGGCTATGCTAATAAAAGAATCATTCTGTATACATTTATTTTTTAACGTTTTTGCAATCCGTTAAGGGTTGCATTATAAAAGCCTCCTTTAGGAGAAAGTTTTTTAACTATAGATACTCCAAGATCAGTTGTCAGTATTAGGGATGGTGTTTCAATTACTACTAAATTGTAGTAACGAGTCTCGAACCTGAAACAGTGTGGCACAGGTATTGCCGCGTTGCTAACTCAACCTCACTATCTCTCTTTACAGTTTATTTTACCTTTGTTAAATGTAATATTTACGAATTACCAATACAACTACTTTATAAAGATTAAAATTTGTTCAAACAAGGTTAAATTTATTTATTGTTAACATTACGGTTAATAGCCCATAAAACACAGTATGTATTTGACAACAAATTAATTAACTTAAAATTATCATAGAAGCTGTGAGTTTTAAAAGGAAACTGATATAGGAATCGTATTTTCTGTTAGATAAAGAAGGAAGTTGCTAGAAATTTTGAATAGGAGTTAAGTCATGAGGTGGAGGGGAATATTAAGGATAAAAGCAGCAAAGCGCACAAATTTACGCTAGTCTCTTTCGAGCAACATAAAGTCTGTAGCTGTATAAGAATCTCATAACACCGAACCATATTTGGGAATAGGGCAATTTATTCGAAAATAAATTAAAATGTTACTCTTAAACATAGAATTTAGACCTGAAATAAAATCGATTGTCTGACAAAAGTATCATTTATACACAGTTACTATTAAGAAATGGCTCGCAATATTTTAAAATTCAATTCAAACCTAAAGAAATATGTATTTATATTTAATGTTTTTTATCGATCATCTATCAATGATATTTATCAATTAATTCCAATTTCGGATAAACTTGTATTAGTCAGTTTTAAATTTTCATATATAATTTTCAACCTTGATCTATTTTTAAGTTACGTCGTCGTTACTTGATTTACCGCTTTATTGTTTTCTTGGAATTAATAATAAATGTGTTTTATACCAAAACTGATTGAACAAATTCTACGAAATCTTCTTTTTTCCAACAATAATATTCTAACAACTATCGTGTATGTATTTATTCTGATAAATCGTGTGGAATCAATACTCTTCTGTTTTCAATAATTAATATATTGAACGGTAGTTACAGAGATGTACTAATTTAAGTTGAATATTGAAAAAGTATCTTTTAAGTTTGTCTGATTTTTATCAATCAACATTGTTCATTTCTTAACCACAAAATATAAATTATTTATAAGTATTTCGTATACAGTATACGAAATACTTATAAATACCACAGTGGTTAAAATAACCATATCGGTTATTGGTAATTGACCGGAAAGAAGATAGTAGAAAACGGTTCTTAATTATAATATTCACATTTGCCAAATATTTGAAAACTACTTAAATTAAGTTGTAAATTATACGTTTCATCGATTTTGTATTGAATCACTGACAATTCCAAATTTCTTATAAATATTTATGTCGGTACAGTTTGAGAATAATTTGTAATAGGTAACGTTCATTTTTTGGATGCTAGGCCAATAACCCCGTTGCCATAGTTGTTTTTTACTGGAAGTTACTGATAAAATTACCAAGTTGACCCACATATAACCGAAAACAATAGCTATATAGTTCTTGTTCAAAATTAATCTTTTGAGTTGGGTTGAAACATAGTCTTTATCTACACCAATAATTTGAAAACGGTTTCCTTTATTATTAAAATCGCTATGGTTCTCCGATATTATTTATAAGGAAACCATTTATCATAAACTTCAGTGTGGTCATATTAGGAAGTGATTATGTGTTATACTCTAATAAAAAAAAATTGTCCGAATTTTTACATACATATATTAAATGGTTTTAATGCATACAATGCAAGAGAAAATTCTCATAAATTTTGATATAAATGTTATATTTGTGTGCGGATTTTCAATACTTTATGTAAAAATTACACTACGGGCATATTACAAATATCATATTAATGTATGAGAATTTTTGGCTAATTTATTACAGTGTACTTTGATTATTATTTTTCTATAAACTGTATTAGTATTAATTTTTCTGATAAACTCCATTTATTATTATATTTTCTCATCTTAGGTATTGTTTATAACGATATCGTTGCTATACTCTGTAAAATATAAATATCTAAGTCTAGTTAAAATTAATTTGAATGACATATTTTCATATGACTATTTATGTTACTCATATTTTTTTTACTTTAGAATTAAAGACTGAGTCAATTGAAAAGGAAGTCAAATTAATCATTTTAAAATATAAAATGATGTTTTTAAAATGACATAATAAAAATTAAGATATAATGAATTTTTATCATGTTTAAATGTACATCTAAAACTAATTATTTTGCTAAATCTCTTTATTTACATTTTTCATCTCTATAGTACATATCAAAAGTTTTTATAAAGCTTACGAACATTTTTTTTTCAATTAAATGTAATATCCCATAAACTTGTCATTGTGAACTCTTTCATTTTATAAATGTCCATAGTTAATAAAGTAAATACATTTACTGAGGAACACGTAAATATTTGTGTACTGTTCGTCTTAAATTAAGTTAATAATTAACTTTATTTATTTTGAAATGTTAAAGTATAATATAGTTACTAAGTATAAATGAAATAGCTGTTTCATTAGTTGCCGGGATAATAATAATGTTTAGAAATAAAAAATTACTTTTACAGTTCATTTGCACTAAATAAATAGTAAATAAAATTTTGTCAACGAATTGTGCTACAAGAAAAATAATATCCAATTTATAATAAAATCTATGGCTATTTTTCGAAATCTGATATGCAACTTTTTGGAATGAGAATTGATAAAGTGCATAAAACAAACCTTCTCGATTCAATTGACCTCTAATATTCTGACACACAACAAATAACACTTTTTTTGATAAATTACAAAAAAATCTGAAAAACTTAATTTTGTAACATATCAGTTTTTGATTATAAGACACAGAAATATATTTTTATTGTATATAATTATGCAACGACAACATAATTTTTTATGTACAAGAGATGTACATTTAAATTTAATATTATTAGTTTAAATATTAATAAAAAATAATGGTGCATTTTGTTTTGAGTTTAAAAATTATATTTTGATAACCGTAAGAAAATTAAACCTTACAACCACACTCAGAGAAAAACCTCGATCTATATAATAAATTCATTGTTCAATTTGATAAATACATCATTACTATTGAATCAATGATATATTTATCAATATGATATTTTTTTTCTTGTCTTGAACAATAATTATTTATAAGAATAGTTATTTTGTTCGTATTAANACACCCAGAGAAAAACCTCGATCTATATAATAAATTCATTGTTCAATTTGATAAATATATCATTACTATTGAATCAATGATATATTTATCAATATGATATTTTTTTTCTTGTCTTGAACAATAATTATTTATAAGAATAGTTATTTTGTTCGTATTAATAAAACATTATCATAAACCCTTGATAAAATTTCTCTTTCAATTTTGATTGAGGTTTTTCTTTGGGTGCAGTGTATGCTTTTTTCGAATTATCTATATACGCTTTTTGGTATAACTCGTAGTGTTGTTATTTTTTTAATACTACCCGGCAGTAGTCTTTTATAAAATAATATTTTAACGCGAGGGTTATTGATTATGACAATATTGTATGTGTATTTGTGATAATTCTTTTAAGTCTCGTGGAAAAAAATACGTTAATCTTTATTAACCGCGTTTACAAAATTCATAAAATCTTTTCCCCTATATACAGATATATATAAGGATACATAATTTTTTATTTTCCACCTACTTAATTCGGTAGTAAGTAATCCTCAAATGTCTTCATGCGATAACTCGCTTTGGTTATTCTATAGTTAAGTGTATTAAAGTATTATATGTATAATCAATGGGTAACTTATCGAAATTTTGTCTTAGATACGTGTCTAAATAATTATAATTATTTTATGAGACTTGATAATTATCAAGTCTCATAAAACGCGGTATAAGTAATTTTTGAAATAAATACCCTAGTAAAAGTGGATAAGCTGTCAAATTGATGTATAAATTATATCAATTTTTAACTACTTGTATTTTTGTAAGTATTTTGTATGCGAATATAAAATTACATGTTTTTCGCATATAAATATGAAATATTATATTAAGACAAATAAAAACCATAATACCCATCCACAGTACGTCATAGTGATGTTAAAGTGGAGTACGTTCAATATTTTCTTACGGCATTAACTATTAGCTTACTAAAGGCTAAATCCGCTGCTTTAGTCCGTATTAAAATAACAATTTTTGTGACTGCGAGGCTACTTATCATTTGAATTTTTTCAAATAAAAATATTTTACGATAACAGAAAATATATTGTTCTTTATTCATTTCAACATTGAATATGTAACATTTCACGGAAAGCTCCTCATAATTAGTCGTTTTATATAATTTTGTACGTATAACTCGTTCAGAATCTATAATTTTTGCTTACCAATGATAACACTTGTTATTAATTGTGGTAATCCCACAATTACTGAATATTTGATAACGGCGGTGTTTATTCAGTTGGATTTAACTAAATTAAAAAATGAATGTTTAAATTTTACAGAGCCCCTGAGTATAATTACTCACAATACACCCGAGTATAATATATATTTTTTTTTATTTGCTAAATTTCAGTGTATATAAAAATTACTTTGAATATTATTTGCGTTAATATTGGCGTTCAGTAGTCAATAAATTATTAGAAAAGCGATATAATTTTAACACGTGTTATATTGCTCGTGCATGAGTATGGTTAGATTGTGCATAAAATTAAACGTTTCACTTGATTGAAAACAATAACTAAGAAATAGTTTTTAACGTTGGCGGCGACTATGTAAAACGTAAAAGAATAAGACTGTTCATTAAAAAAGAGATCCTCGGAATTGTGAAGTATAGCAGAGGTCGTATTCTCGGAACTCCGTCCGTCGCAACCATTCACCGTCTCTTCAACATTCCCCACACTTCTACACATCTTGGATTGTCTCACTGTACCACGAGAACTCGCTTGCGTGAGTGCCAGCTTAGTCGTTGTACAAATATTTATACCGTGTATTATGATGAACCTGGTGTTAAAACGAGAACGGTTTAAGCAATAAGGGTAAAGCAACACAAAAATGATGGCCCACATTAGATTAATCGTAAAGTGTTACTACCAAGGCGTACATATTAGTAATTTAAATTCGAGTAAATTTGCTTTTCCCTTGTTGACGGCCTAACGCCTTGTAGTACCGATCGACAACAACAATATTGTACTCGGTTTAGATTTACGAATTAATAATGTACTGCTTCAGTGGCCACAAAAAATAATAGCAACCCCAGCAGTTTGTTTCACAATAGCCTTTGGCGTCGTGCCCTCTTGCTCTTTGTTACTATTATTATGTATGTATACATACATTATTATATTTTGTCAGTATTGTATGTTTTCCAGCGTGTTCTTTCTGCTACAAACGCACACAATGCCGTCTTCGATCTCGCTCGTGTGTCAGTCTCTCCATTGTACAGAGCGCGTGTGCTCCGATTCTAAGAATGAAGGTGAATAAAATGTCGATGGAATATTTTCTTCGCCTGATCCTACTCCCCTTCTCCCTTTCGACGAACTTCAGTCTGAATAGTATTATTGTGTGTTATGTGGAATATTTTATTTATCCCAGTCTGTTTGATGCGTACGGTACATTGCAATAGAATAATTATATAAATTTTATAATAAAGATGAAAAATTATCATGGAATCTGTTGAAAGTTATGACGCATTGGTGTTTAGTTTACTGCCATGACAAATAGTTTTGATTAATTTGATGAGCCCATCGAAAAATAAATCTTTCTCGCAAACTGGTGATATTTTTTTTCTCAACTACTACGTCATTGGCAGAGGCCAAGTGAAATATCTGCCCCATTACATTTAATTTGACTGTCGAACAATGGAATAAGGAATTCTTCGACATAATTAAAAAATCATTTCCTTAGTATGCCACCATGTTATTGCAACGCTTTTGTGTTCAGTTAAACTAAATCAAACATGTGCGTTTACAACATTAAGTTGTACATTTTCATTAAAACTTATTAACGTTTCCAGTTAATTGCCAGTAGATTTAATGGATAACCACTAACATAATCAATTATTAAGCATAAACTTTAAACTGTAACTGGAATATGTTTGAATATATGAAATTTTATTAGGTTATATCG
Organism: Daktulosphaira vitifoliae; assembly: GCF_025091365.1. Lineage (NCBI taxonomy): Eukaryota > Metazoa > Arthropoda > Insecta > Hemiptera > Phylloxeridae > Daktulosphaira > Daktulosphaira vitifoliae. The sequence goes on along the minus strand of NW_026099575.1, from coordinate 26,180,240 downwards.
GTAATTAATGGTGGTTGGAACTTTACGTCGATAAGTTTATCCTTATCTATCATTGTACCAAAACAATATTTAATTATGAAATTACCCATCAGACATTTACAATCCACCCCAATCAATACTTTTGTTCAAATGTCAATTAAAAATATTACCATCTAGAAAATATTTCAAGGAGTTATAACTCGGGAATAATTTTATCATTGATGCCAAAAAATAAGTAATTAGTTAAAAAATATATTTTACTAACAAAGCTTTATAATTAAATATACCAAGTATTAAAAAATTTTACTGAGTACCTACCTTTTTATACCCTAATTTATTCATTAAAATATTCTTTGGTATCAATATCTAGAAACTAATAAAAAAAAATTTTTTGCATTATTTCATTGAAAGTATACTATTCCAGGAACATATTTTTGTTATAATAAAAAAAAAAAACTAAACACTGCCGCTCACGAAAAGATGGCAACCCCCAAACTAATTTTAGTCTATAAAAACAAAATAAAAAATATGCATGAATTCTTCGAAAAACCTTAAAATATTGTGCTATAAACTAATCAATAATATTATTTCAAGTATTTTAGGTAAAAAATCAAAATTTTCCAATACTTTTTTCAAGTTATCAAAAATATGTTTTAATTTTTATTTTCAGACAAAAATAAACTGTTTTATTTATTTAAAATGCATTGATCTCCAATCATTTCAGAGATTAAAAATTTCAAATAACTCTATTTTTTATATACTTCAGCTATTTTATGGGGTCGATTTTGATATTGCACATAAATAAAAAGTATTTTTGAAGCACATAAAAAATTATGCTAAATAATATATTTTTTATTTTTATCTCAATTTTGAATTTACACCGGCGTAGATTTGAAAACAAATTAAAAATTAATTTTTTCATTTTACAATTTTTGATTTTTTTATGGTCCTTAAGAGGATCAATTTTTTAGTACATTTATTCAAATCCAATTATAAAAAAAAAAACATGAATTTTTTTACTTTGCTGCAATAATTTGAAATATAGGGAAAAATGAATATGGGTTTCAAACTTTCTGCGAGCATCATTGTAGGTCATATACAGAGTGTTCAGTAAGTAAGAAAACAGGTAATTGTTGCTACAAACAATGAGAACAATAGAAATCCGTTTCCTTACTTACTAAACTCTATATAATATATTCATGTACACATCTTAAGTGCAAACAGTAAGCTTTGCATTTGAAGAGGATTGTTCATTATTTTTAAAAAATTATAGATTTGTCATTTATTTAATTATTTCTGCTCTTATCAGAGTAGATTAATATTTTACGAATATAGTAAACCTAAATTAAAAAGTATTATTACTTGCGACTCTTTATAACAGTTTGAAATACTATACTGAAAATTGGTGTAAACTTAGTTTATGTTTAAATTTATAGTAACACAATATATTGGTTTTAATTATGTCTGACCTCTTAAATATATTATTTTATTTTCGAATATATCCTGTCATTATTTTTATTTTTGCCATCTATTGAGTTACTTCAATTTACCGCTTTGCAGGTAAAACGAAAATTGTTTTCCACGAAGGAAATAACGAAAAAATACAAAACCAATGACTGTTACGAAATAACAGGAACTCTATTATATTATTTTAGAACTGATTTCTCGGAACACACGTTTCGAGCATCCGTACAAAGACTTTTTTTCGAGTATGATTCTCAATGAGGTGCGTTGAATAATCGTTATCGGTAATACATACCTTATAGTAAAATCTCTTATGTTTTTTACCGTATTTTTTCAATTAATCCTAGGTCAAAATAAAAAAAAAAGCTGCATAACGGAATATTGTTGTTCAGTTTTCAGGTTACTAAAAATGACAAAGCGACGCTTGATATTAACTGTATTTATCCAGTTAATAACATTTTTTTACGAATCGTACTTGACAATTTATAAATGGAGATGACTCTTTAAAAATGTTATAGTATGATGTAGGATAGTTCTTTATTATCTAATGTCATGTAAGACTTATAGAAATTATAAAAATAATTATAAAATTATAAAAAACTTCTAGAAAGATATACCTCAAATAATTATTAACTAGCTTGGCAGGTCCGGATTATACATAATTGTGGACCCGGGTCCAGATTTCTTAATAGGCCCTTGGTAGTACACATAATTTTTTGATGACTTATATAAAAGGTCAAAATATTGTCGAGTGAAAAAAAAGGTCACCAGTAACTTATTTTCTATTAACTTTTTTTGGGTCTGATGCTTAGGTAGACATTAACCTTCTTCAAAGTCGTATTTGTTTACAAGTTATACAACACACCAATCGGATAATTTGAAATTACAGGTAGTCCGGAAGATACATATATAATGTTCGGATAGTCTGGATCATAAATTTTGGCTTTTCTGGTATCTACGAAATCCATAATTCGTATCCTTAATAACTACCAGCGGTGTCTTTTAACAAGTTATTATAAAAAATATTTGTTATCTCAAACATTGAATTGATAAAATCGTTATTGTAATAATTCAATCATAACATCAAACACAATGTATATTAATATTGTTAAAATTTTGTTAAAATTTTGTTTCATTAAATTAATTTCTTAATTATAATTATAGGATCTTGAATCTTGGCAATGTTATTTAATAGGTAGATTGCTGATTCTTAATAAATTTTCTGGTAGATAGAGTTGTTACTTTTCAAGCCGACATAGGGTAGGGTTTTGTTTCAGTTGAAATACAACCAACTCTTCTGCTATTTGTCATAATATTACGCTCCATTACTTATGCAATTTGTTGAACTATTGAATCGGAGTCTGGTTTCAAATTAATTTAATTATTTAAAAATATTAATAATTTATGTAGGTGAAGTTTCTGAGAGATGTTTGGTTAAAACACATTTGACATGGTGTCACCAGTTCATATAAATTATAAAAAACTTTCCCAGACGTTAAGCGTCTGAGCAAACGTGTGTTGTTAAGAACCCTTTTCGTTAATAAGTAGGGTGACACCGGTGTCACTTTCATCTGAAAAACGACAACATTCTGTATTGAAATTTAGGCAAACCCATTCTAAAAATTGAAATTTTGTTAAATAATGTATTAAATAAAACATTGTTTTAAAATAAAAATAAATTACTTAAATGAGTAGAAATATTCGTATTTATAACTTATGACAATAGTGTATCCAAAATCACTAAAAATGGTAATTATTACTATGTAAAGGCGGATTCCCACGACTGGTGTACTTGCCAAATATTTGTCACTTGTGTATACTTCTCATGCCGTCGGACCATTATACTTGTACAATTATTGATCTCATGTCAGTTTCCCTCGGATTGTCGGTATATATGACACAAGTCAAAGGAATTAATGACTTGACAAGTTTACACTTCACTAGTGTACACTTGTGTACTTGGCCAATATTTGATTTTAGAGTGGCTGGCTATCGGTAACATAATTTTTTCTTCCCCACCCGCCTCTATATTTCTACAAAATAGTGATGGTTCATATTGGCCTAATTAGTTAATTGAATTTAATAGTTAGGTAAAACTATTTTATAGTATAATTGTAAATATAATTTAAAATTAAGGTTGATTGTATAATGTATTAATTATATAACTTATTAATTTATGAATGTTAAGTATTATATTATTGGAAAGTTTAATATTTTACTAAAATGTTTATATTTGTAAAATTCTGTTACATTTTTGCAAGTAAAAAATTATGTACGGTGTTATATTACGGTGCGTAGCTGAAACACTATTAGTTTTACTTTGTCGTGGTTTTTTTTCTTTAATTTTTTGGGGAACTAGCCTTCTCTAATTTGCTTTAATTGCTATTGTTGTTGTGTACCGAAAACAAGATTTATGCAGTTTAGTACTGAAAAATATTTTATAGTAATTTCATTTTCTTTTTTTAAAAGTTATATTACAACTATAAGTGTAAAAATAGTTTTATTTCAAGCTTCGATGGCTATAATTAAATACAAATGAATTATTGGCCAATTTTTTGTTTTTGCAACCCGGCTCATAGAAATTAAGTAAAATGATAATTCTTTACGTTTATATCAGTATGTATCACCTTTAAGTAATCATAATAAGAATGCAAGCAAAAAATGAATATAGGTAGTAAATAAATAAAAGGCTTTACTGGAAATGCCAAATTACTAAAAAAAGTAGATAAATGTATTAACGTTATAAATTGAATACGTTTCCACTATCAAAACTCTATTTTTAAGTGGTTGCTGTGATCATCCACCATATTTTTTTTTGAATTTTTTCAAAATTAATTGTTTGTACTTTAAGTACTCTCCACACATAATTATGTATGAAGCATAAATAGACATTTTATCATTATTACTAGCCATTTTAATTAACTTATGGTTAATTAGATAAACAAACACTAAAAATTATAGGTAAAAATTAAAGAACTATTTTATCTAAAAAACATTAAATTAAAAGGTATCAAAACTAGCAATATTAAAAAGTGTATTTCAAATCGCTCACTAAAACGTCCACATACTGCAGCGCTAAAAAAGCAAATGATACGTTACTTAATATTTTTCAGATCCCACCCCGAATACAATTATTTGACATTTGATCCAGTCGTAGGAATAGTATACTTGGCTATTGTTTATTACTTGTATAAGTGTACAAGTATTGGTATAGTACTTGTCAAGTATACCAATACTTCATTTGTTAATAATTAGATGATTTGGCCAGTGTACAATTATTGGTGTACTTGGCAAGTACACCAGTCGTGGGAATCTACCTTTACAGAAGTATCAGTAAATCGTGCATTGATGAGAAATTGAGGTATGACCTCCGGATATAAGTAAACATTAATATGTTGTTAAATAATGTTATTTAAATTTACGGTACACCTAACATTACTTAATTGCTTTAATTGTACATTACGATACTATACCAGTTCTTTATGAACGTTGGTTTGTTTTTCAGAATAATACTTAACAATAGAAAACTGTTTTTTTATTGATTTATGATGATTTAGACATCATAACGAATAGCAAACAGTTATGATGAGAAAAATGCTATTTTAACACTCTTTATAAAATCTATTCCATTAAGAACGTATAAGTAATTCGATTGTTTGTCGTCATCATTATTATTTTATATTGTTGCATGTGACAACTTTCTGTCAATGCGAACGCACTAAACTTACTTTTAAAACGTGTAAAAAAACTCAACTGAAATTTAGAATACAAAATAATAATTATTTTGTATTTTACTATAACGAATAAATATTATTCGTTACAGTAATAAAATGGAGCTTTGTTTTAAACATCTATATTTTTTAAATTTACTAGTGAAAGAGTGTTATCAATTAACAAATTTAATAATTTTAATTAAGTTTTAATAATTGTTTTTTTTTTTATGTTGACGATAATTTATCATATTTTAGCCCATAGGGACAGAAATTTTCTATTACTATTCAAAAATTCAGTAACTAAAAATGTTTCATTAAATAATTTTATAAAAAAATAATTGATATTTAAAAAAAACTTATTTTATAAGTTTTTTTACTATCAACACGCCTATATTTTAGAATAATTTAGAATTAAATAATAGAAAAATAATAAGAATTATTTCTTTTATTTTAATTTATTAATTGTTTTTATACTCATTATTTTAATCTTTTAAAATTACCAAAGTTTTATAAGAGTAACTTAATCCTTTAAAATTAAGCTCTATCACTTATATAACAGTCAGTATTATTTAACTTGCAAATTTCGATTTTCCCAGATAATAGTGTTGTAAGGTAACCGCAATATTTTCATGTCTTCTAATATTTTGAATCTTAAAAGTAAATTAAATATCATTCAAGAGGATTTTCTTGGAACGTAAAATCATTAACTCTGTGGTTCATTTATAGTTTCAGGCAAAACTTTATGTCGTAAAGGTGAATTATGTTGTATTAGTCATACTTTCTAGACTGGGTTACCACTATTATATTATTTTAGCAAACCAGTTTTTTTGTGACACACTACAGATCTAATGGGTTTTTGTGTGGTTAGTCGGCCTGGCGCGTCATTTACCTTTTTTTTTTTCTTTTTTTTTTCCTTTTGTACATAATTCCAGACTTGTTTAGTTTAAAAACCGGTACTAAAAATTCTTTTCACATTGCCTTTCAAAATATTTCACGTGCAACTTAAGTCCTTAATAAAAAGAACCTCAAATAAAATTTTACGTGAGAAAACTTTTTTATGGTAAACAAATATTCGAAATCAAAAAAAACTTTTTATTGTCATCAGTAGTTGTTACTTTTGATTGCAATATGTTTAGTGAATGACAAACTTTGTTATTTGTTAGCAGTAAAACATTAAAGATAGTTAATCGATTATTATTTAGAACTTAATGTCAAATCAGTAAAATTTTTATCAAATAGAAAGTTAGAATGCGAAACTAAAGGAGGCTATAGGGGCGGTCTCCTCTAATGGTAATAAGTACTCTGCGTTATTCATACGCACGGAGTTTTTTTACATAAACATAGTATCTGCCCCCATATCCGTAATGAGTTGGTTGATCCACGCCTGAGGATAAATTATTCATTCAATGAGGCTTCAATGATCTGTATAGTTTATTATCACCATGACGCAAATTGAAACGGAATAGAAAAAAAATTTGAAAAACGAGTTGTAATCTTGTACTATATATGTAGTGCATATATTGAGTATTTGTTTCCGTCGGATGACTTGTCACAGGTGACTTGTATTTATTTAAGTCTCACGTAGAGGATGTATCATTATTAAGCAGCAGCCATGACACTGAGATTTTATTCATCTGCATTAAGAGTGGGATTTAATAAAGATAATTAATCATGTTAATTGATATTCAGTTTATGCTGTATTATCATCACCCCACATAATTTTACACTTGAAATATCAGCTATAAAATGATATTCATTACTAAATTCATACAATACTATCTCAATATATACATCAAATAACAATACAAAAGTTATAAATTACAATTAAATTCTTTCTGGTTGAAACAATTGTTTATTTTCGTATCAATTAATTCGTAATCAATACGTACTGATTTAGTTGTGTTTTATGATATTTTTAAAATTCATATTTAATGACTTCAATTATAATTGTATATATTGCTGTGAGACTTGCATACATAATTGGACGAATGGTACCGAAGTTTATCAATAATTTTTTTTTGTGTTTCCTTACTGTGTAGATTTTATGACTTTTGTGGCTCATCTAAGTTTCTTCTCTTAAATTTTCTCATTTTAGAAACTGTTTATGGTGCTGAAATTAGATAAACTCTTGAAATGTCAACTATTATATCAGTCGCATTTAAGGAAATTTATCTACTTCCATTGATGTCTATTAAAATGAAGGAATTCTTTCAGAGCCATTTAATGATTCTTGTTCCAACAAATAAGATAAATTTATGATTTTATAGTTTTTAAAGTTTATATCTGTTTTAATACAAAAACACTAGTGAAAATGTACACTTAAATCACGAAAAAATAGTTTTATACTTAGATGTTATGAAGATTAATGACGATGGTTGGATTTCTAACATTATCTTACCGATTACAACAATGTCGCGTTTTTGACCAATAAGAAGTTGGTCCATGATTGAAAAACTTTTTTAAGCAAAAAAAAACCATATTAACTTTTATTTTGTAAAGAAACGATTTCTTAAATGATTTTACTGTATTAATGTATCAAACTAATAGTATTTAACAAATCCTATTATTAAAATAATACTTTAATTGAACATTAATTTCGATTATTTTTTTTTTGAAATAGAGAATGAAAGTAATAGGAACGATTACGTTCCATAAAAGTAAAGGTGTTATTATTAACAACTTTATTATAACAGAACGTTTACCCAAATAGCTTGTTATCTTTAAACGACAGACTGTAGTAATAATATTCAGTAATAAAATGATAAATAATGATGTATATGTGGCGGCTTAGCTGATATAAGTGTTTGATTCCAAAATAAGCAATGTCGCTTTATCGCTGTAAGTAGTAACTGGTAATAGTTTTCTCAGCTAAGTACAAACGTTAGAAGTTAATAAACTCCGAGGAAATTGTCAGCGGTAACATCATCTTGGTAAACATACANATAGTATTTAACAAATCCTATTATTAAAATAATACTTTAATTGAACATTAATTTCGATTATTTTTTTTTTGAAATAGAGAATGAAAGTAATAGGAACGATTACGTTCCATAAAAGTAAAGGTGTTATTATTAACAACTTTATTATAACAGAACGTTTACCCAAATAGCTTGTTATCTTTAAACGACAGACTGTAGTAATAATATTCAGTAATAAAATGATAAATAATGATGTATATGTGGCGGCTTAGCTGATATAAGTGTTTGATTCCAAAATAAGCAATGTCGCTTTATCGCTGTAAGTAGTAACTGGTAATAGTTTTCTCAGCCAAGTACAAACGTTAGAAGTTAATAAACTCCGAGGAAATTGTCAGCGGTAACATCATCTTGGTAAACATACAACGAGACTCATCTATAAAGTCTACAATCAAGAAAATCCAGTTCGATAACAATGCTTATTACGTGATATTTTTTTAGAAAATTGTAATTTCTGCGTTGACATTCTATAAAAAACGCGCTACTTTGACGGCTTTAATGGAACGTATATGACCGAAGACTTTTTTTTTTTTTGCTCATGATTGTCCAATATGTGTATGTATCATGTAGTTAAATATTTCTTACAAATTACATGGTTTTTAATTACACCACAATATAATTACGACAGTCATACAACTGCAGGTGACGTCATGTCGTCTACATTACCCGTTCTTTAAAGTTAACCTTACTGTGGTTTTTGTCGGTATCTCGTGCAATTAGTTTTCTATAACTTTGTCAAATATAAGTATAAGAGCTACACTAATTCAAGTTCGATTTACCAAGAATAAGATATTGCGAAACACAGTTTGTACGTGACAGTGTTGTCGGCACCGCTGTTATTTCTCAGAGTTGCCAGTAACTTCCTGTGCTTGCATCAAGACTTGAGAACACAATACTGGCAATTTATTTGTCTCGTCTACATGAAAAAAATAGACCCTAAGCCATTGTTGTTGCCTTTTAATTCACAGTGTTCCGAAGTTACTCAGAAATGAAAAATATCTTTATTCATCTGCAACCCTATTATTTTTCTTTTGGCTCGTATTCGCCGAGTTCGGGTAATCCTGACATTGTTTGATTTTATTTTGATCCTTCACAGGAACTAAGATTTCTATTTTCTTACGAAACAACCATCACGTATTTGCGTCTCGAGTAGTTTAGCCATCGCTTTCCACATGTTTATTCACAATTTTAATACTAAATATTTATGTATAAAATGTACGTTTTTGACATGATTATTTAATATGGAAATTCAGATGTATATGATACTGACTGTAATTAACTCGTCTATAAACTTTATCGAAAGAGAAAATGTCATGTCCAGGAAATAGGTAATTAAAGACTAATTAACATTTTCCCAAAATCGGGATTATAAATTATTAGTTTGAACACTTTTCCAAAATGTTTTCATTTTTGGAATCATTAATAGTTTTATTTTGACATTATATCATATTAAAAATTGATCTTTTAACAATATTAAAGTTCAACTACAGGCATTGTTTTAATGATTGGTTTTAAAACTTTGAAAACTTGATATCTCTCACATCGGTTTAAGAATTTTATTTCATTGTTATTCTGAAATGTATTTCATATTGTTTTCAGTGTAATTCTAGACGTGCATCAACTATGACATGCGACGGTGTATTTCAGCTTTTTTAAGGGCGAACGATCTTTGTAGATTACAAAAAATGATTCTTAGTTTTTATTTATTTTAAGCCAAAACATGTAAAAAAATATTCCTAAATTTATAATATAGTTTTATAATAAACATTTTATGTAAATTAGTATAAATTAGTATACAATAATAGAAAATTTATCTATCTCAAAAAATAAGCTCATTTTTTGAAAGTCAGTACTGGAGTTTTTTAAATTGTAAATTTAATTCTGACTAAATGTTCAAAATTAAGCCTATTATAAAAACTTTAAAATAAGAAAGAGTAATTGCTTTATAAGCTACTTTGCAGTATTCGCATTCGGCGAAATGACTTTTTTTCAAACATATCAATCACATATCATAAAATTGAAAAATGAAAAATGACTAGAATTTCCACTTCTTTGATTTAATTTTCACGTATTGAATTCAATTTTTTTCCATAAATGATTTATTATTATATTAATAATAATAACTATAATACTTTTTATATCATTGATTTACTAAATGTTGTGTAAAATGTACAACTTAAAACAATACAATTGAACAATTTGCACTATTTCTACATGGTTATTTTATTTTTCATTTTTTAAATAATTTTAATTAAATTTAGTAAGTTGATAATGACGTTTTTCACTCCGTTGTATGGCTTATTCGAAGAAAATACTTTTGTATTAACATCGAAATTAAAAAAATAATTAATACAAAAATTTAAAAATTAATTACTTTTAAAACTGATTAATACTTTGAAAAATTGAAATACAAGATTATTATTATGGAAAAATCACATCTACTTCAGTTTTGTAATTTAATAACTTGTATTATTTCTTATTTAAAAGTATAAATCAAATTATGTTAACTTTTTAAATAAAAAAATATTAAAAACACTGATTTCAAGTTTGCTGTCACGTTTTTGAGTTATCATCTACTAGCCAAGATTTTACAAATGTATTTAATGAAATTCATACAATTAATTTGGATTCTTAAATTGAAAAATGATCCTGCCTAGATTATTATTATAAATATAAAAAATTACTACTATTATCGCTAAAAGAATCTTCAATGCATAATTATTCAAAATTGTCATTATCATCTTATGTTCAATCGTTTTATGGACCATCATTCACCTATTACGGCTGCCAAAGTCTTTTTGTATGGGACGTGGGTGCGGTAGTTATGTCTTATTGAATGAACACTGCGAAACACGCCATTGATTGAGAATGAAAATTGTATATATACACTTATATATTTATAATGCATACATACCAGTAACTGACTTGCTCTGCTCTTTTTTTTTATCTTGGCGTTATTTAAGCAACAAGCTTCACAGAAAAAAAGCCTTCATTCGACTCGCGACTGACATTGATTGATGAACAACATAATGTACACATTGGCGGAATAATATTAGGTTTAACTCGTGTGGCTCATGTATGAATAGGTATAGCAGAGAAATGTTAAGGATAGGAAGATAGTGTTCTCCCATAACTGTATGGTTCCGTGGGTTGAATGCTCTTTTAGAATCTCGTAAGTGTTAAAAAAAAAATAAAAGATCTCATGTAGATACGTACTACGGTCGTCGTTATTGTTATTACTTTAGATGCAGCATTCTGATATTAAATGTGGTGGTTCCTGTTTAAAAAATTAATAGTCATTATTTTTTAACTAAATTTTTTTATTATAATTTAAATCTTAACATTTTAGCTGGCATTGTTTATGAACTTTGGGGGGTATGTCAAAGTATTATTTTTATCATTATCGTATTAATATGTCTTGAGAATGCATAGATAATGAAGGCCCGTTTGGCTATAAATAAGGTCATTACATAAAATGAAAAATCAATATTTTCCAAACATCTCAATTAAGAAGATTAAAATAAAAATTGAATAAATTATTAAATTATTAAATTATTCACATGCAAGCTTATCTTGTTCACATTAGTTTGTCNTTACATAAAATGAAAAATCAATATTTTCCAAACATCTCAATTAAGAAGATTAAAATAAAAATTGAATAAATTATTAAATTATTCACATGCAAGTTTATCTTGTTCACATTAGTTTGTTNTTGAATAAATTATTAAATTATTAAATTATTCACATGCAAGCTTATCTTGTTCACATTAGTTTGTCAATTATTAATTAAGGGTTTTAGTAAGTTATTAAATAGCGCAAACTGATGTCTGCTACGGAAAAAATGTCAAAAACGTTGTAAAAATGAATTTATGTTATACATGATTAATAAAACATTTGCTTATATCGGTAATGTGATCTGAAACCTTAATAATGACTGGGTTCGGAAATCTCGTATTAATGGAGTTAATAAAATAGTAGACAAAACAGTCTATTTAATCTACTGAAATAAATGTTATCATAGTCCAATTACGTAATGGTATAATTTTTAAATAACTGTTGTGCTATTTAAACTTGATTACTAAAAATATTTTTAATGTAAGTTGAACCATTAAGTATTCAGTTTTTTTTTTGGTGTAATTATTTTCTAAGGAAACGTAAACCTCACATAATATAATATAAGATTTACAAGAAAATATGGGTAATAATACTAGTTAAAGAATACTGGAGTTTCGGTAAATTGTGTAGAAAACTTAATAATACTTACAATTATCATTAAAAATTAATTATTAATTTTCATCACTTTTTTTCATGAACCAGAGTAATTTTATTAACACTAAATTTATTTAATTTATAACCACGGTTTTTTTGTATCGCTTATCAACGATGTAATGTAAAAAATAATAAATTATTATAAAATTCAAAACGGTTATATCTCACTGAAATATAACGATGTTCGATAACGAGATTCACATTTCTAAGGACATATAGTGAGCTTTTAAAAATGAAAGTGTTCATCTTTTTTTTTATCATTTTGTAATTTGTTTTATTATTGAATAAGATTTTTCTATTTGTAGAAGTTATCGTTAATATATATAATGACCATAAATTTAGATTTAGTTTAAAAAATCCAATAACTATTTTAATTTTATTTTGACGATTTGTTTTATTTTATCATTGTGCTATGCATTTTACGCTTTTCATGTAAATTTTAACACCTATAAATATTACAATCAAAAATTAATATATATGACAAGCTTTAATTTTAATTCGCTAGTGTGTTTAATTTGGCTGTATATGTTAAAATAATTATAATATATGTTTAATCATTTTGAATAATAATGCTTGAAAAGACATATTTGTTGTTGTTATTATGCTGTTATGTTTTGTTCTTAAATTGACTTGGAATTTTTTTTCTTAATAAGAATAACGTTTATAAGCATTAAAAAATTATAATTTTCTTAAATTCTGATAGCATTAAACAAAAACATGATTGTTTAGCTTTATTAATTTATTTTAATATAATAATAATTATAATGATTTTGTTCAAATGATTCATTCAAAAAAACATGTAAGTATTTTTAATAGAAAATTTTATATTGCTGTATTAGTTTTATGTGCTGATGTCATTTTTATAAACTACACATATTTCTAATTGTGTAGATGAAATTTTTCTTTCTATTTTTAAAATGAAAAAATCGTGAAATCGGCCAAATCTGATATTTTAATTTTTATCAGAAAATTGTCGAATCAGGGTAGTTTCTAGAAAGAATTTTAATTGTATACATCCCATTTATACATAATAATTGGCACTTATGTTTAGACAGTTAGCAGGTATATTATATATGTTATTACATCTAACACATAGCTACTGGTAGTAGCTTTAATAACACAACGGATACATGAATAATTCATCTCCTGAAAACCCAAATTAGTGGGAGAACCGACAGTAAACTTTGAAACGGTAGCGGTTGTAAGATGTCTAATGCCATACACAGATGAGATTCTCAGAATCCTAAATCATTATTTATAAGCGTTTTTCTCTCTTTTTTCCCTTCAACGATTTATATATCTTTACATTGCTTTAACAGATGAATCTTTAACTGCTAACGAGTTAAACGAAAGAAAATCCCGTAGTAATAATTATTTTATATACTAGTAGTTTTCAATCGATCGATTTTACGTTTTCCAGAAAGACTCGCGCGATGAAATACAAAGATACTGTTTCTGTATTTTACCTGTCCAGTCGCTACACATGCTATAAATTAATGACTTTATGAGCGTTTGTTAAATGTTTTAGTCTCATATATTTTATACATAGGTTTATGTGTGTGTGTGTGCAGTCTTTTATGAGAAACGGTATACGATTTCTACGAATTCTTCAGGGCGAATCGATTCGTAGGAACCCGCGCGGTCGATCGCTTTAGACATTAGTCTGACGCTGCCGACACATTTGTGTGCATGTGTATACCAAGTAGATTTATTTATGTTTTATACCACTCGATCGTACAAAGTTATTTTACTGCACTTGGAGTAAAACCATATAGTTGATTCAGCATCGCATTATGTGTGCGATCCCGTTATATGGTTACCTAAGATATTTAATTAACTCTACGCCTTTTATAAATGATCTTAATATAAACTTTTATCCAATAAAACAAGTACATACAATTTTTCCTTTACATGCACCAAATTCAAATGTAACGAAAAATTCTGAAATGATACGAGATAAAAAAATATTTCAGAAAGTATCAAACAAAAATGAATTATTTCATAAAATCGTATTAAATTGTATATTGTATAAAGTGTACGTTCTCCATAGGATAAACTATGGAGATAAATTGTTTTCTTATCGGTTGGAGTTGAAATTATTGTGTTTTTCATCGAACCAGAGCTGCTACGTTTAAATAATTATCTGTTTAAAATGTTCATAAAGATTTATTAAGCTTTTTTGAAGAATAAAAACACCAATTTGATTTCCTAAATCCTTCTGTTGAAACTTCATTGTTTTGCTCTTTCAATTCTTAAAAACTCAAGAAAAGTTTCTTAATTTGAAAAATAAAGTATTCTAAATTAAAATAGTTAAGTATTCAAGAATAAATTAAAAAATAAAAAGTTACTTCGTAAAACGTCTGAAAAGTTTATTGGACTACTATTGTGTGTATTAAAGTTTTTGCTCATACATACACAAATAATAGAATCTATTCTTTATTTTTAATGATAATTAAAAAAGGTCTTCAAAGTTACAAAATTCCAATGGCTTACATTCCTTTTTTTCCATTGTTTAACTTTCTCTCATTTAAATCCATAAGCTCTATATATAATATAAACTATAGTAGTAATTTCTTAAACACAATTATTTTTATTTTTTGAGACATATTTTCTACCAAAATTATACACAATCAATGAAATCTTTATAATTCCAATAAACTAGTTCAAATCTCATAATCTCAACAGTAAATATATAAGAATGCAATTTTGGTTAAGAATTGTTTTCTAATAAATAATTAACTTATGGAATCATTACAATAAAATAGATATGTTATTTTACAATTAAATTTAATCGACAGCAAAATTGCCCACAATGCTGAATTCTGACTGTACTACGTTTTTATTAATGTTAAAAAATAAATGTTAGATGTAAAATACAATACTCTAATTTTTTCGCATTAGTTCGTATTGAATATAGATGGAAATTCATGAATTATATTTGTTTTGTACTCATGCCTTTGAATTCATATAATTTTTTCAAAGATTAACTCTTATTGTACACTCGTATTAAATGTTTGTTAATGTACAACATTTACTGCGTACATGTTATACATTGTATAACCACTTCATGGAACATTAGTTGATCAATATTTACACATTAGTAAATACTACCTCACACTAATGTAAAGCAGTATTTCTTATTAAGCAAAATTACCGTATTTAACATGAATCCTTAGAATCCATACAGGCAAAAGTTTTATGTGAATCCCGTTTTGATAATAGTAATCAAGACTTTTAATAATATGAGTTCACATTTTGAGTAACGAAAGTTAAATTAATTCTTTAAAAATAAACTCCAAAGGTGCTTATTTAAGGGTATTAATAATGTTTCCTTTACGTAACAATAACCTTAAAAATAAACGCTCTCTTCTTGGAATTCTCGGTGATTTCTATCATGAAATTGATGGAGGAGAGCATCATAAAAAGGTCTGAAAACTTAATGNGTTTCCTTTACGTAACAATAACCTTAAAAATAAACGCTCTCTTCTTGGAATTCTCGGTGATTTCTATCATGAAATTGATGGAGAGCATCATAAAAAGGTCTGAAAACTTAATGAAAACAAATGTGTTGAATCTAATTAAAGTAACTGCTCTTCAAATTGTATAAATTTTAATCGAACTGTCAAGATGTGTAACGTTTTTCTTGTGTGTTTTAAACTCTACAATAAGTAATGTGATTTTAAAATTAGTATTTATACAAATCATCACTTTCAACTATGTGTATTTATTTATGTCATTATTAATTCATACGCAAAAAACAATTTAGAAAGTTTAAGTTTAAATTCAGTACCAGAAGTATTATATTTTTGTAATAATATCTTCCACATACATAAAACATGGTACGATAGATGTGATAAAAAGATATCAATAGTGATCAATAGTTGGAGCGTTGTCAGTTATATTCGGTATTAACTGTACTGTCTCTACAGACTACTAAGATTTTTGCCCATGAATTATTCTTACAAACTCATTAAATGATAATGACTTTGTTTTTTAAGCTCGTAGTTATAAATACTTATTATTGTATCCATTAAAACTTAAAACAAATCATCGCTTTAATATCGATGTAAATCAGTTTAGTTCTGCTAAATTCTAAATATAAAATTTATTTTAGTTTGTCTAAAAAAGAATAATTTTAAGAGTAAACTTCATTTTTATTGTTTATTGATCGCCGTCGTAGCTGTAGAGATCCTTTTTTTATTTTTATAGCTACATAATTTTTTTTTTTTGTATTGCCATAATTTGCAATAATTAATTTATGGTACCTATACAATTTGCAGTAGGACATCTAGTTTATAGAAATTTATTAAAAACTACATTATATTTGTGTATGTATGACGATGATACGTTTATCTCGAGTACTACAATAAAAATACTTTATGATAATATTAACTGACAGTGTACTTCTGAGTAAAGCATATCAACGTTCCTCTTCTGATGCATTCAAAGGAAATTGAGTCACATCTATAATTATGAATAAAGGGATCATAGCGAATACTTAAAACGAATCTTATTGTATAATAGAATAATAAAGAATAACGTTTTTCTAAGAAAATTACTTAGTGTGCAACAATTTGCATTTTTTTAAACGTGATTTCGGAAAAATTATTAAAGGATCAGAAAATTTCTGTCATTCACTTATGAGCATTTTAAAATGTTCACCGTTTTTGTCCTTTTGGGACTTGAGGTCTAAAAATTTTCACCAGAAAAATTTTTAAAATATCATTAAAAAAAAAATTTCAATCCATTCATATATACAATTTTTGTTCTTTTACAATGCTCTGCGCAAGTCCCCTGAATATCTTGTGACGCTTTACTTACATTATGTACATAATTTTTCTTTCAATACAATCTTACACGACGGCTAATTTACATGTAAAAAACTGAATTCATACCAAAAAAATTAATCTCAACAAGCGTTTGTTTGATATTCATAGAATTTTAACGAAAACATTTGTTTTCTGTAAATGTGTCCACATTTACACAGTTTGATCAATTTTGTGTAAGACACTCATTTTCTCTAAAATATTAAAATTCTTTATTTTCATAAAGAGAAAAATTATTTAGTTCATAAAACTACAATATTATGTATTTTTATAATATATATATAAATATATATTTTTTCAACTCTTGGGGATAAAATACCTAAACTTTCTTAAATAAAATTTCCTATTAATAACGTGTTATTATGATAGGTTTTTATTCTATCAACCGTTTGCGTTTTAGGATTGTTTTAAAATTAATCGTTAATTTGGTTTTCTTGATATCGAGAACATCAAAAATCTGTTTCAAAAGGTAATAAATTATTTGATATATTAATTATCAATAAAAATTTTCTACGCCTATTACCAACAGTAAACTTGTGTTGAATTTTAAAGTATGCGACGTGTGTTTGTTGAACAACACCTTAGTCAATTAAATTTATTTACAAATGTCAGTTGAGTTCAATCTCATTAAGGGAAAAGCTAATTGATATAACTTATTTTTAAATTTTGCGTTCATTAGTAGCATTATTGTGTTTTGTTTATAGGTTTAAAGACGGTCGACCGTACCCGTGGCCCGGAGATGTATCCAGTTTCATATTGAATCCCGAGAGTGCCAATCAAACCATTTACACCCGTAGCTTATCACCCTCCGACCATGGCGTATACACATGTCAATTGGCTAACCACACGACCACCATCAATCATTCAGTGGAACTCAAAACCACAGGTATGTACAATGATAATATAGTGTTATTTATCCTGAAATTTTAGCGCTAGAACAATAAGATTGATTATTTTATAGATCAAATTATAACTATAATTATATTTCTACATCGTGTATTCCCATAATTCTCTGAATCAATCATATAGTGAAACTATTCTGATAGCTGTAACGAACAGAAAATGAATACACGAGCAGTTAGTAATAAAAGAATTGTCCGTTATTTTGCTTGTTAAATGCAAAATTTAAAAAAAAAAAAAAAAAAATTGAGCGTGCTCAGCACCACTTTTGTACCCCCGTATGTATACTTATGAGCTTATCATATTTATATTTAAGTAAATAACTAAATATTATTTAATAATTTGTATATTAAATATCGTATCGGTTGTCTTTAATTTTAAAATATATAACAGTATAGAATAATATAAAAAAATCAAATAGTAATATTTTATAATAAATTGTTTTAAAATGAAAAAATAATGTTTAATTTGAATTTAATGAAATTTTTGTACTTTAATTCTATAAAATCTATTTTAAAAATTGTACAAAAACAATTTGTATAATAATTTATTTTTAAAAAGCTTTAAATTTAAATTTTAAATTATCACTGAATGTTCATAATAATTATAAAAATAAAATTCATAATTTTACAATTTAATAACATGGTTCACAATTTACCTGCTTCAGCCTAATTTTTTAATAAACCAAACTAATAGCAAAAAGTAATTAACACCCTACTAAAAAAGCTTTCCAATCATAATACTATTGTTTAATTGTTCGGAAGACATTGTATATTCAACTAAAAATTTTTTTTATAATCTACCTTTTTTTCTTAAGCAAAGGAAAATTAACACTAATAAGATTTATTTTAGGATTAATTGTTGAATTTTCAAAGACTGTCATATTATGTATTTGTTTGTAACTGATTTTTCGATTAGAAAATATGTTTTCGAATAAACGGTAAATTGACATCAAGACAAAAAATAATATATTTAATAAAATAAATTCTACGTGAAATACTGTATATTTATAACACAACGAAGAGCCAAATATCGATTAGATTAATTATTTTTAAATGAAAGAATTCAGACAATGGAATTTTTTAGTAATTCGCATGTTTCAATGGTTTTTTTGACAATATTTTTTTTTATATTTATGGTGTATAAAATTTACGTAAAACAAAACCGTCGTATTTGACTTAAAATATAATTGAAGAGAAATAATATTAGTACTACTTAAAAAATGAAATCAATCAATTTGTATTTCCATTTTTTTTTTATGTGTCAAATTCCATTCTCATTAGTGTCTACTTATAGTATTGAAGTTCAGTTTAAATATCAAAGAGTATTCTATAAGTTCATTTCCCCATATGTGGTTTAAAAAATGATGATCTAATATGTTACATATTTGTCGTGTATTACTAGCTTCAACCGGCGGCTATAAAAATAAAATGTACAGTAGTTGTTTAAATTGCATTTGAAGAAAAACAATTTTTATAGTTTTTTTTATTTTAGATTAACCCAAAGGAATATTTTCATTTCACATAACAAAGAAACATTTACTTTGCAATTTTATTTGTCTCATGCAAACTTGATTTATATTTTTGGTGTATTTACTTAACTCTCCAGATTTTTTTATTGTACACAACAATTTTAATGACTACAAAAAATGATAAAATTTGTTCAAAATTATTAGTGTCAATGAATAGGATTATAAACATCTTCTATTCTTAGTGTATGAATTATTGAAAAGTTTAATAATATCGTTGGGTGGTTTTTAAAAATTAAAAGGTGGTTTTCGTCTCCTCACGTTTAGACATAACTATTTTACGTTTGTATGTAAATTAACAAGGTGTACAATGATATCTGCTTGTTTAATAAAGTTTTTATTGACTCCTATAAACTAAACTTTATAATTCCTATATTTAATTTGACTATTAGAAGGATTTTAGATGTAATTGGTAGCGTTAAATTATTGTCATTGAAAACGTCTTTTCTATCCAAGTCTGATCATTATTATAGTTATCTTTATTACTTTGTTTGTAAGATAACCTTAATTCAGTGGCATAGCTAAGTAGGGATGCTGGCTAAAAGGCATGTAGTCGCTCCATTGACCAATTATTAATATTAGCAGTATACGACTTAAGTGTTTGTAATAAAAAATACAATCCTTAGCTTTCATACAAAAATCGTGGCTACGCCACTGTCTTCATATTATTACTATTAAATTATAAAATTGAGTTCTGAATAAATAAAAATAAATTTTATGTATAATATAAATTCGTTAATATTATTCAAAGTTTTTGAATTTACCAAGTTTTATTGCTAAACATTAAAGCTATTGATTTCACAAAGTAATTTTTTAATTAGTATAGTTGGTCAATTTCGTTATATTTAATATTTACTTCAATAATTAAAAATACTCAGTAATACGAAATTGTTATTTTAGATGTTGCGGGATATTGGGGAGAACCTTTACCAACTTATAAAATGCCCGTTAAACACAATGCACATTCTGGAGATTCCATCAGATTATATTGTGAAGGGTTTGTTGGTATGTAATTCTTAATTATCATCATAACTGTTATAGTTTACTTATAACTTTAATTTTAAATATACCTTATAGGCAAAGTAGACCTTCCAGACGCCACAAATACTATTACGTGGAAAAAAGTCAACGAAAATCGAACGGTTGAACCCACCGGAAAGTATGGGATCGAACGAATCATCAGGTTAGCACAGAGAAATTCGTTATCATTTTTGTATTCACTATAAATGTATTCTGTATTTATTATTCTCGTACTGCTAAAGCAGATAATTTCTCAGAAACCGTTGAAGTGTTAATTTTTTTATTATCATAGCGGTATGTCTATATTATGTTTATTATTCAATAGGGAAAACGAACAAGTTTTAGGAGCGTTTTTGTACATAAACAACATACAGGATACGGACTATGGACAGTATTTATGCACAATCAGCAACACTGATGACCAATTTGTGAGACAATTCACAAACATTACAAAAATTGGTAAGTACACAATATTATGTCCATTAACTATTTTTAGTTTAATGCACAAAAAATACTCAAATGATTATTAGATGAGGGAGGGTCCCGCCCATTATTAAAATTGCATGGTTCATAGTTTTTATTTTAGTCGTTTTATAACATTGCCATATATTTGTATAAAATTATAATAAATTGTTCATACACATTCATTTTTGAAATTACTCCAATTACGAGTAAAATTTAATTTTAATCAATACAAGATAATTTTAAATAATATATTAATTTTATAATCATACGGGAAAATTAATAAAAATTGAGTAATTTGTTTTTTCCTATTTTCGAGATTTAATTTTCAATGATAGTGTTTGCTATCATTTTAATAGCAATTGTACAAATAAGTTAAACATAAAAAATTCATTAGAATTTCAAAATGTGCGAAGCAAGATATTATAAATGAGTTATATTTTTAAGCCTGAATGAATTTTACTCCTTCTATTTTTTTATTTTAGAGCGGGATAAAAAAATATTATTTAAAAAAAAGTTTCAACTTATATATATTTAGTTTTAGTAATATTACACTAATAAAAAAAATGATAGAATTTTCATTTATATGTACAATTTAAGGGAAATTTTGGATGAATAGTGATAAAAATGTTAAGTCTGTGTAACAATTTTGGATACTTATGTGTAAAATTAACTTGTATATTAAAAATATCATACTGACGTGGGGGAATTTTTGGATTATTTGTCCATAGTGTAATTATAGTTATTTTCACAATACTTGCATTAATACTTATTTAATAATTATGATACCATATTACTATAATTATTATTTGATTAACGTATTATAGTAACTTTATTATGTGATGACTCGTTCTAATTTTATATAGAGTTGGTACTATTTAATTTTATTATTAATATTTATGAAACATATATTGTTAGAGTCATTATGGTAGTCCAGATGAGATTTAAACTAAAAAAAATTAGCTCTCTAAATTTTGAAAAAGCCCTACATAATGTTTAATTTTTTTTAAATGACTCATTTTAGCTTCCATACGAAGTTGAACTGGTATTGATTTTTCTATGATGCGTTTTTTTTTATTTATTTATTTTTTTTGTGTTTCTGTTGCCACTTTTTCTCAGCTCTCATCAAACCGATTTCTTTCTATGATACGTCAAAATATCATAAATCGTATCTAGTCAAAGACATTATCCACAAAAAGTTTCTTTCGTTACCCGTAAATGGGGGAAACCTCCAAAAAAATTACAAATTTAAAAATCGCTTATTTTCGAAATATTAAAAAAAATTGTTTACTTAAAACAGCCATAACTTTTTCAAAAATGACCAAATCTATATAATATATTTTTATATAGATAAGTGAGATATTAACCTATCATTTTGTATATTTTTTTTTTAATCTGACCCTTAACCTGCCCAGAAGGGGGGATTTCAAATGACAACTTTTTCACAAAAAATTAACTTTTTCAACTGAATTTTTGAAAATGTTTCGCAAACTCTTACACTTATATATATATATTAAATTAAAGCTAATGTAATATACTTTATTATGGACAAAAATAATTTCGTACTTTATTTTGTCTTCACGGTGAAAATGGCTACCATTTGCTATTTTTGTGTAAAAATTTTCGATTTTATATTTTACATTTTTAACTTTATAATGCTACAACTTTTTAAAAAATGTATGGATCAAAACAATTTTTTCATGAGAAATAGTATTTATATACATCTTTCATTCGAGATACTTAACCTTAATCAGGATATAAATAAGGAAATAGCAGATCATGTAGCTTTTGGAATAATTCACCAATTTTTTTAAATTAAACACTATCTAAAGATTTGCATCGAAGCGTTTTTTATGATAATGATTTTAATAACTGTCAGATATCATTATACTTGATCCAATTATGCCACGTCACCAATGTGCCGCAACCTCCCTGTGCTGGGTTTTTTTATTTATTTTTTGCTTAGATGCTTTAATTTGAGCACTAAAATCTGGGAATCTAATGATCAACGTCGGTTATCTTAAAAGCGAATATAGAGGTGTCAAAGGGAACCAGTACCTGAATAACATATTTTAGGAGTAATTCATTGTTTATTTTTTGGTAACAAGTCTTTTAATTATCTAAAATTTGATCAATTGAGACATAAAAACTATTTTAATTTATAATTTTATTTCTTTTTGATTTGTTTACTATTTTATTTTGTGTATCGTTTCACATAAACTTATTATGCTTTATTACACAAATTGTACATTTTTCTCAATAAAAAAAAATTATATATATACTGAGGGCACCAATGTCCTAAATACTCCTCTTCCATATCTCTCTTAATCAAAACTTAAATCAATTCTTCACGGATAGTACAAAGGACCCTCTTACTAAATGCTCACAGTCAAGGTTTTATATTTAACAAATGAAATGTCTACCCTTAGAGCTTAAATTTTCTCTTACTTTTTTAGTTGTCAGCGAACAATCAGACGAAAAATTGATAAAGGAACTCGTGTTCATTATTTGTATAATGTTGTTGTTTATACTGACCGTGTGGAAATTTCGATGGATCGGCACGATGTTTCAGAGATTAAGAAAGAACATTATAAAAGATAAATATATGTTGTGTAAGGGATTTATTATATTTTCGTGTGTTAAAGTGGAAGTAGTATTACTCTTACTTTTATATATATTTTTTTTTGTGTAGCCAAAAAAATAACGTATAATCTGGTAATATTTTACGATGAAGAGAACAAAGAGAGCGCTCATTTTCTTAAGGAAAAAATGGAGCACCATGAGAACTACATAATCAAAAGCTATCTTATCGATTTTGACGAAGGTTTGAAAAATCCACTGAGATTTAGTTGTACAACTTTATTTAAAAAAGTTTTATTTTATAGAAGTTGTTAAAACACACGCTGATTTAGCCAAAAGTTATGACTTCGCTATTTATTTATTGTCATCTGATGACACACAGACATCATCGCTAACGAAATCGTCTATAAAATCATTCATTCAAGATAATGCATCACTTAAGAATTACCTAATAGTAAGTAAACTAACTAGTGCAATTTTATATTTGTACTTGAATCTCATGAGTCAATTTAAATAATTCGAAAAACTAGTTGATACATAGGGAAAGATACAATTAAAAAAATGTATGGGATTCCGACACAATATCATAAAGATGGTTAATAATTACATTTAAAGGTAAAATATAGCCGTGTAAACAATTATTTATTAAAAAATTGTATTTTAGTACTGTTTAAAACAAAATCACCTTACAAATTTTAATAATGTTATTTTTAAATCGCATGAAAAAAATGATAGTTTGCAAACTTATTATTTATGAGTTAGCAAAAATACCACAGTAAAAAAAATGTTTCAGAGTATTGTACATAAATAATTTATACAATCCATACAGTATCTCTATTAAATCTAAGTTGATTAATTTCATAAAAATTGAATGATTCAAAAATACTAATTAATGTATTGTAATAATTAGTTAAGACGATCGAGCACTCGCATTCGTCTGAATCGAAAATATTAATCGATTCTTGATCTTGTAGAGTAGTTAATATTATACCATCATATGCTTGGTACTCAGATAAAGTAACTTGAAGCTGTTCCGAAATTTCTTTAATTAGGTGTTTTAGTTTCGCACGATCTGGTTCCTCTTGCATATATTTAATAATTTCTGTATATATTGAATCTTCCTGTATATCAAGGAAATTTACTATTTTTTTCACTGTACTCAAAGGCGATGTTAAATACCATTGAAGCTTTTCAAATGATTTCTTTGACGTTATTATTTTTAGCCAGGTTTCAAAAGAGCAGCGATTTGTTTTAAAGGTTATAAAATGTTTTAAAGAATAATACAACAGTGTAACCTTAATGACATCGGATACTATATCATAATAATCGAAAACGGTGTTTGGATCTTTTTTCCATAATGTACGAACAGTCGATTTAGTCATTAACATCGTACTATCAATTATATTCCAATTTATTACGTCAATATCGGGAAAAATATTGGACCCTATTTTATTGTGCCATATTAAATCAAATATTTCAAACTTATGCTCATATTTGAACAGCTCTATTAGATCGTTTTCTTTTTTTATTTTTCCTTCTTCTTCTTCTTCAGATTCAAGTTTCAATTTTTTTAAAAAACTAAAAGATTGATTTACACTTCTATACAACTCGCTTCTGGACACGCTTATTTTGTTCGGATGAAGTTGTTCCAAATATCGGTTTTTTTGACATTCTTGAACTAAGTTATCGATGGACTGACGTATTTGGTGGGGGAATTGATAAAATTCGCCTAGATGCATAAAATTTTTTTCAAGTGCGCACAACTTGATAAAAACTAACCATAACCAATAGGCTGACTTCTCGTTGGCACTTTTCATCACTGATAACATTCGACCTACAGATTTTTTGTAGCTACGAAGATATTTTACATATCTATCCAAGATTTTAGAACTCAGGTCTTTTGATCGTAGTGTGTCTACTATAAACATTTTACTTTTATTATTCTTTCTAGCTATATCACTGAAGCTTTCCATTCGTATGTTTTGTCCATATTTACTGGTTAGATCTTCAGGTGTCTCTTTTAATATATCAGTTATAGATTTTCTATCATTATCTACTATTGTAATTAATTTTGCTTCTCTACAAAATGTAACTCTTTTTTTTTTCTTCTTACCGGGCATTTCACTTTTACTTTGACTACTTTCCTCGGAATCTTCAAAACTATCTTTTTCTGTAGTCGGAAACATTACTAGATTCGATAGAATATTTTGAACAGCATAGCCGTAAATGCATTTTAATGCCTTTACTTTGCCAACATACTTTTCATTATTATTTCTATCAACATCAAGGAGTAATTCTTTTATTTCATCATCTGAAAATTGTAAGTGTTCATCTTCCCATGTTGGTATTTTGTTCAAATGTTTGATAAATAAAACAGACCCCTTAAAATAATTAAAATAAGTTAAAATTATGTTTTATGGAGCTTACACTTTATATTTAAAATTGGCTATTTTTGTAGGTATTAATTTAAAAATTATTATAAAGAGTGGTCTGCGTGTTTTGATAAATTTAATAATATTTAAAGTATTTAATATTTTGCATTATTTTTTAATAATTTATGGATTATTGAACTACGTTAAGATCATATTTTATTATTTGTCTCTAATAAGAAGCAAAACAATTTTTTTTTGTAATTTAAAATAAACTATTTTTAAAGCTTTTCTTATAAAAAAATTCAATTGATAAATAACAATTTCAAGACTACAGTTTATTAAGGTACAAGTATTTTAATAAATAGAATGAGTATGTAGTGTGAGTGAGAAGTACAGTTCTTACTGATATACATAATTATAATGTATATTTATAATGCATACTCCTCCGCGCTTCATACATTTTTGTTATGAAGCTTATTTTAATAACCAAAAACTAAATTTTATAAAAAAATTTAGAACACTCTCAAGAAATAAAAATAAACTTTTTTGGCTTCTTTATGCTTAGATCTATTAATTTTTTAAATTATGTAGAAGTGCCATAAAAAATATTAATTTGATAGAATTTATTTTGTAAATGTATAAATACATTGTATTTAAGTTTAATAAATTTTATCTCTTGTACTCGTCTAATAAAATAAAATTATACCTTTGAAGATTCTTCCTGGATAGCATGTGTACTACATTGATTACGCACAGCTAAAGTTATTAAAAAAAATACAGAGCTATAAAAATAATACATTTTTTTCTATTAAATTAAAAAAAAATTATAAAATAATAAGAACAAGTATATATTTTATTCTAAGAAAACTTATAACTTTTTGATAATTTCCCTGTTAAGTAAAAAATAGTATTCATTATTCTTCTTATTTAAATCCTGTCATCATACCTTAAAATAATATGACACACACTAACTTTATTAATAGTATTAAAAGACACTAAAAATACGTGCATTAACATGAGCAATTTTAGAATTAAAGGAAGTTTTTTTGTATTTTTGTAATAAATAAATATTGAATAAATCGACGAATTATTTAATTTGACATTTTCTAAGTAAATTAAAATCTTCCAATAATAGATTATTTAAACTTATTTGATTTATTTAAGATTGGATGAAAACTAAAAGTATTTAATTTTTAAAACTTGATTATTCATCGAAAATACACATAAAAATTAGTTGAATAATTTTTTACTTTTATAATTTCTTTTTTCATACTTTAAATTTTCAATAGATTTTTTACAGTAATTACAATGAAAAATTTTAAAAATTAATTCAGATGGTTTTTATATATATATATATATATTAATTACAGTCAAAGTTATACACTGTAGTAAAGTATATTTAAATACTCAATAAAAATGTTGAGATAAAAAGTTGCAGTTTACTTAAATTGTGATATTGTTAGAAAATTTATTTATTATTCATACATAACTATACAAACAACCATAAAATGTGTTGCAATTAGTGGCGTTGGTAAGTGGTGGATTTAGGAGGTTCAAATTTTTTTTACACGTAATCAAATTATATTTAAAAACTGGGTGTGGATTATTTCATGGGAATATTCAAAATTTTTACTACCTCATGAATAATCTATACCCACTTTCTGGTTGCATCTGACAGATATACAGATATACATATTATTTGTTAATTTTGGTCAAAGAAAAATTTTATATTCATCATTAACATTTTTTAACTATTTTTGATACACAGCCTCTAATTTTAATTTTTCAAAGCTATTCTTGTTTCGTTAAATGGATATTTCTGTATATTTAGTGTATCCGTACTCTGTTATTATGAATCCATGAAACATTATCATATCTGTTCAAATAAAATTATTAATTTTTTTTTTCAGAATTATTGTGATTTGCCAATAACACCTACCAAAAAGTGGTGCGATAAAATCATGTCAGACTTGAATGATGGACTGGAGAAACGAAATCAAAATTGTTTGACTAATGACATATTTTCTACTGTATAAAAATAGTCATTTTTACAGAAAAATAGTATTCCTATATACATACCAAATGGATTATGTCTATTAATTAATAATAGAACAAATCTATTATTTATTATAAATATTATTTTTTATTACTGTATACTTCCTGTATTGAATTTATTTTAAAAGTTGACAACTTTTACTGTTAATTGTTTTTTTATGTTGCGATATGTACAACATATTACTGAGTTATTGTCTTATCTAGTGGGTATAGCAATAAAAATACTACTTGACAAATTCATGACAGACATCAGTAATTTATTTTTTGTTTTGTTTCTATTTCACTAATTTAGTGTACGTTAGCTGTTTGTATACGTTCGATTTTATTTATTAATTTGTTTAATATTTTGTATTGTAATTGTATTACTACCAACAAATTTAAACATATTCTTTAGTACATTCCTTGTGTATTTTTTTTTACGTAGATATTTATACGTTTAATATCTTATAAAAAAACGTGGTATTATTATGTTGACTTGTTATTTATATATACTCATAGATTACTCATATTTTTAGAAATGAATAAAACATTGTGATTTTTCATAATATAAAATATTAAAATATAATAAGTTAAATAACATAATGTTTTAATTGGAATTCGCCCTTACGCCTACAAAACGTATCTACAAATTTCTATTTTTACATTATGGTATTTAAATAATTAGAATATCCTTGTGCATATTTTTTATTATAATAACATTTATTGCATACTGATAACCTTGGATAATTAAAAATAATGATAATACCTATCACAGTTTTACACAAAAATCTCATAATTGGACATTATGTTTCTTATTGGGGCTTAAAATTATTCATTGGAAATTATGTGTTATTGCTACTAGTAGTAGTAACCTAGTAAAAATCTTTATAAGACTTATCAAAATAGAGTAGTGTAGTTATCGTTGAATTCATTGTTGAATTATTTAGGTTTATACTAGTGATGGGCATTTTCGAATATTTTAAACTATCGAGTAGTATTCGAAAATTTTTAAAACTATCGAATAACTATTCGAGTTGTTTTTATACAACCGAATAGTTTATTTTTAGCATAAGCTATCAAATATTTAAAAAACTATTCAAATATATTGTGTAACTATCGAATATTTTTACTATTCGAAAAGTTTTTGAATGACTATCGAATAGCTCGATAGTTACTATTCGATATTTCTCATCACTAGTCTATACTCTATAATTTAATTTTTTAATAATGAACATTTGTATTGTTTCTTACCAAATCCTCAAAGTAATTATTCTTCCATCTATATTCTATTTTTTCATTTAAGACGCTTCTTGATTTTTAGTTTGTAATAAAAAAATCTAATACAGGGGGGTCGCGGCACAGTATGGACGTGACATAGTCTTAGATAATTAGGTCTGGCAAGTCAACAAATCCACTTATGAACTTATTAACAGGTCCCGTCAATGCTGATTGTGCTATCTAACGGTGCCTGGTTATCATGTACGATAACTAATGAGAAATACAGTAATAATTTGTGATATTAATTGTATTAAGAAAACTATTGTAAATATTTTGTAAAACGTTGTAACGTTCATTTGTCAATAAACGATTTATTAATTATGCTATTGTGTTCTGAAAATTATTATTTAATGTGAATGATAATAAATAATAATTTTCAGAAATTAACCCAAGATGTCGGAGATTTTAAGGTTTTATCCCAAAACCCACCGAGTCTTGTTCAACATATTGCCCATTTGCAGATTTATCTAATAAATTAGTATTATGTTCAACCAACATTAATTATTTTTATGCTTAAAAATATCACTTGGATTTTTTTTATAATTATCTAGATATAGCCTGTAAAAGCCTACTTGGATTTTTTGGGATTGGCATTTTTTTACCATCATTGATTGTAATATATGAAATTACTAAATTATAAAATTCTATTTGTAATCAATATTATCAATAAATGTTCATCTTAATTATATTATGAAAGTCGTTCCTCAAATACCCATATAGTGATTTTGAAAATAATAAAAACTTATTTGTTCCTTTTAACTATAATAAAAAAACAAATCATATGATTTTTTAGGTTAAATATGAAAAAAAATTCCCGGCAAAATTTTATTTTTTATATGCCTTGAATATTTTACTGCTTGATCTTTATTTTAAAATGATAACAGTATTTTATTAGTTTGACGACTATTTTCTAATTTATTATATATAATGTTTTAAATAAAAATAAATACCACTATACAAATTCATAACATTTTTTAAAAAATTATTACAATTTTCGGAGAAGTATGTCGTTTATAATGAATGAATCATGTATAATTGTATCCTGTTTATATCGTTCATATTTTTATTTTTTTTTGTAAGAAATTTATTGATATAGAGTCTACCCTGTAAACATGTATATACGATTCAAAACTATTCATTCAAAAAACAACGTTAATTCGTCTACTTTCGCTACAAGTCTCTAAAATGATATATTTTGAAAAATTAAAAGTTATTTTTTTAATTTTATTATTGTTAAAAGTGCTAAATATGTGATTAACTAATTGAAAATAATGTTCAGAAATTCTCAATAATGAAGTGTAAAAATTTAATTAATGATCTTTGAATTTTCTGTACTTTGATAAATATTTCTTTGTTAATCTCATTGCCTCACCATAAGAGGCTTTACCTTAAGTTTCACTCAAATTTTTAAAATTTTCAAAGAATGTTGTCAACTGGTGATGTTAAGTTTGTCATGTGTCTACACATTGTTTTATATGGTATTTAATATTTTTCTTAATATTCATGTGCATGTCATGGAAATTAAATGATTGATCGATACTACTAACATTTAAACTTTTGAAATGTTTCTGATATTCTACTATTTCACTAGTATACATATGAAATAACCACATATCATACAAATCAGAAAACTCAGCATTATACAGAATTGTTAATATATGGTAAGCATACTTTGAGAATGATGCTATTTTCTCTATCGCTTGGTCAATCATATTTTCATTGCCATATCGTTTTAGAAGATTTTTGAACAACCGCATTAAAAACAAAGCAATAAATTGAAACTCACATCTAAGGTTGTTTGAATACTGGTTTATTAAATCGTTAATTACTTTTGATGAAGAAATATTTAAAATATCTAAATTTATGCTCCTTTTTTTTTGTGTATCAATTACACATTAATGATATAACTCATTTAATTCGACTTTTGGTGCTAAATACTACAAACAATCACAGTACAACAACACAATAAACTAATCACGTTAACAATTATTTTCGTTGTTACCAAACTTAATAGCTGTAATAAAACTATAATTTAAATAAAAATGTAGCAAACTATAATTTTTCAAAAGAATAATAAATGTTTTTAATCAAGTTTCATTTTTCTTTTTTAATTTCTCAGTTAATAATTACATTTATTTGAGAATATATATATTCTCACAAACAGGCTTTATATTATTATACTTCTATTTATAGTGTAAAATAATGTATTTATATTCATACATAAAGAAGACTTACGTGATCATTTAAAAAATGAATAGAACTATGTCATTATTTCTTTATTTTAAACCAATTAAGAGTTATTTCTTTAGAGGAACATAATGCAAAATAGTAAATGCATTTAGTTTTAGAAATATATATATTAAGAAATATAATATTAAACATTAATTATAAAATTTAAAATCTTATAAAATGTATAATATAGTTACAGGACATTTCAATTATTTTAATTCATATTACCCAACAAAAAAGTTCCAGAAAAATAGTATACTAAATGATTATAGTTAAATATTAAATTTGGAGGATAAAACTCGAAATACCACATATTATCATATTAATTAACATGAATCAGGAGTGTTATTTCAATTTTTCTTTTTGGTTTTCATAAATATTGTAGAGGCTACTACGTAAGGTGGGATTAATGGGTAAGTTCTTCTATTCTTACTTGGATGTTAAGAGTCTAAAGCCAGATTGAATTTTAGGGAATAAATTATGATAACACGTAAGCATAATTTTAGGTACGCAAATGGATACTACGTAATCTTTAAATGACGCCCCTGCCATTATGCCTGTGTTATCTTCCAAATTTAAGTCTGCTTTATAATATCTTGTGGCGGAAAATGGATTTAGCAGTAAAGTCTAATTGAATATTCTTCTGCAACTTATCAATATTGATACGATCATATATATATATATATATATATATATATATATATGCTGATATCCTACAATATCGTCGACTAAGCTTATAACATTAACACAGTGACACATATATTATAAGTTAATTTTTTTTTAACTTTTCAACTTAACTAGTTAATTATTTTTCTAATAAACTAAGAGAATTCAATGAGGCAGAAAGGTAAATTCTGCAAGACTGTAGTGAGGTCAGCTATGATGTATGGTTCAGTGTTGGGCAGTTGATAAGAAAGTAGAGCAGAGAATGATTGTAGCAGAGATGCTTAGATAGATGAGTGGAGTAACTAGAGAAGATAGGATAAGGAACAAACGTATAAGAGGGAGTATAGGTGTAGCGTCAATCGTGGATATGATGAGAGCAAATAGACTTAAATGATTTGGTCATGTTATGTGGAGAGAGGAGTCGAAAGCTGTAAGAATAGTTATATAAAATGAATGTTGAAGGAAGAAGAGGTAGAGGAAGACCAAAAAATGAGATGGAAGGATGTTGTTGAATGTAATATGAGGACGGCTAATATAAACGTAGATGATGTGGGAGATCGCGTCAAGTGAAGTTTAGGATAAGGGTGGCCGACCCCAAGTAGTTGGGATTAAGGTTAGGAAAAAGAAGAAGGAGATTCAACAATAAAAGTCAAAAATCGATTCTTAGCTTTCCCTTACATCACCGACCAATGAAAAATGATTTTAGACAAAAAATTAATTTTAGATTAAATAAACTTTTTTCAAGTTGATTAAGTTAAAGAAATTTAACCTAGCTAATTATATTTATAATTTGTTAACTTTTAACTGTTAATTTATCGACATTAATCATACTTAATTTAACTTGAGTTATTTCCATTACTTGTTCATCTTTGCATATTGCTATAAAAAGGCAGACTGCATATATAAACACTTTTAGGATTCACAGTCACCGTGCCATAATACGAATGTCCCAAACACCAGTTGACTTTTT
Source organism: Daktulosphaira vitifoliae (assembly GCF_025091365.1). Lineage (NCBI taxonomy): Eukaryota > Metazoa > Arthropoda > Insecta > Hemiptera > Phylloxeridae > Daktulosphaira > Daktulosphaira vitifoliae. The sequence goes on along the minus strand of NW_026099575.1, from coordinate 26,146,975 downwards.
ACCATCATCACGACTATTACTCTTATTATTGTCTAAGACATTAACTTAAATTAACTACCGCCGTGTTAACACGTGTGTGTATATAGCCGTCAGTTTCTGTTGGATTATTATTATCTCCAGGTGTCCCGTAGGTTGTATTGCTTATTTAATATTATGTTACTTAATAAATATTTATATTGTTGTTAACCAAAAATGTTATACATATATTTTTGTAGTACAACCATTGGTAGTTCCTCTTAGGGAATATAAATTAAATAGGAAACCTCAGTATCTAAGGTATATATATCTTAGTCAGATTTCCTCCATTGGTCCTTTAGAATACTATTGACATGCAATTTGGCTCAACCCCTAAATAGCGACGGAACAGTATTTATTTATAAGCCGTCATCTTCGTAGTCTTTAGTTAGAACAATATATTTGGCGAAACTTGGTTTAACCTACTCACAGTATAGTGTCGTTATACAAAACAATGCACTAAACGAAGTGAAAGTACTTACGAAGATGATGATGAGTCTACTACTTGGATATTTACGTACGCGTGATCGTACAGCAGTTACCGTGCTCGGGTGACACTCCAGATTGACTGTAAGTGCGAAAGGCCGTTGTTATAGGAAGGTGAATAAGGGTAAAACCTAGGTATGAGGTGCAGACAAACTGCAAGACACAAGTACTTTAAAATGTCGAGGACGAATGTATGTAGATGAAAGAAAGAATAACTACTTGCTGCTTCACAATTATCAGTTGATTCAACTGTCCAAGTGTTAGGTTACAACTTTTTAATACTGCTAAGTTTAGCTGGACTTTGTTTTGCCAAGGAACTTTTGAGTGGTGTAATTGTTTTCCTTGGACTTCTAACTTTAAACGTACTACTAACTAAACCCTAATATATAATAAACAAAATTTTATTATAGTTTTAATATATTATTTTAATCGGTATATTTATAGGTAACCATTTAGTTGGTACTGCATCAACTTTTAATTTTCGTTTACGTTGAGGAGAGTATTTCAAAAACTTTTCAAATAAAGGCTTCTCAATGCAAGAGTTATCAAAATGTTTTGAACATATACGAACTATTAAATAATAATTAAAAATAAAAATACAATACCATAATTTGCTGTTTTGTCAATGTCAATAAACACCATTGGTGAAGTTAAATGGTTTCATATGATTTGGTCTGTTACAATCTCTAAGCCATTTTTGACGAAACTCCACTTGTTTTGGAAATGAATAAAAACTAATATTTTCTGATTTAAATTATAGTCAAAATTTAAAAATAATTATAAAACAATTTATAGTCATATCTATGTATTTCTTATTTCTGTTTTCAATATATTCAATAAAAGTTTCAATTTTAAATGTAATTCGTAAATAAAATAGTAACTTATGAGCTTATAAGCCCATAAAATATTGAAGTTATAACTTTTAAATAAAATTACAATTATATTTTCAAGTTTTAAGAATGACTATTTTTATTGAAATTGTATAAACAATTTTAATTTTATTCTATTACCTAAGGAAAGTACTATTACAATAATTGCAGGTCCCTTATAAGATAATTTTGGTATTTTATAGAGTAAAATAGTTTATGATTTATCTATATTTTTACCAAATCAATACGTCTCGTTTATCAATTTAAAATTGCACAAAAGTTTTATTTACTAGTGAGTGTGTATCACTACACATAAGGTCTATTTAAAAAATCTTTATTAAACAGCATCATACAAAAAAAACCCAGCACAGGGGGGTCGCGGCACAGTTGTGACGTGGTATAGTTGGATCAAGTATAATGATATCTGACAGTGATTAAAATCACTATCAAAAATAAACGCTTCGATGCAAATCTTTAGATAGTGTTTAATTTTAAAAAAATTGGTGTTTTATTCCAAAAGCTACTTGATTTGCTGGTTCCTTAATATCTCGATTAAGATAAAGTATGTCGAATGAAAAAGGGTTTATTAAAAAAAATTATTTCTCATAAAAAAATTGTGTGGATCCATAAACTTTTCAATAAGTTATAGCATTATAAAGTTAAATATAATATGAATAATAAAATCGAGAATTATCACACGAAAATAGCATTCGGTAGCCATTTTCGCCGCGAAGAAAAGTCCAGAGGTCAAATTTTTTTTTTTCAAATTAAAGTATATTACATTAGCTTTAATTTAAGATATATATAAAAGTGTCAGACCTTCCGGAACATTTTCAAAAGTTATGTTGAAAAAGTAAATTTTTTGTGAAAAAGTTGTCATTTTAAATCCCCCCCTGTGGGCAGGTTAAGTGTCAGATTTACAAAAAAAATATACCAAATGATAAGTAAAGACATCAAACATCTATATAAAAAAGAATTATATTGATATGTTCATTTTTGAAAAAGTTAGAGGATTATTAAGTTAAAAATATAAAAAAAAATTATTTTACAAAAATCGTAATTTTTTATTAACTTTGATGTCAACTTTCACCACGAAGACAAGTCCAGAGGTCAAATTTTTTTTTTTCAAATTAAAGGATATTACATAAGCTTTAATTTAAGATATATATAAAAGTGTCAGACCTTCCGGAACATTTTCAAAAGTTATGTTGAAAAAGTT
>NW_026099575.1:26007017-26143786 GCF_025091365.1 Daktulosphaira vitifoliae | reverse complement strand
AAAAAAAAAAAAAAAAAAAAAAAAAAAAAAACACATCATAGTAAAACCAATACCTTCTCAGCTTCGCATCGAAGCTAAAAAACACATCATAGTAAAATTAAAAAACCCAGCACAGTGGGTTAACGGCACAGTGGGGTCGTGGCATAGTTGGGTCCAGTATAGATGATATCTGACAGTGATTAAAATCACTATCATAAAAAACGCTTCGATGCAAATCTGTAGATAGTGTTTAATTTAAAAAAAAAAATTTTGTTAAAAAACATATTTTTGAATACGGTAGCCATTTGCGCATAGAAGATAGGTCGTCGGGACAAATTTTTATTTTTTTTTATTTTATAGTACATGACATAAGCTTTAATTTGATACATGTTTAAAGGACGCAGTATTTCCAGAACATTTTCAAAAATTAAGTTGAAAAAGTTAGTTTTTGTGAAAAAATTACTATTTTAAATCCCCCCCGTGAGCAGAATAAGTGTTAGATTTTCAAAAAAAATTATATCAAATGAAAGGGAAATATCTAAGGTTTCAATACAAAAAAATATTATTTTTATTTGTTCATTTTTGAAAAAGTTATGGCAGTTTTAAGTACAAAAAACATCCCGATAAAACATCATTTTTATCGCAAACATTATATTTTTTTTTAATTTTCGACAGCCATTTGAACATAGAAGATAAGATGTCGGGAAAATTTTTTTTTTTCATTTGATAGTATATAACATAATTTTTGATTTGATATATGTTTAAAGGACGCAGTATTTCCGGAACATTTTCAAAAATTAAGTTGAAAAAGTTATTTTTTGTAAAAAAGTTACTATTTTAAATCCCCCCAGTGAGCAGAATAAGTGTTAGATTTTCAAAAAAAATTATATCAAATGAAAGGGAAATATCTAAGGTTTCAATACAAAAAAATATTATTTTTATTTGTTCATTTTTGAAAAAGTTATGGCAGTTTTAAGTACAAAAAACATCCCGATAAAATGTAATTTTTATCGCAAACATTACATTTTTTTTTAAATTTTCGACAGCCATTTGCACATAGAAGATAAGATGTCGGGACAAATTTTTTTTTTTCATTTGATAGTATATAACATAACCTTTGATTTGATATATGTTTAAAGGACGCAGTATTTCCGGAACATTTTCAAAAGTTCAGTTGAAAAAGATCTATGTTTTTTACAATATTTTAAGTTTTGAACGCCCCCTATATAAGGGGAAATTGTCCAATTTTAATAAAAAGTATGTCAAATGAAAGATGTACTTATAATGTATTTAGAAAAAAAAAATTTGTGCTGATATATACATTTTTCAAAAAGTTATAGCATTTTTAAGTTGAAAATTTAAAATCGAAAATCGAAAATTTTAACACAAAAATAGTGTTTTTTTAACTACGGCAGCCGTTTAAATGTAGAAAAAAAAGTGTCGGGACAAATTTTTTTTTTTCATTTTGTAGTACATAAAATAAGCTTTAATTTGATATATGTTTAAAGGACGCAGTATTTCCGGAACATTTTCAAAAATTAAGTTGAAAAAGTTAATTTTTGTAAAAAAGTTGCTATTTTAAATACCCCCCAATGAGCAGGTTAAGTGATAGATTTTCAAAATAATGATATCAAATAAAAGGTAAATATCTAAGGTTTTAGTATAAAAAAATTTTTTGTTGATTTGTTGATTTTTCAAAAAGTTATGGAAGTTTTAAGAAAAAAAAGTGAAAAAATTTCGAAAATTAGCGATTTTTAAATTTGTAATTTTTTTGGATATTTCCCCCATTTTCAGGGAACGGGGGGATTTTTTTCAATTTTTAAGGGTAATGTCTCCAACTAGATACGATTTGTGATCTTTTGACGTATATTTGAAAGAAATCGGTCCAGTGAGAGCTGAGAAAATGTGGCAACAGACATAAAAAAAAACATATCATAGTAAAATTAATACCTTCTCAGCTTCGCATCGAAGCTAAAATACATAGAATCTAAAATAAGTATCTACGATTAAACTTATTTTAAAATAAAATTACAATGCATTGTCTTAAAGTAATTAATATAATTATTACTTAAAAATTATGTCGGTCATTGATATTATAACAGAATTATCAATTTAAAAATCGGGTGATTTTAAAGTGTATTTCACAGCGGTCGTATTTCAACGTATTTACACGAATACACAAAACCACAAGGCGAGGCACATGCGCGTACTACGACAAAATGCGGACTGTACTCGAGCATACTTCTTATTCATTTTACTATGGTTTATTACGAACTGAACTATCAACATAGTCATTATCACCTATACACCCATACAGGTGGGTGATCAGTGTGACCACTGATACATAACACTTTGAAGAGTAAGACGAGGTGAGAAAAGTTCTTTTATTTAGATGTTTAAATAAGGAAATTTATATTCCACAACCTGCCCCTTATATGGATACATTATTTTTTACAACTTGTTGAAATTTACAATTTTGTAATAACTTAATAAACATTTCATAAAAAAATATTTAAGATACAATGTATGCTCAAATATTTAATAATAATGTATTACTTCTTTTATATTTTTGGTTTAGCTATTATTTTATGACATTATATAAATATTATTTATAGCGCTTGAAAAACAGGTTGATATTTATTATAATTTGTAGGGACCTAATAAATAAGAATTAATATTAAACTCTGAACTGGAGGATATTGAGATTTTTGCAGATGCTAGTCTCACAATGTCTGCCTGATATTTTATAGGCATTATATTGATAAGCATACCCTTTTTTCCTTTCATAACTTGAACCATGCAATTTTTTAATGCTCTTTTCTTTGTTTAAATTTCAAGTGCATTTGTATATATTCACGCTTCTAGATATTTTACAGATTACACGAAAATTCCTATAAATATTTTTTCTATTAAAATAAAGTTATCTTGTTAAAAATTAGCTTAATATTACATTTTGTTGTCTTCAAAAAATATAATCAAATATTCCATTGTTTTTTTAATTCTTATCATACCATACCAAATTTTTTAAACGTTAATTACTGATTTTTGTGAATTTAGATTTATATAATGAAACATACAAAGTTCTTCAGAATATTTACTTAACAAAATGTTTATATAAAAATTTTCAGCAATTATTTTACTAAGTTTAAACTTTATCACATAAATCGAAAATAATCATTAATGGTATCAGTTTATAATTTTATTCTTTTTTTTAAATTATAAAGTAAATGGAACATTTGAACAGATTTAAAATATATATTAAGAAAAACAATTGAAATTATCAGCATTCATTCATTACAAAAACTTATCACCACATAAATTCAAGGTAGAAAATAAAAACCCAAATATTTGGAAAGAAAATAGTTAATATAATGCGTTTATTTGATGTTGTTATTAAACAAATTAAACACAAAGTATATAGGCGTTGGCAGCTAATGCTTTCAGTTGGGCCAAATGGATTTTGTAGTCATAGATGCAGTAAATTGAGTTAAAAATTTTTTTTTTTTTTTAAGAAATATAAGGTTATAAAATTATAACTTACATAGAAATAGAGTTCAAAAGAGAAAAATTTCTTCAAAATGCAATACATTAACATAGTTAATAAAATAATGTTACTTATGAATTCATTTGAACAAAACTAAAAACAAATTTTAAAAAATTGTTGCAATTAAATAAAATATAAAAACAAAATTTTATCATGTTATAATATTGAGTAGCACACAACACAATTTTTTCCTGCGAAATTCTTTACGATGAAAACAAGGTTGCAACAGCCATTTGGATAGTATAAGAAGTTGGGATGGTGTCTGACACCTATGCCAACTTTCGTTTGACCTAACTGAAGGACGTGTATGCGCTACTGCTAGGCCTATTCATTTCTTCTTAGCTGCTTTTTCAGCAGCCTTTGTTACTTTACCGGCAGATAAATCTTTAAAGTTAACACTCTGAAAAACAAAAATTATAATTATAATACATTCAATAAAACATACTTATATTTTAAACACGACTTATTTTATATATTTCTATATTTGTACCTTAATAACACCAACAGCAACGGTTTGCCTCATGTCACGTACGGCAAAACGTCCCAAAGGAGGGAATTCTGAGAAAGCTTCAACGCACAATGGCTTTGAAGGTACTAAGGTGATGATAGCAGCATCTCCAGATTTGATGGCTTTTGGGTTAGCTTCAGTAGTTTTACCGGTACGACGGTCACATTTTTCTTTGATTTCAGCGAATTTGCAGGCAATGTGAGCAGTATGGCAATCCAAAACTGGAGTGTAACCATTTGAGATTTGACCAGGATGGTTCAATACAATGACTTGGGCTGTAAAGTCAGCAGCAGCCTTAGGTGGATTAGATTTAGTATCTCCAGCAACAAAACCACGACGCAATTCTTTAACTGATACATTCTTTACATTGAATCCAACATTGTCTCCAGGAACAGCTTCAGTAAGGGCTTCATGGTGCATTTCCACAGATTTTACTTCAGTAGTAATGTTGGCAGGTGCAAAGACAACAACCATACCAGGTTTCAATACACCAGTTTCAACACGACCAACAGGGACTGTTCCAATACCTCCTATCTTGTACACGTCTTGAAGTGGAAGACGAAGAGCCTTGTCAGTTGGACGACTTGGTGGTAGGATAGCATCTAAAGCTTCAATTAAACATTTACCGTCAGCCTTTCCTTCTTTACGCTCAACATTCCATCCCTTAAACCATGGCATTTTATCAGAAACTTCTAACATGTTATCACCATTCCATCCAGAGATAGGGACAAAAGCAACAGCAGCTGGGTTGTAACCAATTTTCTTAATATAACTGCTTACTTCCTTCTTGATTTCTTCAAAACGAGCCTAGAATTTAACAAAATAATGATAATAGCATATAATTTAACTAAAGCAAACTATAAATTAACTTACTTCACTGTATGGTGGTTCAGTGGAGTCCATTTTGTTTACACCAACAATCAACTGTTTCACACCCAGAGTGAAAGCCAATAAAGCATGTTCACGGGTTTGTCCATTCTTGGAAATACCAGCTTCAAATTCACCAGTACCAGCAGCAACAATAAGTACAGCACAATCAGCCTGAGATGTACCAGTAATCATGTTTTTGATGAAATCTCTGTGTCCAGGAGCATCAATAATGGTGACATAATATTTAGCAGTTTCGAATTTCCATAAAGCAATATCAATAGTAATACCACGTTCACGTTCAGCCTTCAATTTGTCCAATACCCAAGCATACTTGAAGGAACCTTTTCCCATCTAAAAAAAGTTTAGACCAATTAATAAAACATTTGATTATAAATCCTATAAAAATAATTTAAAACTCACTTCTTGGGCTTCCTTTTCGAATTTTTCAATGGTACGCTTGTCAATCCCACCACATTTGTAGATCAAATGACCAGTGGTTGTGGATTTACCGGAGTCGACATGTCCAATGACAACAATGTTGATATGTACCTTTTCTTTACCCATGGTTGATTTGCTTTAAATTAAATGAAATTAATTAATAATTTAAGATTAATAAAAATATTTTAATTTAAACTTGTCATTTAGATAACAATAACCAAAAATTAAGAGTTGGTTAAGACCCTTATTGTTACACTAATAATTAATAAAATTAAAAAAATAAATCAATAAATTTAATAACTGGAACTAAATTAAGATAATTGAGGTTATTGGACTATTATATAAGAGCTACATAATTTGGCAAGACAAAGATTAAGTTTCGAACGGTATCATAATCTACAAATAAAATACATGTGTCATTGGCATTGATGCCAACTCAATGACCGGGGAGGTGATTATACACCTACTCAACAGTCCATGAATAATAAAAAAAAAAAAAGCCGTTCAAATACGTGTCACGGAACACGTGACAAAATTTCTGTAAGTTTTATTTAAAACCATAACAATGATTCTCTTGATATATTTTATACAAATTAAAGTGATACTACTTAACAATAATTGCATAATATTGCCACATAGACAAGAACATACTTACGGAAATATTTTACAACTTAAAAGGAGGCTAGAGATTCTGATTGTTCGAGATGTAAATTATGACTATTTAAGTATCATAGAAATATTAAAAATATAAAGGATTCGCAATTGCACATTAAATTATTCTTATGCACACCCACAAGTTTACATATTTTTCATATACAACTCTAAAATTTATAATTAATGACCAAAATAAGAATTCCTAAGTAAAGTAGAAACAAACGATTAAAGAATTTCACAAAGCAAATAGCAATTAAAGTAATACAAGCAATAAATTATAAATTATAGTATAAGTCGTGATGTTTTAAGTAAATTTAATTTGAAGCCGATAAAATTACCAGTATTAAGGAACACTAAGGAAAATTGAATATAATATACATTGTCAAATAATTTTACTTACCGTTTGGTTACAAAAGACAATTATAAAAACAGATTAAAACGGATGAAAATTTTCACACACTGTTTAGCCGACACGGGCGGTGTATAAAATGTATCGTCAAAGAGCGGCACGATCGAACGACAGCACGGCAGAGACGTAAAGAGACCGATATGCCGGGACAGACCGGACAAGAGTGGTGGTCAAATAAAAACATGGCGGTCGGTTCGCCGGTATCAACTATTAATTTTCTAATAAATTTAATAAATAAAACGTTTAAAACTCAAATAATAATAATTAAAATGAAATAATAATTTTTTATTTTAGAAAATTGAAACATAAACATCTTATTTGTAAAATGTTAGGTTTTTTTTTTCAATTTAAAGTATTGACAGTAATAGGTTTGAGATTAATTAGACGTCTAGTTTTAAGGTTGGTGGCACTGAGGTTATTGCCAACATACTGGACACGTCAACCCGAAGTATGTCTACAGAAATTCTGATGACTCCGTATCGGTTTGATTTGTCATGCTTATTATTTTTGTTTCATAGTAACTCTACTTTAAAGGACTTTATAATCTGCTGTCCATTAAATGGTTTTCCTAATAACCTTATAATTACTCCTTATTCCATATGTCCAATTTTTAACCATACACACGTGAATGCTGTGTCATTTTACAAAGTCTTTGGTTTAATTACCAATACCACTACATTTAAATACTTATCAATACCCACTATAAATCAAATATCATTTAGAAAAGTTTTTGACAGCCACTAAAACACAGTTAAAAAAAGTGAACACTCAACCAAATTATCCATGAGAAACTAGAATTTTTAAATTTCTCCTTATTAAGTGAGCTCAAATTTTTGTCACCTACATCATAGTAAAGTTAAAAAAATAATTAATTCCAATTTAACTTTCGAAAGTTACCCAAAAAATCATCCACTATAATAAACTTGGTATTTACAATGGTTTATAAAAAACAATCAAATTTTATTCTACACATTATAAAAAAAATCATTTAACAAAAAATTAGTTGTAATATACTTAATAAATCTGTATATTATAAAAAATCTATTAAATGCTTATGTATTATCCAGTATTTATGGAAAAGTATAAAAAGTTTTTGCCAAAAAATATGTTTAAATGCTAAAGGAATACTTTATTATATTTAACCCTATATTTTTCAATAATTGTGATTTATTTAATAATAATAACAATACTACAAAACACACAACATATTAAATGTTCTTAACATTATTTGCTTGAACAATTTTTTTTATGGTTAGTAGAAAAATATGTTAGAAACTTAATAAACAATATTTATAAAATTGAAATATAAATTTATTGCTAAAATATTAAATATCAATAGTATGCATTTAGGGATATCACATTTTTGGAACACATTTAAATAAAATATTATAATGTAATAAAATATAGAATAAAATAACTCATATAATACAATTGAGAATCTACAAAGTAGATAATACTTAATGGTATAAAGTAAAAACTCAAATCACATAACAAATTTCAATACCTCAATATCGAGAATGAAAATTATATAAAACACATGAAATAATCATAATATGTTTAACAGGTCTATAATGATTACTATGTTTTGCAAAAAATGTACATAAAACAATACTTTAATTAATAATGTATCACTATTCATTACTATGCATTTATAAGATATATCAATTAATTTGATGTCCCTTGTGTCCATGTGAATAAATTTGACCAACTTGAACCCTGATCAACCATAGCTCCTGTAATTAGTAATTTTTCTATTAAATTAAACAATTTAATAAAACATTATTCATATTTATTACTCATAAATGCATCAAAAGTTAAATCAAGTAAAACATTTTTTGATTATATTATGTTTAAGAAAAATAAAATAGATTATTGTTATAGATATACCTTTAGCAATAGTTTCAATCTGTTTTTGTTCATCAGGGCTCAGTTTAAGTAATTTGTTAATAACTGGAACTAGATGACATTTTTCAACACCATTTGATGTTATGAACTATATAAAAAAAAAAAAAAAAAAGGATAAACAAAATGTTCATTACTCCTAATTGGAATGTTTACTTTAAAGATTATATTTTTTAAATATTCCATATTTTTTATTTCATCATGTCTATCCACACTTCGCTGTAATCTTCTAATATCTTCTTTTAAGAACTTGTTTTGTTGTTCATAACGAGAACAATTTTTTTCAGCATCATTTAACATTATTGTTAGCTGTTTAAGTTGTTTTTGAGTGTTATTTAATTCACTTAAAGCATCCCCAACTAAATAATAATAGTAACACAGTATTATAATTATTTTTATCTTAACATATAGTTATAAATTAAGGATAAGGCACTCATTTTCTTAAAAACTATTGAATATTTTCAATTTTTGTACAATAAAATGTTATTTGTTTTAAAAAACTCTTCAATAATGTGTAGTTAGACCATTTTTTTCTCATCCCTTTTGGAATTTAATTCTAAATTTTTATACTTTTAAATGGGATACTCTATTTTTAGTTTGATTTTCATAATATTGTAGACAACAATAATCTGTTTCAATGGGTCATCAATTAATATCAGTATTTAGTTTTGTTAACGTAAGTGACATATGACAATAAGAATTGTTAATAAAAACTTATTTATGTGACAACATAAAGAAATGACAACTACTGTATGCTAAACAGCGAATCACAATAGAAAATTGGTAATAAATTACTAAATTTAACTTGCAATAATAGAAGAACTGTTTATCAAATAAAAAATATTATAAGAACAAAATTGTTTGAAATATTTTTTGCTATCATTAAACTAAAAATAGGAGTTTCAATTAAATAAAATTAATACATTTTAACCCTGAAAGGATAAAAAAAAAATTATAAAACTACATAATATCGTAGAATTTTTTAATTCAAACAAATTTTTCCTTTCTGAAAATTTTAAGTAAAGGTTCCAATTTTTACCAAATCTATTTTAAATCAAATCTTTAAAGAATAGGAAATATCCAATTAATTTTAAGCAAAGTATTGAAAAAATTAAATAAGGGATTCCAAAATAAAAGAATCAACATCTCATATTTTTGAGACAATATTATTGAGATAAAGTTATTGAATTATGTCATTGAAATTATACAAACAATTTCATAATATACATTATCTTCTTATCATATTTGGCTTTTAACCAGTCAATATAAGAATAAAATATAAAAAATAAAATTATTTTTTTTAGTTTTATTAGATTATCAGATTCCATTTTTTAAGCACTCCATCATATTTCAAAATCATTGCACATAATTCTGATAAAATAAAGAATTTACTAACCACTATTATTATCAAATATTAATAAATCTTCTAAAGGCATCAGTCCACTTTTATTTAATTTTTTTAATGATTCATTTGAACTTTCAAACTGAGAACACTATAAAAAAATAAAATAAATTATTGTATTATCTACAACTGTATTTCTATTAACTCACAACTTCATCATCTTGAATATGAACTAGAGAATTTGTTTTTTTTAGTTTTGTATCACAAGGCTCAGAAAATTCAATATCAGGTTTGGAGTTAATATTTTTTGTTTCCTTGACTCTCATAATTTCTTGCTGTAGTATTTCAACATCATTTTCAAACTTTATTTTATCATTCACAATTTTATCCTAGGATTAAATATAATTAAATATTAGTTAAAATTATTTGAAATGTCTCTATATATAATCTAGTATGTATAATAGATATATTTTGCATACATTTAATATTTTAATTTCATTTTCTAATTTAGATTTAATATTTTCAGTTTCTATATTTAAATGGTATAATGCTTTGTCTTTTTTGCCCAGTATTTTTGTTACACTATTTAGTCGTTTTTCATATTTTTCAACTTCATTTTTCATTGTGACAACTTCAACATTCTTAGTGTTTAATTCTGTCCTATAAAGTTTATTTATTTAATATCTATTTAATGTTTGACAAATATTTTACTTATCTAGTCTACACAGTTCTAAAATTCTTAGAGTAAAATGAAGTTGAGACACTTACGTAACAATTTGTAAATTAATTTTATACTGCTGCAAAACTTTAGTAACTTCTTGAAGTTGAGTGGTAAGTTCATCAATTTTAACATTATAAACGGTATCTTGTTTATGTTTTTGAAACACACTGTGAGCTCTAACTTTATATGCTTCAAACTCATCTATTAAACCTTGGTTTTCTTTTGTGTACTTAGTTATAGAAACTTTTGCTGCATTCAATTCAGTTTGAAGTCTTCGAATCTATTTTAAGTTTATTAAAGTTATTATTTGAATAAACTGTAATAGTTAACATAAACAATAATAATTAAAATAAAATAGAATAAATCCTTTATATTCCACTAGAAAAATCAGAGATAAACTAATTAGTTCAATGAAAACTATTAAAGTTTATACAAAAATGACCAAGAGTTGGTTGATTTTAACAATTAACCTAAATATCAGTACAGTTAAAATATATTCAAAATTTTACATATTTTATTATATACAATTATTTCCCTATTAAATTAGACTTACATTGTATTTTTAAAAAGTATTTTATTTTTTTACATAAACATTAATACCTTGTCATTGAGAAATATTTGTTGAGATTGATAATTTTCTTTTTCAGTATCGTACTCCAATTTTAATTTGTTATATTTTTCTTCAATAATATTATTAAGAATTCTTTCTTGGTCTAAGTTTGATTGAATTTCTATTAAAAAATTTTCTTTTTCATTCAACAATGATTCTGCATTGTTCAGGCCTTTTCTACATAATTCCATTTGTTGCTAAAATAATTTATTTATTAGAATATAAGTTTATAATTAAATAATCTTTTAAGTTTTAATCTAATTTTTTAATTAATGTCAAGAAAATAGTTTTTAATTTTATGAATCAATAAATACTTGAAAATGTTCAGAAAAGATTAGCCTAACATGGAATACTTTAATGTGACTTGTTATTTAGAAGATTTAATTAAAATAATGTTAGTAAAACTTAACACTATATCATAATATTTATATTTTTTTATGCACGTATTTCTGTATTCAAGGGGGTAAATTTAGTTATAACTAGACATTTTAATTGGCTTTTTTTTAAGTAATAGAGTATTTTTAGTTTATATACCCAAATAATATTATTATTCAATTAAACATTTTTTTTTAAATCTCTAAGATACATTTTAAAACTATTTTTCACAAATCTGGAATACTATCAATTAACAAATCATGCATATAAGAAAATGAAAATATCAACTAAAATAATTTTGTTTTAGAAAAATTTAGAATTTGTAAACTAAATAAATTCAAAATTATGAAGGTCTTATTAATAATTTATTTAACATTTTTTAATATAATTACTATAAACTTATCAGCTTCTTTTTTTTAAAGATTAATAGATTTTGATAAAAAATAAGACTTATTCAGAGTCAAAGTTTTGTCACTTTTACAATTTATATTATTACTTATAGTTCGCAAAAAAAAATTAATTTAATTTTTTTTTCTTTTTAACATAATCTTGGTAAGATTATTAAATCAAAAATCAAGTCAAAAATAATCCAAAGAAAATTGATTTTCAATTTACAATAAAGAAACATAAATATAGTACATAAATATAGTACATTATAATCTTATTTTTGCAAATTTTGGAATTTGTGACTTAAAAAATGTTTGAATGTGTTTTTCTCAAATGCATTGTATAATAATATAATTTAATATTACTGTTTTGTTTTACAACCATAAAGCCTTTTCTAATCATAACAGTAATATTTTAAATTGTAGCAACATAATAACAAATTAATTATCACAAAAATTTGAAACATATTTATATTTACAGCAATTTTTTGGTTTCTTTCTTGTTCAGTTGAAATAGTATGTTCTAAATGTTTTATTTGCTCATGTAGTGAATCAATAACATTATTAGAGTTACTGATCTCTTGCTCAAGATTTTGGTTATGAAGATTTTCTTCTTTGATTTTTTCAGACAATTCATCAATTGTCTTCTAAAAAAAATATTTTATTTAAAAAAAAATTAATTTTATAATGTAAATATTACTTCATAAGAATTTAGCTCAAGATCACGAATATTAATTTTTTTTTTTTCTGATTTCAAGGAAGTTATTTCAGACTCCAATAATTTTATTTTATCATTAGAGTCTTTCAATTTTTTTGATAGCTCTTTTATAAATGTTTCTCTGTCAACTCTCATTATGTCACCAGCAGATTTTTCTTGTTTTAATTTTTCAAGTTTAGATACAAGTAATTTGTCATTTTCTTTTAAACTGCAAACAAACAAGTGTATAATAATGTATATGGAATCTATAAAATATAGTATAAGCTTTTAATAAGAAATAATTACTTTTTTAATGATTTATTTGTAATAACTAAATCATTTTTTAACTTTTCAATTTCAATATTCAAGCTTGAACATAATTTTGTTTGGTCCAAAAGTAATTTTTTTTCTTGATTTAATTGTTTTACTAAATTTTTAGTTTCTTTACATTTTTCATCATACTCATCACATTTAATATCATATTGTTGTTGTAAACACTAATATAATAAATAATATAAGGCATATTTATATAATTGAATCCATATATATATATATATACGGTATCCCAACAATATTTATTTATTTTTTGAACAATTTATATATTCCTAAAAAATGTTAATGAAGAAAAGGAACAAAATATATGTTTAAATTTGCAAATAAATAAAAAATTAAAAAAAAATAATTTAATTAGTAAATTTAAATGTAATTATATATTTTTTTTAACAATAAACATACTCGAGCTATTTTTCCTTGTTCAGCTAAAGATGTGATTTTTGCTACAAGTTCAGATTTTTCATTGTTATGCTTTTTGACTTTACTATCCAATGATTGTTTAAGATCAAATATTATTTTTTTTTGTTTAATCACAACTGCTTTTAACTAAAAATTAAAAATTCATAAAAGTTCTAATGAAATTTTATCAACAAATTTTTGTAAACTAACTTTTTGTAGTCGTTCATCTTTGCTATTATCAATTTCTTCTAATATTTGTACTTCATCAGCTCTAGATATAGAAATTGTACTTGATTCATCTAAATGATTAAATATACTCAATTAATGTTTTTTAGTAACAATTTATCTCTTACATTTTTAGTATGTATACTAAATATATTCATTAATATATTTATAATATCTATTTAAAAATTGTAAATGCTTTGAAGACATTTTCAATTCCCCTAACACATAAATTTACATAAAATTTTAATGTGTATACTGGAAAAAAAAACTATTAGTGAATGTAATATCAAGTAAAGTATAAAGTATAAAGTTATTAGTGATAAAATTTGATAGTCAGAGTATCACCAAAAAACTAACTATACTTGGAGTTACAAACGAAAAGAAATATTTTGAATAGAGTTTTGCCTTTATAAAATAAAATACACTAATAAATAATTGATGATGTATCAAGAAAAGTAGTATTACAGATAACCATCATACACTAGGTCAGTTTTTTAAAATAAAGTTTAAGAAGCTAATATTTGTTCTTTTTATTACTTTAAAGATTAAAATTATAATTTTTTTCTAATAAGATTCATTTCATAACATATTTTTTTCTATTAATTCAAATAATTATTGCAAAAAATTATAGAATTAAATTTGAAGAGTTATTGACATAATTTTAATTTCATCCAGATAAAAATTCTCTTTCTATTTCAATAGCTTTGATTATGTATTTAATTATTATTTTTTTATTATATAAATTAATTTTAAATAAAACTTTATCATCCTTAAGTTGTTTTCATTATACTTTAAAACCAAAATTTAAAAATAAAATATTATCATTCTCTTCATTTTTTCCTTTAAATTATTTAATTATAAGGAAGATTTCAAATACAAATTATTTGGATTTCTTATACTGTTTTAACAATAAATATTATCTATCTTGTTCATTTTCTTTTAAAACTTATAGAGAGATTATGAAATTAATTTTTTCTTTTATAAAGAAAAATATAGACATACTTACACAAATTTTCTCTGTAAATTTTCAACTCTATCTCATTTTCATCAAAAACTAAACTTTTTTCATTCAACCTTTCTTTTAATTTTTTTAATTCTTCATTTAAATTAACTATGATATTATTTTTTTCCACAATTTCAATTTTAAGTTTTTTGTTTAACTTATCTAAATTTTCAATGTATATATTTTTTTTAATATATAAATCTTCTATATTCTTAACATTTTCCATCAAAAAAATTTCACATTCACATATAAGTTGCTTTTGTCTGGGCAATAACTCAGTCTTGATTTCTTTAATATACCCAAAATTTTTTTCTAGATCATTAAATGCATTCTTCAAATACTTAATATTTTTAAATTCTGATTGTTTTAATATACTACATTTATTAGCTTGATCAATAATATTACAATTAATCAATGAACCTTGTTTTAATAATGTATCAATTTCTTTAATTAACAATGAAATTTGTTTTTCTTTTGACATAATTACATTTTTGTATGTATTAATTGTTTCTAAATGAGACTGTTTACAAGATTTAAGCTCTAATAATGATTCATTTAAAATATCAAAAATTTCATTTATAAGCGGACCAATAACAGAGGCTAATTTATTATCATCCTTGTCTTTTATAACATATCTTTCAAAAATTTCATCTAAAAATTTTAGGCAACTAGAAAAATTGGTAAGTAAACTATTTATTTGAGTTGTTAAGTTTGAGTTCATTGTACTCAATTCAGAATAATCATTGCTTATTTTTATGATTCTATCATAGTTTATAGAATTTTCTTGTTGTAATTTATTAACAGTAGATTTAAGCTCATTTTCACTACATTGAGTTTTTTGTAAACTTTGTACATACATAGTACATTTATTTTCATAAGATTCTAATTGTCTAGTTACAGACAGTAACTCCATTGAAATTTTTTCATTTTCTAGTTTTAATAATTCTGTTTCACTTTTGTTATATTCAATTTCAGCAACTTTTTCTTTTAATTCATCAACATATTTAGTTTGTTTATCGAATGCTTTTTCTTTTTTTTCACAATGATTTTCAAGCATTATATTTTTCTCTAACAATTCATTACATTGATGTCTGAGCTTTTTTAAAGTTACTTCTAGATATTCATTTTCTTTAGCTAGTTTAGAATTTCTATTTTCTAATGAAATTTCTTTTTCTGCTTTAGAATTTATTTGTTCTTCAAGTTGTTTTATTTTTTCTTCAGCACAAATTTTAAAAGCTTTTTCATTGTCTAAGTTTTTTTTCATTGCTTCTAATGCTGTTTTATAACTATGGAGTTTTTTTTTCAGAGCATCTACTTCATCAGATTTTTCAACAATATGTTGATTATTTAATTTTTTAATAATTTTTTGTTGTTCATTTATTAATAAATCAGCTTCACATAGAAGTTTATTTTTTTCAAGAATTTCCTATACAACATATTTTATTAAATTTTATATTAAATAAAAATTACAATCTAAAAAATTAATATTTTTACTTGTCTTTCTGATTGTTCAAAAATATGTTGTTGATCATGAAATTTTTGTTCCCATATTTTTTCTTGATTATGTAATTCTTAAACAAATGTATTTTATAACTGAATTTATATGTATACACATTTATTTGTTAACTTACCATCATTCTCTTTCTTAAGTGAAAAAATTTCATTTCGATATCTGTTTAAAATATCTTCTTTGGACTGATTTTCTAAATCCTAAAACCCAAAAGAAGTGTGTAATATTAATAAATTTAGTAATGAGAAGATAAAAAAAAAATTCATAAATGATTTTTTACATTGATGAAAAAAAAATACCACTTACAGAATCATTAATTGTAGAGTTATGAACTTCCATCACTGAACGATTTCTTTGCATAAACGATTAAATATAAAATTAATATCATTAAAATATGTAAACTAAATTCACTACTTAAAAATTTTACTAGATTTTTTTTGTTTTATCTAATTCCATCATTTAGTATTATTATACATGATAATAATAATGATAAATGATACTAGTTTCCAAGACGTTATCAAATTAAACAATAAAAATTCATGTAACTCCTCCTTGGAAATATCAATGGTGATAATATTTAAGGCTGTTATCTATTTTATTTTCATTAATTTTTACTCGAATTCAATTAGTTTTTTTTTTTAACTATTCCTAATATTTTATGAAATCATGATTTTTATGATGAATATTTTTCAAAGATGTAAAACTATAATTAATTATCAATCGCCCATCAATGAAATGTGTGTAAGTATAACTATTATTAAAAACTTAAAACATGATTGATCAAAAAAATGTCTAATATTATTTAAGGTAATTATTGGAATGAACTAAATTATGTCTCATGTATTAATGTTATTTTTCTTGTTTATTGTAAATATTTTTAAACTTTATGTGTGTATTATTTTTTAGATGGGTATACTACCCCAAAGTCAACAAATCAGAAATAAGTGGCCTGATCACAGAATGATCAAAGATGCACGTAAAAGAAATACTATCAAAGATTATGGTGTTTATAAATTGAGGTATAATGCTATTCGTAAAAATGATATAATTCCTTCAGAAATTCAAGTAAGACATGCTAAGTTATTATAGTTAATGATATTTTATAGTAATAACAATTTTAGGACAAAGATAGATAGCATTTTATAAAAAATATATATTTTTAATAGTCATAAAAAAAATTTTCCCTTTAAAATTAATAATTTTTTTTACAAAATTTGGGTCATTTTGAAATAAAAATACTAAAATTGATGTTTTAAATAATTAAATTTTGCCCAAGACAAAAGTAAAGTAAAATAATTATGTTCTTTTCAAAAAACATAATTTTTGTTTTTTTCTGTTTGTCTTGATCACCAATTAGGTTGTATTGAAGTAGTAGTTTTTTAGCCTA
Organism: Daktulosphaira vitifoliae; assembly: GCF_025091365.1. Lineage (NCBI taxonomy): Eukaryota > Metazoa > Arthropoda > Insecta > Hemiptera > Phylloxeridae > Daktulosphaira > Daktulosphaira vitifoliae. The sequence goes on along the minus strand of NW_026099575.1, from coordinate 26,126,494 downwards.
TCATTATAGGTCACTTGAGAACACATATTCCTGAAAATTGGTTGATCTTAAAGTGATGGTTAATACAACAATCTAAAGATGACAACATTATCTATCACATAAGTAAGAAATTTGATTAAAAAAAAATATAGGTATTCAAAACTGTAAAACTTTTAAATTAGTTTCTTAAAAATTGACCCACTTAGGAATGAATATAATTTTTAAATTTAGTATTTTGATTATGTCTATAACCTAATCCTACAGAATCAAATATCTCTCACGGCATGTTTTCTAATATTTTTAAAATTATTATTAAATATTATTTTAATTATATAATAATTATTATTATTGTGTCACTACAATGAGGCCATCTTATCTTGTTCACTCAGTAATTCATCATGTCTCAGTATATAGAAACCAGTATTTAATTCTGTTGTGCTAAACTGTGTACGAACCTCTAATCCTTTTTTTTCACGAGCAACTTGTAATTAGAATATAAAGAAGGAAATAGGAGATCATGTAGCTTTTGGAATAATCCATTTATTTTTTAAAATTAAACATTATCTACAGATTTGCATCAATGTGTTTATTGTGATAGTGATTTTAATTACTGCCAGCTATCATCTATACTGAATCCAACTATACCACGTCCCCATTGTGCTGGGTTTTTTTGACTCTTTAAACTTTTATAATAAGAAATTTTTGTGCATAAGTGTAGGGTAGAAAAAATGTTAAGGAAGCTTATCATTTTGTCATGACCAATGATAAAATAATTTCTACTATATTTAAGTTATTCTATAAGTAACTTCAATAATTTTTTTTTTAATTCGGTTTGATTGACTGGACATCTGGTAGATTAATAGTTAATGGCTTTTAAGTTTTTAAATATAAAATAAGAAAACAAAAAGAAGTATTTAGAATACATATTTTTTAATAATTCAGAATACTGTCAAAATGCAATATATATATATATATATTTGAGTATTTTCAGTCAAATATTTTACAAGACGCCCCTAATATATTTTTGGCTTAAGTACTCAAAAAAAATCTGGAATTAATAATATTTTCTATGAGAATAAAAATGAAAATATAGTTTCAATTTATTTCAAGAAATTGTTGATAATCAAAAACTAAATTTCAGGAAATAGCAGATAAAGAAATTTATAATTGCCCAAAAGATGCTAGCATAGTTAGAATTGTTCAACGTTGCCAAGTGACTTCTCGTCCAAGAGGTAATGTTAAACGATGGCGTTTAAGTCGAATTATATTTAGACATCTAGCAGATTATAACAAATTAGCTGGAGTTCAAAGAGCAATGTGGTAGTTCTTAATAGGTACATATATATATTTCTATTTAGGTGTTAATTTAACTTAAATAAGTATTTATTCACAATAATAATTTTTACAGGTGTTATCTGAAAAATATTGTGTAAAGAATTCATACAGTTGTTAATTGTTTTAATTATCAAAAATAATAAACTAAATAATATAAACATTAACATATGTGTTTTCTTTTTAATTTTAGTTTTTTAAGGATACAATTATATATATATATATGAGTATTTTTTTGTCATAACCCATTCAATTAATTACAGGACAATACTTTTTAAAACAGGATTAATTTTAGATAAATATTTATCTTGAATTATTAGCTATGTATTATTTCTTAAGTTCAAAACTTATGTAAAAAAGAAATCATATTTATAAAAAACCAATTTGCTACTGGTGAGTATAATCTCACCTGTATACTATAAATTTATTTTAACTCAAATATTTAAAACTTTAAAGTGTTACATCTAATAAAGGGATGATTTTATATTAAAAGTTCAAATGTCATATAGTATTAAAAATAACTTTAAAAACAATATTTTATTGAATTAAAAATATGTATTACTATTTCATAAAACAAAGTTGACACCATTACAAGGCCTTTAGGTATGAATTTATAAAGTTTAATTTTGAAGTACATATAATACACATTCAATTTACATTAAAATATTAGACTTTATGAAAAAAAATATGTGTCATTTATGTTAAATGTAATTTTTTCATGTTACTAGATATATTTTTATTATAAGTAAAGTAATTAAATATGAAAAAAAAGGAGAGCTGACTGCAAAACCTCATATACAAATGAATTAAAAGTATAAATAGTACATATATTACACAATGAAAATATTTTTAATTAATTGGGACATTGATGTTTTCTTAATATGTATAGGAAGTTAAATATACATCATTAAAATATTTAAAAATTATATTTTATTCTATTTTTTCTTTATTCAAAAAACCTAAACTTGTTTTGAGTTTTAAATTTGAAATTTTTTGAATATATTATAATAAAGGAAAAAAAGACTCATTACATATAGTTATTTTAAAATCTAATAGCAATATGTCATAAAATATAATGTAGATAATTCAAATATTATCATAGAAATGTTTACAAAGAAACAAAAACAATTTTAAAAATGTCAAAAGGGACATATAGAATTATAATGACCAAAAAAATAAAATTTGGTAGACTATTACATTATTTAAAAACTCATAATTTTTGTCATAAAACTCATCATTAATAAATCATTTATTTATTTAAATAAATAATCTGTTAAAAGGAAGCTAAAGAACATTATTCATCAGTGATACATTATTATTAGAATTTTCTAGTTAAGAGAGGACATGTCCAAAAAATAACTTTTCGTTTATTATTGATAAAGAACTCGATAAATATAACTAATTATAAAAATTAATTTTTAAAGAAAAAATATTTTGGATATACGTTTTCTTACAGCTCGAGGACTCATTTTACAGACACAAACTATTAAGTTTTTTCAAAAATAAAAAAATTATTGAATTGTGTAAGTGTAGTGATTGATTATTTAATCTAGATGTTTTAAAAAATATTACATTAAGATTAGTATTTTTTTAATGTTACATTCATCGACATAAATGATTATTGTGAAATGATGTATGTACGAATACTGTCAATAGTGCCTGAAACACTACTTGCAAAATTATCAAGAGTTTATTTTTTTATTAGTTTCTTTAGTAAAATACTAGTAATCTGACCAGAATAGTAATTATTTAACTTATGCTTTAAAATCCTTATTAATAAATAAATCAAGCAGATTTTTTGTTTAACAATTATAAAACAAAAAATCGCTAATAGGTTAACTAAATTTTACAATTTTAAGTAGTTATTTATCTATAGCTAGGTGCATTGTTTGTATTTTTTTCTTAATTTTTGTAAATGTGTTTGATCTTTTGCTTAATAGATAACCCAACCAATAAGATCACTTTATAATTACATAAAAAATACTTTTCTTAAGCTAATTTATTTTTTAATTAGGGACAATTAAATTTTACAAGAAATTACTATTAATATATTTAATAATAATATAGAGGTAAGTATATATTATGGTCAAATGTTATAGTCCACAAATAACACATTCTATTTTAAAATAGCACTTTGTAATAAAAATTATTACATATTTTATTAAATTATAAAATCAATTATACATATGCTTGATGAGAGGTTGGATCCTGTGAGATTTTCAAGAACCAGTTGTAGAAAGGTTCCTAAAATAAAAAATAAAGAGATTTAAGATTTATAATAGAGTAAATAATGACTAAATTATAGCAAATTTTTCTAAATAGTACTAATTATTAATCATCCATTTAAAAAAAAAAAAAATTTTGTTTGCTATAAGATAAACAATTTACTTTATTTTACATTTTTAGAGGAATATTATCCATTTATTGCTCTAATTTTACTAGATAGTCATAACTAGAATACAAATATTTGGGTGAGATAATTTTTAAAGATTTGTGAGTAGGATACATAATTGATGCACCTTTGAATTCCTTGGGCATGTCATATGAAATTGGATACGCCTATGCTTAGGGTTCTAAAAACTAATTTTTTTATTACATTAAATCATGTAGGCCTAAGTGAAGTAATTTAAACTGATAATAAAATTTGTATTGTTTAAAATGTAATTATCAACTTAAAAAACGTACACATAAGAATATGTGAAATTTAATCGAGAATGAAATAGATTTATAAAAATAAATAAAAAGGGGAACATACAAATTATATTTAGATATTTATTTTTTAAATTTAATAAGAGGTCAAAAAATGGGCTTTTTATGTCACAAATATTGAAAGGTGATAATGAGATATTGAATCTATAAAATTAATTACATAAATAATATATCACACCTAATTTCAGTACTTTTTAATAATGATTTATCAGACATTTAAAAAAAGGTGGATCAAATTGTCTAAAATAAAAACTATTATGCCAGTCGACAGTAAAAGTCTGTTTAGGTAATTTGACTTTAAACAAGAAGAGTATTATTGTCGTTGGTTAATCAGTCGTATTTAATAAGTACTACCAAAAAAGAGAGGGTAACAGAGTTACTCCCAACAGGAATGATAGTGTGTCAAGTACTAACTAGTTGCTATATTAGTAGTTTTGTCTGAGTACGTTGACCTAGAAAGTAGAAATGGCAGTCAGTACATGACTACTACGAAGATGGTTTGATATGTGCGTATAAAAATTGGTGATGGTAAATACGTAATGGAACAAGCGTTTGCTCTGGTTGGTCACCGGCCTTGGCAGTGCAAGTCGCAATCATTATCGAGGTCAATTAACAAGGCCAAGTGTGCTGGAGTAGGAGAAAGAAGATGCACAAAAAAAAAAATAGGCCAAATTATTCATTTCACTGAGAAATAGATAACTTAAGAAATTTGTTAACTCTTATCAATGGGTAACTTTATTGTTATATATGATATATTGTTAATTAAAAAAAATGTGTATAATTGATTTTATTTATTTATTTATTAAGATTTGGAAACATGGGCGTCCATGAAAGGAAAAAGATCACATGATTTTTTGCTTTGTCAATTTTTATCATCATGTTTTTAAAAAAATTCACAAATAGAATTTTTTTTTAAATTAAAATAAAAAATATTTATTTTTATTTAACATAATTATGATTTTCAGCGTTAAAAACGTTCCTCTTACAGAATTATGATAAATGTACTTAAAATTACATCTCAATAGAAATGAATGCTACCAAATGTAAAAATTTATATCAAAGAAAATATTATGTAATTTTCCTATATTTCTAGAGACTAATAGAGCACTCCGACTGTTGTAGCTTAGCTGGGATGAGTTTAGTGAAGAGGTGTAATCTAACGCTGGTCCTGACTTAAAGGACAGCAAAACCAAATATTAAAAAAAAAGTTGTTGTCCCCCACGACTAATATCTGCAGATGCTCTTGTTTGAGAGTTTAAAAATAAAACTAAGTGTTATAGATGCTTATTACTTTATTTGGGAAAGGTATAGAAAAATATAAAACATTTAAAAAAATATATTTAATGATTTGAGCAGTTTTTTTGTAAATAACAATCTAATTGTATTACTGTTTCTCCAATATACTAGTATACAAATAAACGATATTATTATAAATGATAATATTGAAAAGAAATACTCAATCTAATAGACATAAAGATTTATTTTTAATTCGGTATAAGAATACCCAATAATTATTACGTCATAGACTCAAATTCTTAAAATCTTATTTTAAAAATTAAAACGAGTATAATGTTAAATAATTCATGATACTGATAATTCATATACTTATAAAATACAAGAAGTGTATACAGTATACAGTAATTTTAATAGTTATTATCGAAACTTCAAAACTATCACTATTAACATTATCTCAACAATGAGCTGGTTAATTTAGTATATTTGTCTATGGGTTAATTATTACAGGGTTGAAACAATACAAATATTTTGTACTTCAAAACTGTAGTAACACTGTACCAACCAGATGATTTGATCATAAATTTGCTAATTTGTTAGTATGTCTAAGGATTTAATAAATAAATTAATACACTTAAATATTTGTAAAATAAAATGTTATTTATGTTAAATGTCATTTAGTGTCTATGTGTCAACATTTTGGAGACTTTTTACACGACATTTTCTTTTATTTTGAATTAAAGTCATAAGGTAAGATATTTTTAATATTAAATATTTAATCATTAAGTAAAACTATTATATTTTAAAATAACAAATATTACAGTTATTATTAGTGTGATAACAACTTAAATTATATGATTTACTACAAGACTTCGTGTACAAAAAATGTTCTAATTTACTTTTTATGTGAAATTTAAAGAATTTATCGTAACAATTTATCCTTTAATAGTTTACATTGAAATGTGTTAAATTCTTACATTTTGACTGTTCTACCACTAAAAACTTACAAAACCAATTGAAATATTTTTACAGCTTGGAAACTTAGACTTATAAGTAGTATATTTTTTTACTGTTTACTGGAAAGACAGAAAAGAATTCTTTTGCAAAAAAACACTTTCCATAGACAACCTAAAATAAAGTTAAAATAGTCCTATCTTTTATGTCAAATTGAGTGCTGCATGTGTGATATTTTGACATTTGAAAAAAGATAAAATGTTCATTTTTAGTATGCGACTATTTTTTTGACTAGCTGTAGTTTAACAATTTTTTTTTTTAGCTTCGATGGTAAGCTGAGAAGGTATTAATTTTACTATGGTATGTTTTTTTTGTGTCTGTCACTACTTTTTCCCAGCTCTCACTAGAATGATATTTCTGAACAATACGTCAAAAGATCACAAATTGTATCTAGTTGAAGACATTATCCTCGTTTTACATAAATAGTGATAATCCCCCCAAAAAATACGATTTTTAAAATTGACAAATTTCTACTTTTTTTTTCTAAAAATGTTTTTTTTTATATTAAAACCCTAGATATTTTCCTTTCATTTGATATACATTTTTTGAAAATCTGATCCTTTACCTGCTCACAGAGGGGGATTCAAAATTGCAACTTCTGCGCAAAAATTTAACTTTTCAACTTAAGTTTTGAAAATGTTCCGGAAATACTGCAAGCTTCAAACATATGCTATAATAAATCTAATGTTATGTACTATAAGTTCAAAAAAAAAAAATTGTCTCAACGACTTATCTTCTATGTGGAAATGGTTGCCATAGATAAAAATAATGAAATTTTGGTGTTAAAATTTATGATTTCAGATTTTATTAGTTAAACTATTTTAACTCAATTTTTGAAAATTTTTCGGAAATATTGACATTTTTTTTTTAATCATAAATTATAGCTTATGTAATGTAATAAACTATGAAAAAAAAATGTCGCGATATAGTAAACATGATTATCATATTCAAAAATGTGCTATTTTTGTGTTAAAATTTTGGGTTTTGTATTTTAATATACCTTATAATGGGGTACACTGATTTTCATGAATATTATATAATACTAATTGATATTAGTTTCTTATGATAATGATTTTAATCATTGTCAGATATCTATACTAGTCCCAACTATGCCACGCTGACACTGTACCGCGATCCCACTATGCTATCGTTTTTTTTATGAATTTATTTATAATTTAAATTTTATGATAGCTTAGAAAAAACTTCATATTAACCTAGGAAAAAGATTTGAACTATTTATATTTTAAAATTTTAAATAAATAATAAAAACCTCGGTAAAAAAAACATTAGTTCTTAAGAACTTGGGTATGTAATTATAAGTCTATGGTTATATAGAGGTATAAGTGATTATGTTTCATTAAATTCCGTTATTATTACTGAATTTTTTTCAATGATCAATAAGTATTTTATCATTTATCCAATAGTGAAGTAAAAAATGTTAAGAATTCTACTCAAATAAATTTCTTATTATTTGATTAAAGTTAAGTGACTTTTAAATTTCACAACTTCAAAATTGTTTGTGAAATGTTGAATACATTTGATTATTTTTGAAGAAAAATTAATTTTAATTTTGACTTCTCTTATTAACACACTTTGACTAGCTCGTATCACTTTGCAGTCAGTAATTGCATATTGTTATGTTTTCATTGATTTGTTTTCATGGTGAATTCACATTGAGTTTCAGGTTTTTTTTTAGCAAGTTTGAATAATTTAGCATGTAATCAACTAGAAATTAAAACGAGTTAAAAATTAATGAGACCTCATTTTTCTCTCACTTTTAAAACATACCTTCTTTTAATTAGCTAATTTATAAAATCCATAATCGAATTTTGTATGCTTTAATTATTACCTAGCCATTATACATTTTTAAATATCTTACAATTAAAGTGCAACTGTGATATTGAGTATAAAAGCATATTAATAACGAATTTCAGTTACATTTAAATTTAACTTATGAATAACAAACCAAAATGACATATAATTTGTTTAGAAAATATTTATTTTTTAAGAAAAAAAAAATTTTTAGTTATGCATTAAGAATTTTTACAACATAAAAGAGTAGTTGATCATGTGTAGAAAAACTGTCCTTGATTTAGTTGTTTGAGGTAATATTATGTATTTTAAAAGTGGGTCTTACTTGGTTGTAAATTTTTGTTACAACAATATATTCAACCCTAAGCATAATACTCAAAGAAAAATTTTAATCAAAATATATGAGCATCTAACATTGACAGTGAAATACAAAATAACTGAATAATTAAGGTTTTAGAGACCTCAATGCAAATTTTCGTTATTGTTTTATTCATTATTGAAATTTTTCTAAAACTGCTATTAAACTAATGCACAAATATAATACGTAAAATGTTTTCGACAGTAAGCATCGCTGCAAATTACAGAAGTAATCACAATACAATTAATTAGTTTTACAATTTTATTGTGACCATAAATTTAAACATAAAATTTCAGCTTTATTATACTACTTTCTACTAATCAATGGACTAAGTGAATTACAATATTCATAATTCGATTTGGTCAGAGTTATATATTTAAAATAAATGATATTTATAAAATTTAATTGAAGACAATTAACAGAACGACTCTATTAGATAGTAAAACCTGACCGTGTCCTACTTATTAATAATTATTCAACTAGTCTATTAATTACATATCAATATAATAAAAAATAAATTTATTTTGACCATTTTTTTTTACAACGAACCAACAAATTTTTTTCAATGACTTTCACCGATATGATATCTTCCGACCTTTACCAACTATTTTTGAGATTCTCGTCTACAGTCATAAATACTAACGTCAAGTCATTCACTCCATGTAGTTGTAATTCATGTATCCACTGTGTACTGACTCGACCGGTGGCAATTATATGAAAATTTCTATTTTCGCGGATAATAATATATTTTTTCTCTCTTCCCTCTGCATCGTTATTAAGGTAATGCAAGCGAAGATACGAGGCCGATGACTTCTCAGGGCGGCAGTTTACGCACAAACAACTCTCACCAGCCGTGCTGTGGCTACTTCTCTTTCGTTCATCGTATAGAAAAAAAAAGTAACTCGACCGACAAGTTCAAGAAAATTACTTTCGTCCTCATTTCTCCAGAAATCGTTGGCGGTCACATTATTAAATTTAGATATACTCACACTGGGTACCTTAAATGAGGCGGATGACATGCCCTACGGGTTATTAATGATATTTTATTTCAGAATATTTATAAAAATCTCTTATCTTTACAACTATTTTATAAACCAATGATCATAAGAATTTCTCAAAATGGTTTTTAGATTATTATTCATCGATTTTTTGGTTCCAATAACAAAGCGACTAACTCTAATCATAATTAGCATTGCTTACTAATTTTAAGCATACTAAATATCATCCCACAATTTCCTTAATTTAATAAAAACAATTTTTTCACCAAAATAGCGATGAAAATATTTCCTATGGGCATACATTATTCAAAATTATTATTTATAATTTACCTTTTCTTTATATTAATTTATAATTATGTAACACTTTTCTTGGTGTAAATATTTGTGATTTTTTATGGACTAAATTACAGTAACAATACAAAGCACATTTTCTTAAAAAAGGGTAGTTTAGGGTAAATTTTTTATAAAATTCTGCAACATACCAATAAATAATTTGAAATAAATTAGTTGTGTACATGACCACTCATCCGATAAAATCCATAGGGGAACAATACTTCTTTTTAGTCGTCAAACATTTTTTTAAAATATACATAAAGAAAAAATGTACTAAAATAAAAAGTTCTTGTATTGTAAAATAATCAATAATATATTTTAAAATTAAAAACAAAACACAACCTATAGTATTATTAGTTTTATTTTAGATAAAATTAACTAATTTTTTTTTTAAAGAACCACTTTTGAAGGATCGCATATTTTCCAGGGAGTATGTCTCCCTTGCCCTCCCACTAATGGGTGCCAATGGTTGTGTTCACTATTTGTATACTATACACTGTAGTGTATAGATGCAATCAAACTAGTTAATGTATTTTACGATTAATATATTTTATAAATTCATTTGCAAAACAATATATAAAAAGGAATAGGAAACGTCATGAATAATGCATACACGGCTGCATGCATGGAAAATGAATTCGTTAAAGAACTTATAACAAATAAAAAAAAATTGGACCATCGCGTGTTTTTTCGTTCATGTTTATGTTATAAGAGAAAGTGAAGATGGAAGTGTTTTTCTTCGGTCGTGATTATACTGACACGAATTTCACGTGCCCACTTTAAAAGTGAACGTTTGGCATACACACACGGTTTTGGAAATTCGGTTTTGGCCTTGTTTCGCTTTGATTTTGTCTCTACCACAACTTTGTTCTACAACAATACATTAATGCATTACAAAAAATAATATTTTCGATTTTTGTTGACTCAATACTTTAAAAATCTAAAAGACTATAGACGTTTAGATTTTTATAACATTTAGTTATAATTACGCCTTATAAATTATTCGTTAATTAATTGGTTATTTAAGTTTTATATGGAGATTTAGGAGTTGTTCAACTTGAACTGAACACTCTTCATTTATTATAAGGTGAATTCAATCTAATTTTTTACAAAGCCAACAATGTGAAGTAATGTGCATATTTAAGAAGGACTAAGGCAAGTATAAAGGTATAGTTTAATAATTAATGAAATTTAGAACAATATTAAACTTAAATAAAAAACAAAATAATAAATGGCCACTTAATAGTACGTTCAAAATCCAAAAATACTTGGTATTGTTTTGTAGTCGACGAGGCATTGACCACCGTCATCGTCGGTTATGGTCATGTACTTTGACGGCAGTTTACCGGTTTTATTCTATGTGCTTTGGGCCAAAGAGAAATGTATTTAATAGTGCAAGTATATACACTAGTTGATATATATATATACATATATGTGTGTGTGTATATAAAAACGTGTACGGCTTATATACCACGTACCCGCGCGTATATTCGTATTATATTTATGTATTTAATGATAAAATATATAAAAGTACTTTCTCTTGAGCGGCGGCCACGGTCGCGGAGAAGAAGCGTGATAGTTTTCACTATGTTGGTTCGAAGGCGCATTGCCATGGTTGTTAGAGTATATTGAGGTCATCGGCACGACCGCTGTACCACCACGGACACTGCCGCATAGCCTTAAAAAAAATTATACGCCATTTGTTTTATGTACTCTTTGTCACCGCCACTTCCTCTCACTCGATAAAAGTGTTCCACGAAGAAAGTGAAACGACTCGTCACACTTTTTCGCTAATAGTAAGTAAGTATTCGGCAACAACACGCTGCCCGATTTTCAATCGCCCGTGTCCGATCCGCGTTAATTGCTCATCGCCATTGTCCAAAGGCCAGTAGATACCCATCAATTGAGCGTCTGCTTTTAGTACGATTTATTTTATGACGCACTTGCGGTTTCCGTCAGGCTGACAGAAACTACGAGTTTTAAATATTATAGCTGAATGTGTCAGTTGCAATATGAAAATATTGACCTCTCTCAACTCAACCCTAATAGATTTTATTTAAAACTACCCACTACAATATCTTCTTTATGATTTTTCCCTTTAAGTGCTCAGGTAAAATTATCAAACTTATAATAACCTATTTACTATTAAGGTACTAGCGGTAATCGTTTGATTTTTTCATCATCAAACGTAGGCTGCCGACGATGCGTCAGTATATTTGTGTTTTTGTCAAATGAATAAACGGACTGCTGGATTTTCATCGTGTTGAAGGAAAAGCGGGCATGTTATGAGTCAAATACTCCAAAACTAAATAAGATCCTTATAAATCAAATATAAAAATAATGTTTAAACTTTCTTTATAACTTAAAAGAATTACTCCGAGTTTTTATAAGTACACAGTTTTAGTGACAATAATATTGATGACCTTGAAATTTCTTTCATTGTACCATTTTTTATAAATGAGTCATATGAAATTTTGTGAGAGAATTGCTTTTATATTAAAAAAAACTATTTTTTGTTCTACAATTCAACTTTATATTTGTTAAAATAAGATTTTGAAAAATTATGAATAGTCTCACGGAATGCTTTAAAATTTGCAGATCATTTTTAACCATTCGTAGATTTTATCTCTTATTAGTTATTCACTTAAATTTTTATCTGTGAAATACTCTAGCTGTTCTTTTGTACGACCAATCTCTATTCATCGTGTAATTCACCGCAGTCATCTTCCCTACACATACGATTGAATAAACTTGTCTAGGATACGCTTAAAAAAAACTAGTCATGAGAAAGTGACCCGATTCCCATGTAGGAGTTTATATGTACAAGTACTAATAATTCAGTGTTAGTTGTGGTCGTCGTGTTGGGGTTATTATAATGGATTGATGCACGTGAATATAATTGTTTTCATTCGGAATTCGGCAAAATGTATAATATGTATATATTTATTATGTGTAATGTTTTGGCACACGAAACCGCCGCCTCCGCCCCAACAATATTACAATGGTATCTCATTATAATTGTTTTTACACGTTTATAATACATCTATATTGGCCGTATCCGGCTTCCTCGGCGGCCAAACGAAGACAACGTGCACGCTCACTCGTGATACACACAATGCGCGTAAAGCCGTGACTGAGGCGGCGACGGTGAGAGAGAAAGATGTATTTAGTGGGTCAACGTGCTACTGACTGAGCACGGCGCAAGGTAAAAGTGGTTTTTATTTTAGTCAAACAACATCAACAACAACTGCATCGGCGGCACCATATACAATAAATAGGTATGACGACTATTTCTACGGTAGTCGATGGGTATGGCGTGGTTTAACAAAAATAATATATTCAGTCATATATATTATTATGTNTTTTATTTTAGTCAAACAACATCAACAACAACTGCATCGGCGGCACCATATACAATAAATAGGTATGACGACTATTTCTACGGAGTCGATGGGTATGGCGTGGTTTGACAAAAATAATATATTCAGTCATATATATTATTATGTACTTTCATCTTGTGTAAACTCGTCTTGCTTATGTAGGTATTTTATTAAAGCATTAAACTTTGATGAGACAAAACACCTAGTTACCAGCATATGGGCCAACGACCACACTGTACCCGATTGGTGTAACAACACGTGTTTACCATTAGATTACAAATATTAGNGATGAGACAAAACACCTAGTTACCAGCATATGGGCCAACGACCACACTGTACCCGATTGGTGTAACAACACGTGTTTACCATTGGATTACAAATGAACCCAAAGGTTAGACAGTCTGTATTGTTGAAGCCCCTGACTTTTTCGAATACCTTTAGACTTACCTGTTGCTGATAAAAAAACATTTTGCTAGTTTCTTTGAAGACAAAGCACGCAAATTGTTTGTATGTACCGCTGTTGTCGCCTTACACGGATTCGGCACGGACCCACTGACCGAATCGGGGTCACCGTATGTGTACAATGATAATTATTATATTATTAATCTGATAGGCACTTGGGTAGATGATGGTTATTGGCTTACCATAAAAATGTTTGTCATCGTTTTGCGGTTAACTGTTTTTCACGTTTGATCGGTCAGATGTTGACAGTTATTACTATAATGACATGTTTTTTGTTGAGGGGTAAAAAATATAATAGACGAGTATCAAAATGACAAAATACAATGTAACGTATATAAATCAACAGCTTATAATTTATTTTGTTTTTTTTTTTTTCAAAAATAATTCGTCGTTGATGACAGTTTACAATATTATTAGTTTTTGGATTGTTTGCAACATAAAATAATACATTATTATTCATAATTTAACATTTATACAAATTAGTGTAACTGATATTTCTGTACTCAATAAACACACTTATAGCTCAAGAATCGGAAGACTGGTCACCATTCCATAAAAAAAGTTAATAATGCAAAACATAATCCATACTTATTAAACGTTTTTAGATACAAGTTACTATGAGTACGATTGTTTAACAATTATGATTACAGATTATTATTAAAATATTATTGTTGATGATTTTAAGTTAAGAAAAAAATAATAAATACTTAGTCTATTAATTCCTTACACATTTATTCATACAATGACATAAAAAAAAAAATATATATATATATCCTTAAATCTGGTGACCCGTCTCAAGTAAGTAACTACCGTCCAATAACAACACTCTCTCATATATCCAAATTATTTGAAACTATTGTTATAAATGCTATCCGTCCTATACTTAATAATATTTTATGTGATGAGCAACATGGATTTCGGCCTGGACGCTCCACAATAACTTGTAACCTCATACTCTCATCCTATATATATGATTCCTTCAGTCAACAAAGTCAAGTTGACGTAATTTACATGGATTTCTCAAAAGCATTTGATAAAGTAGACCACAGAATTTTAATACACACTCTAGATACTCTAGGTATTGGAGATCCTCTTCTTGCCTGGTTTCATTCTTATTTATCTAATCGTCAATACTATGTTTCTACTTCCAATTCAACCTCAAATACCTTCTATAGATCTTCTGGCGTACCCCAAGGTGCAATTCTTTCTCCTCTTCTATTTGCCCTTTTCATAAATTCCGCTCCATCAATCCTCCATAATGCAAAATTACTAATATTTGCTGACGACATGAAACTTTTCCTCCGTATCAAATCCATATCCGACTGCCATCTACTACAAAAAGATCTACTGCGATTTACAAACTGGAGTGAATCCCTCGGCCTTTCTCTTAATATTAAAAAATGTTCTATCATGTCATTCTTCCGACGTAGTCCTCATATCGTTTTTCCTTATTCCGTAAATAACATTCCTTTAATTCGTTCCTCTGAGTCAATACGTGATCTTGGATTTATTTTCACACATAATCTTTCTCCTAACAAACATATTCAGCATATTACTTGTAAAGCTCTTAAACTCCTAGGTTTCATCTCCCGTATCACTCAAGAATTTAAACTATCCAACTCTCTCAAAACTCTTTACACCTCCCTTATTCGCCCTATCCTTGAATACGGCTCTGTTCTTTGGGATCCCCAAACAGCTGTCGCAAGGGCTTCAATTGAAAGGGTTCAAAGAAAANAAAAAAAAAAAAAAAATACAATACAATAAATTAACGACTATTGAGATATTAAATACTATACGGGTAATGTAAGGGGAAAATTTTTAAACTTATAAACAATTATAAACTAATTAAATTTAATACACAAATAAATAAGTATAAAACGAAATCGAGTCAAAACTATACAAGGGTTTGTTTTATGAAAAAAATAAAAATACTGGGGAAACAATAGGTTAAGGATACACCTTCTTGCAGAGGGTTTCAAATAAGTATATAATTTTATATACAAAAGCGTACACATATAATCTTAACGGTTGTGATTTATAGAATAAATTGCAAGTGGACATTACCTAAAACTACGTAATATTAAAATTGATATTACATTAATAATGACGTCCCCAGGTCAAAATAAATTAATGGAAACTATGCGTTTGTTAAGATAATATATTTTTCAAAAAAGATCAGAGTTGTTTTAAATGACAATAATAAATTAGTAAATGACCGAGGACGTCGAATAAATAACAAAAAACAAATCATTAAAATTAAATACACTAATCGTAAACAACTTAATTTTCTCCCTAATCGAAGTGGTCATTGACACATACATAAAATAACATATAAACAGTATTATAATAATTAATAATATTAAGTATTCACAAAACAAAGTTTCTTTTTGTACTTCTTTATAATAACTAATCGTTGATTCCCCCCCACCCGTCGAGTGCACGTGGGATTTACAAAATTGGTATGAGATTCAACGAGTCTAAACAACCTTGTCACAACACAAAATTCTATATATCCTCATAGCATGTATACGATCGTTAATTTTTTTTTTTTATTATCTTTGGTCAAATTTTTTTAACGAAAACGCGTTAAATACAATAAATTATAGGAGTGAGAGAGACAGAATACTTAAGGGACGATGAAAACGTTGATATGAAGTTTAAAAATCGTTTCGGTACCTTATGATTCAGTCCCTGCCGCTACGTTTGTGTATTTGCGCGTGTTTAATGAGATGGGCCTTTTGTCTAAACGCTTTTTGACATACTTCGCACCTGAACGGTTTTTCGCCCGTGTGTGTCCTTAAATGCACTTTGATGTTGCTCTTGTTCAGGAATCCACGATTGCAAATGTGACAGTTGTGTACGGTCCGTTCGCGGGCCACGTTGCCGTCGGAAACGTACACCATGGTGTTCCTGGCAGTTTGACCGCCGCCGCCGCCACTGTTTCCTTTGGCCTTGCTCCTGTTCCTGGACTTTTTCACGGCCATGTGTCCCTGCCCGGGTGTAGTAGTATGCGCGAATTCCGGCGACGGCCTCGAACTGTGAACAGAAGGTATGTATCCCAGATCGGTAGTACTGACTACGTGACTTGTCGGGCTGTGCGCCAAGTACGACGGGGTGGACGACGAAGGCGATGACGCGCACTCCATGTGATAGTCCTGTGGCGCTTTGGCAGGCCCGTTTTGTAGTCGACTTTGCAAAAGCGGCATAAAAGCAGCTGCACCAGGTCGTGGAACCGGCGGCATGTTAGACGTGACCATGTCACGTGGTTGAGGTTGCTGTTGTTGTGGCGATTGTTGTTGGTACAAGGGTTTCTGCATCGGTGGCTGGTGGTAACCGTCGTTAGGTATGCCAGTAAACTGTGAACTAGCTACTAATTCTTGAATTGTGACGTCGGCCAATATGCCGGTCTTGTTGTCTTGTGGTGATCCATCAGGATGGTCGTAAGAAGGCCACTCGTCACTAACGCCGAGCCATTCATCTGGTCCATCCACTGGATGATCGCTAGCCGACACCGTAGTGTCGGGGCCGAACGATGGACTCCTCATTAACATTTCGAATTCGTCAAACTGATTGTCTACGAATGTATCGACTTCCTCTTTGAATTTCGGCAAGCTCGAATTGGTCGATGACGTGACCAGATATTCATTTGGATGATAGTACGCCATATTATTGTTTGCCGTGGCAGTGTTGTTGTTGTTTTCCACTACTCGATTGTTAGCTGCTATCGATTGATAATGGTGACCGGGTATACCGTTTATGTTGACCCGCTCGGTGATTGTATGGAACGGCATCAGTGGTTTTAGGTCGGCAAAATTCGCTGTCGACTTGTTGTTCGGCTCGAGATTACTCGGCTGTTGGTTGTGTTGCTGTTGTTGTTGGGACGGCACTTGTACCGGTGAACCGTCGGTAGCATACTGATCACGTCCCAGTAAATCGTCCAACTCCGCGGGATTCAGCATAAATTTCGCCCCATCCGCATCGAGGAAATGTTCGTTAAACTGCAACATTTCCACCATTGATTCTGTAGTTGCTTCGTTACCGTTGGACAAACGCATTACGGGGTTGCCACTCGTCTCCGCCCTCAGCCACTCTGGATCCAGTTGGGGAGGTTCTGCTAACTGGCTGCCCCGATAGATACTATCATCCAGCACTCCTTGAAAAAAAAAAAGGTTGTACATAAGTTACAAATTTCAAAACGATTATCATTAGTTATAACTAAAGTACAAGGAAACATTATGACAGATTTACGTCTAATTATTTTATTGTATCATCAATTTATGAAATTAGAAATTGAAAATTTCGTTCTTAAAAATCGTAATTTGTTTAATAAATTCAAATAGTTTGGTATTGTTTATAAAATGTTCATAGATGTACTATATTTTGGTAAAAAAAATATTTTTTATCAAAACAATATTTTCGTTTTATAAAAGAAAAGAAACGAAAATATCATTAATTTTATTTTTAATGGATGTTTCAAATTCGCTAAAGCTATCAGATTATTGAAAATACTTATTTAACAGTGAAATCTGTTGAATTCGTTGATTATAATTCTTAACAGAGAAACCTTTTACAATCTTTGTGTAAATTATCAATTATTTGAAAATTTCTGTTAATTAGGTAAACTAATTCAATTTATACATACCGTGTACCCACTCACCCACCCTAATAAACGAGTAATATTGAAATAATCTGTTGAAGTTAACTTGGAATGATTTTTTTTTTTTGTAAACGACGCTATCTTTTTCTAATTCGTCATATCAATTTAATTGATTATGGACGGCATTCCCTACTGAGTAAGCTTAACCGTTTACTAACGTCATGCGTATTATATAATGGTGATATCGTCACTATGGCCACTGCGAAGGTAATACATTTATTTAAACTTAAGCAGTTGTATTTACTATCGCTGTATAAAAGGTCATTTTATTATAATTGATACTAATAAAAGCCTAGAAAACATATTCGTTTATCGACTGTACTAGAGCAATTTAAAAATGTTTTATTTTTTACTGCCTTACTCCGTTAGGTTCAAAGCTGTTAATACACGATGCACACAGTTTAATCAGTTAACGCAGCGTCCTATGGGTTTAACGAAGCAATTCCAATATTTTTTTACCTGATAAACAGTGTCGTCCGAAGCACAGATCAAAGTGTAACCATTTCAAGTTGTGGTCGCGAGGTATGAATGCAATCGCACTGTGATTCGAATTAAGGAGGGACATTTTCGGTTTACCGCGACGGATACTGTACCACGGAAACGCATAATCGCATAACGTGTAACGTCAAGTCCGGTGTCGCGTGCGTTACTATCTGACATGACTTCGAGAGTAGTGCTGTGACGATCGACTCGCGACCGGCCGGCATACCTAGAAATTTTTTACCTTTTTTTTTTTTTTTAACAACCCTTCATTTAGACTATCAGCATAGGTAGCCCTTGGACCAGCCGGTTTATTTCTAAGGCACACGATTCCACGTAATTCCTAGACAAGGCTCGCGGACGTTGCGACGCGCCAAAGATCCAGTTTTGATTTACCTAAACAGAACGAATCCCGTCGGCCTAGGGTTGTTTTTTGTGTTTATTTCTAGTTAAAATCTTTTACCGTGACACTAATATGAGAAAAAAAAACATTATCCTACCTAGAAGTAAACATCTCAACAACAACACAAAAATGTGCTGTACTATTTGCCATTTCCTCACATCACCACCTCCAGTTCGAATGAAATTATCGTTAAATAATATTATAAAAGCGCTAAGGCCGTGTAAAATAACGTTATTATCGTTTAAATAAGCTTATAGATTTTTGTTTTTCACATGCCAATATCTAATAATGCATTTGAACTATTTCGTATAAAAAAACATACATAAATTTTGTGTTTACTTAAATCGCTCAAAATAATCACCCTGAGGTGTATCCATATGCTTTGATACAACAATTAATTATTTATACAGAAGTCGTTATTAAGTCATTATTCGGTTGGGCTACTGTTGGCCATAGTAACGTACTAGTGTCATGTTCATGTATCTACGAAAGATATTTGTCTAAATACCTATGCTAGTCCATTAACCTAAATATAATGCTAGAGGAACGTCCACTAGTCATAACGAATTAAAGCAATTAAAGTCATGCAAAAAATAAATATAATCGAAAAGTGGGTCTATTCGCTACCGTGAAAATCATTTGTACTAAAAAAAAAAACAAACAACTTCGCGGATTATCTTCTGTAACCGTCATAATTATTGCCCATATTTTAATAGGAAAAATATTAATAATACTCTGTTAAAGAGTGAAGGGGCAAGTTATATATACGGTATAGCTTTTTTATTCCGTTCCTCACTTAATAAAAAAAATAGTACAACACAATGCATACATAATGAATACATTTAATTTGCTAATCCGCCCAGTTAGTATCCTACTATTTTGTTCATGTGTTGTACGGTCTCTTTGTTAGTCAAACAATATTTTTTCACACTCGATCATACCACGAGATTGTGTTTCTAAATTAACGGTATCACATAAAAAATTGTTGATATTATGAAGTAAATAAAAAAAAATTTTTATTTATAATCATATGGTACACTTGCACTTCAATTTATTTTATGAACAAATTATAGCTACCCACCTGTTCACAGATTTTTCGACAAAACCAATAGGTTATGTTTAATTATTTGTTTTTCATTAAACATTTATCAAATTACAACGGTCAGCGGCGTATTTTTGGAGCCCAAGAAGGTTAATGTACCGGCCGTCGAATAATATGTGCTTTAAAACTTAGAATTTTTCGGTCTCGAAGAATGTAATTATATATTTTTTACTCAATTAGTTATTGTAAAAGAATTTACTGACACCTAATCGAAATTATTTCGGATCTAAGGGGAAAACAAAGTGTTAAGCCCACTAATGTGAACTTTAAGTTGTTCACTTTGATCGGTAAGTTACAACCTCTCACATTCCAAAAGAATAATTCCGCTCGCGTAACTGTTTATTTAACATTATGAAATAAAATTCAATTTATATTGAATATTTAAAATATTGTTCACTTACTTCCAAGAGTTTGTAGGAATGTGCGGTTTGTCAGGACCTACACAGTGTTTGTTGTCTTCGGACGATTTCATCTCGACCGATGAGGCAGCGGCATATACGCAACTCGCATAATATCTCGGCTCTTGATAGTCGTACGCAGTGCAAGTCTGATAGTTGGCTGGTGGTAATCTTCTACGGGTGTTTGCGCACCGTTTAATAAACAGATGCGTCTGGTTGGTGTTTGAACGACGTCTACGAATGACAAGGTATACCCTGAAGAGCACCAAACAGCAATAACCAAAAAAAAAAAACAAAAATACACCAATATAGACGTGATAATCATAATATAATGACAGGTCACCCTAAGATAGGTATCTATAGCTGAAAGCAAGCGTTAGTAGATTTAATATTATTTGCATACCTAAATACTTGCAACGGTTAAACGTACTACATTTTAATTTTACATTGCCATTACAGTACAATTATTTACATTAGACGGGTAATGAAAATTCTAGTGTATTTTAATGATGGTACACGATGTGTTTCTTATGAATACTTGACATAATATTGTACACGATTTGAGGTCATTAGCGATTATTGGGTTTTGATAATTTATGCGGTCATTGTTAAGTGAGCTAACGGTTTAGTAATTATTTATTGATTGTTTACTTGTTTGGAACTATTTAAAATCATGCGCTATGGAAGATTTTGTTGAATTAAAAATACATTTAGTTTGGTTCTGTTTGATTGTCCAAGTCGTAAAAAAAATTGGAGTTTTGAGAGGGAAACCAGAACGGTATCAAATGAACATAGACGTGAATGATAAAAATAGCGATGAACGAAAAAAGGATTCGATACTGCGGGAAAAGTAGATTAGGGTGAGACAATGTGTGTGGGACGCGACGAAGGCGAAAACGTGGTGTTTTTGACAAATAACGCGAACAAGTCGACATGGACGAGGACGACCTGTAATGAAATCGTGTGTTTGTGCGCACAATGGACAAATAGCGGATTTGTACTGCTGACATAGAGAAACGGGTACGTACTACTGAGAGATGTTTCAGAGAGAGCGGAAACGGTGGGATATGTTTTTCAGGGCCTGACGCACGATCGGTCATCGATTACCGTTGTCGTCGGGTAGGTACACATGATCTTAGGACGTACGCTTTTATGACGCATCTTAATCGGCTTACAGAATACGGTTCACGACCAAAACAACAATAAAATAATATGAAAAGGTTTTGTCCCGGATCGGGTGCGAACACAAACCGCCCACCGAGTATGATCCTTGTCGTCGCGCGGGACATGTGCGCGCAACAAACGTTACCATAATGTAGTGTAGTGGCAAAAATTTAGTCGGATACGTCGTCAATGTAGCAACGGCAATAAATATCAAATTGACCAGAACAATGTCTATAGGCATTGTGTGGTGGTGCGCTGCGGCGACGGTGTTTGCGATTTTCGACCGTGTTGTTTTTACACGAATCGTACTACCCCTCCTTCTATCCGTCATAATGAAAAACTGTGGACGCGTACCCTTGAATGGAATAACGCGCGCAACTGTTGTTTATATAGTTCCCGATAAAAAGCGTGTTTCGCAAAAAAATAATAAACATATAACATTTGCTCAATATGAAATGTATATCTCGCGGAGTACTCGGGTTGGAATAAAATTTGCGCGTTTACCTACTTCGACGCTGTGCAATGTGTTCGCGGTTAAATGCATCGGTGCGCGTCGCCTCGGTGCGGGTGTCCCAGAACCGCCGGAGATAAATCCCCCATGTAAGCCCGGTAGCTGATGTACTTGAGGTCGACCCTATTATTTTTGCCATCATCGACGACATCCTGACGCATAAGAGCCTAGTTTTCGACAATTCGTTCTTGTAAACATTTTTAACGGTACACGAGGACAGTAACTATAATTTTATTGTGTACACAATGCGGACCCTGTCCTACCGGGCTTACTGTTCCCGCTGGGAAAACACGTATACCCATAACGGGACAATTTGTCTACTATAATAATATTATTATGTTGTAACGCGTCGCCCGGGCCAACAACCCTGTATAACGCTCCGCGGGATATGGACACGACCAGCTCCCTTATGGCCGAAGACACGAACCTCGTGTCAAGTTCTCCCAATTGAAACCGCTTTATGCTTGCGAGATCACCAATACACGCCATTCGGCAGTTTCAGGCTATTGATAACTGGCGTCGTCATACCCAATGATTGTACAGTGCATTCAAGGCGACCACGAAGGGTCTCGGACATTGCCACCGTTACACGGTTCACGCGCCATTAATCAGGACGAACGATTAACCCAATGAAGGTTTTCCATCCGAACGGCTGCATAAATAATAATCGAGTGTCGTAACTAAACAATTATTATCAGACGTTAAGACATAAGGTAACGACGGCATCGATGAGGTGGCCAACAGACATAATCGCCTTGGAAAAACACGCCGGCAAATCGCAAAACACATTGTTTTCTACATTTAATCAACACTTTTACTGTCTCCATTTAACTTTTCGTCGCTTTTCTTTCATACATGTCTCTATTATTCATTGTTCTGTTCAACGTCACCGCACACCTGAAAAGGGTGTTGTTTATTCTTATTATTAATCGCTAATAAGTAGTGCGTACTACAACACAATCTGTCCACGCTTAATTAGTTCGATTTGGCCGACAACGAATTTCCCGTTGCTGCATGACGACGTAAGACGACGTTGGTGAGTCAGGTTTAAATTACATAACCCTTTGGACATTTCCGAAAACAACACCTGGCATTGTCCGCTGCTGCTGCTGCTGCTGCTGCCACTGTGAATAATAATCTCACGGCCAGAATGTGAGTGAACTGATTTTCAATTCTCCTTGTTTTCTTCATTATTATTATTATTATTATGTAGTCTATTATATTATTGTTGTTGTTCAATATGATATTTGTCGAAATATTCAAACGTAGTTACACCGTCGTCGTTGTACGCGCTGCTCAAATAATGAGTAATACTACTTTTGGCGATAAGTTCCGGGTCCGGTGCGTTTTTGATCAAAAACTATAAATTCAGGTCAGAGAGTAATTTTTCCTGAGTTGTTTGTTGGATGGACAGTGGGGGAATTGAACATGTAAACGATGAGGGTCGCCAAATGGCAATTAATTAACGAATTGAACAAAAAAATTAATGAACAAGAAAAAACGTTCGAAGACAATAGAACGGTACGCCGCCATAGATTTGTCGCTTAGTCGCCGCTGTCACTAGTCACAATCAGTGAGTACGTAGGGAGGGAAATATTGAAGGAAACAAATCATTGACCCACTTTTGGCCTGCTGGATACAGTTCAACCGTGAAACAGGCTAGATATGAGTTGCAGCCACAAAAGTAATAAAAAATTGTGTACAAGTAAAAAATAATTTTATAAATGGAAACTAACATGTACATATAACGATAAAAATATTGTTATGGTTCATTTTGGGGAACAATTTTTGATAAACGCCAACCGAAAGTGTAACCGCCGGAGTATAATTAATAATTTGATTATTAAATATAATAAATAAAAATATGTTTTTGTAGTTTTCAAAAATTTCATTATAACACAGTTATTATTATTATTTTTAATTATTTAGAAACTTACGCTATATACAAACTATAAAAGAAGTAATCTACTATGAAACTCAATAAGTTCAATTAAAAATAACGATATCAATCTATAAATTTCATGTTATTACTAAAAACTAATAGGTTCATGATTTTAGATGATTTGAGTATGTTCCATAAAAAAATTAAACGAAAATCTGTGATCACAAAATCTTTTTGAATGCCAAAAAACCCTTCAATTTCTGTTATGTCAGTTATTGTTAAATTGTAATAATGCTTCTTCAGTATGTCAAAAAACAATAACAATCAGGTTTTCAATAAATTAATGTCACTTTCAGTAACAATAAAATTATTTTTTTAACCCGGTCGTGAATTATTAAACGTTATTTAAATTGATTGGTGTAACATTTGTCTTAATGGTTTACGTGCCAAGTACTCCCTTATGACAAAAAAAAAAAAAAAAATGCACCTAACTAAATTAAATGTTTACCGATAGAAATTTTGAAATAAAAATATTCAACTTTTATATTAGTTTGCAATGAACAGTTCGCGCTTTATTTAGCCTTTGAGGGCATTCAAATTATATGTAGATAAATCTCATTAAAAATTCTAATGAGACTTACAAAACGTTTTTCGCTGTTGAAAAATTCATCAAGTGCTCGCGGTTTAATATTTGAAACGAATTATACTTAAATCAAACTACCGTTTGTGTATTTGGTTGCGACAAGAGAGCTTTTGTGTGAAATTTGCATGTGAAACACGAGTATATAAACTATTTAAGAACGTGATGTCGGTCGATGGCCTCGTATCGCCATGTGGAGAAATTCCACAATAAAAGGTGACGTCATTGGCGCGTAGAGGAGAAACGACAGAAAAAAAAAACCACCACATCAATGGCTATCTGTTGGCGATGTAGAAGGCGTGTTTGTGGTGGGTAATTAATATACCAAATAAAGGGGAAGAGAAGGAGGAATACTCTTACTGATTCCGCTCATTACAGACTATTTACAGGTACACCGCACACACTGGTGAGGCGAACAACATCCGGCTAGACTTACGACACGGTAACCCGGTTTGCAAGCCGTCCGACTATCCGGACTGTCACTTTTTACCGTCGGCCGGCATGTAGTTCCCCGTGACGCCGTAATCCCCTCCCCTCATCCGAATCCCATACACGTACGATATGCGTTAAGAATATTATACAAATATTACATGTGTTAACCACCGTCCATAGTTTAACTCCAAAAGAATCGAGATCACTGAATATTGTCGTTTTAAATACTTTTTGTCTGCACGAGTCCGCGTCGAAGTCTCCGTTGCCGACCGAGTTGAATAAATTACTTTAGTCATTGATTTTTTTTTTTAAACAGATTCCTCACGGACACGGGATGAATGTTTTAATCATTTAACGATTTATAATCGACCTATTCTCATGGCTACTATATTAGCGATAAGATTTACTTTTATACTATAGAGAACAACTTTATGTTCCATTTTGAGAATTTTAACTATTAAATAATAAAATTTATATTTATTTTACGTGTTTAGGTTTTCATTTATTTTTAAGAAAATATTCATAACAAATTAAAGAAGAGTCAAATTATGAAAATAACAATTGGACAATAGCTTTTTTTTTTTAGTAATAACAAATACAATTATTTCCTCTGCAGAGCAAAACTTTTGCTTGTTGATAAACTACTCGTACATGTATTTATACGTTTTGTATTAACTTATTAATTATTTTAATGCGTTCGATATTAACCTCGTAATAAAATTAATCCGAATTCATTTGAAATTATGTAGTACAGCATATAGTAGAAAAGCGGGACACGCTAATTTTGCATTTATGTCTACCAACTAAACAAGTATTGTAAATAACAGAATAGTACAAAGTGACCGCATTTAGTATTTTTGCCGTGATCTATACTGTCCTACACCCAAACATGCCTTTTTACGTACAAATATTTAACGAGAGTATATGAAGTTCATTATACAAACGTAGGTTTTGTTAAAACACAACTAGTATCGCAACTAATAATTTCATTTAAACAAACATTAGTATGTAAGTAATCAGGATTTAGAGAGAGATAGAGACCTCGAAATATCAAATACACTTCGGAACCTCACACAAATGCAATTTGTGATATCTCACGATTCCTATTAAGATGATGTCGGGGAAAACGTATAGTGAAGACCCAACCAAACCCACCTTTCATTTATGGGCTGGGTATACTCGATGTCTTTAGTCCAACCTTGCAACTGATCCGCATATTGTTTACAAATTATTTCAAACTAAATGACTTAAATACTAACAAAATACTATGATTAATAACTGGACAGTTTTTGCATATTTTAGAAAACATTAACTGTCATCGAGATCAATATTATTAAGACATTAGATTTATGAAAAAACACGCCAAAAGCCTTGGGTTCCATTACTCATAAAAGCCGTTTAATTATGTTTAGTACGTAGTTGTTACTTGTCCAGAAAAACAAAAGTGGATTCATGTTAATTTACTGAAATTCTTTTGTGACATTTCGGTCGAGAACACAGTCAACTAAATCATTGTCGCAGCTAGTTACTTGTAAACATATTAATATGTTTGAGCAAAAACAAGTTAGTCGTTAATGGCTAGAAAAATACTTAACTAATAATACGCGCCGGTGTTAGGTTAAGTCTATACAATGGACGTTGTCCTAATGCAGTACTTAATGTCGGTAATTTTACAAAATAACGCTTTGGGGTAAAATAAAAAATAGTACATCATTGCACTAAAATAGTAGCGTAGGGTTTATAGAAAGAATATTACAAAACATTGGTGATATCTCTCAGTCGCGGCTCAAAATACTAAAAGCGCACCAGGTCCAATGGCGTTCGGCTAACCGAAAACCCGATTTTTGTTTTTGGATAACATTAAGCACATAAATTAGTCGTATAACCGCTACGAGTGACCTGCGCGGCTAATGAACGGTACATTTGAGACACACTATACAGGCGCACTGCTCATACGAACGAGTATGTTTTTTTGGATACATTCTTCTCTCTGTACCGTTTGAAAATAGTCAAGCTGGAGTCAATGATTATACACCGTTCTTTTTAATAATAATCATAATAATTATAAAGTAATAACACAATATTTATCAAACCCTTGAAGGTGCGCCGTAACGTACAAGTCATAGTATATCACAAAATTTAATTAATTCAGAATCGCACACAATCTTGTTGAGTGAGGTCATGAACCTACTGATTTAGGCCTTTAAATAAGTCTGATTCAGTATCATTAATTCCTACATTGACTCCGTCAGTGCGTTCAAATTTTATCTGTTAGAAATTTATTGGCTTATGTAAATTGTTTCTAAAAAGTATATTAAAATCATTGTTCGTAGTATTTGTCAAACACAATTATAATAGTAACAACGTAGTTATTAATGTTGGTCGTTTACTATTAGAAATAAAAATGTATGAAGTGAACGATTTTCAGTCACTGTGAAACTTTTCATCATGTAATGTGTGATGCCAATATTAATCAGTCTTGATTATGCATAGTAAATTATCAATTTGATCTATAAAAGTTTATCTTCGACTTACGTCTACGATTATCATGTACAAGAAGTGTCACATAAATGGGTTTGTGTGTTGTTACTTGCACTCTAAGAAAGAGTTAATGATAAAACATAAATACCGCAGTAATGAAGACTTTAAAAGAAAAGAGCGCAATTTTGAAAGTCGTTAAACAAAATAAAAATATCTGGGGCTCTTTATGAATAATTAGCTTTGTAATAATACTTTGTTAATTGTTTTTTTTGTCTCTGGGTACTCGACATCAATGGCGACAACGGCGGCACATGAGATGAATGAAGCGAAACACCTCGTCGGTCATATAAACTGTATACACATCATACACACCGAGTTATAACGGCCTATGTCTTATAGGCTGTCCGCGGCGTGCTTGTGTTTTTTAGTACAGCCGTACACTCATAGAACGTGCCACATTCTCGGCACAAACATAACGGTATGCACACCTACTCTTCAATTGGTTCTCAAACGGATTAACGACCAATATCGCGTTAATGTTTTTTGTTTTACTTTGACCTTCCTCAAAGATACCGCCGGTATTTCGCCAATTTGTTTTACAATTGTAATTGTTTCCCCTCGACGTTCGTTCGCCCCGTTCCGGACCGCTTCGAGGTTGCTACACTAGGAGGAAGGTCATCACAACTAAAATTAAGTACGTCATAGCGAGTGATTAGTTTTGGAAACGTCTAAAATGCAAATCAACAGTCTTTTCTCTGCGTTGTTATACTTTAAAATGACAATTAACGAAATGCGAGAAGAGTGAAGAACACTGCGGAGGGCATTATAGAAACCACTGATCGGCGGTTGTAGCTGTGGCGGTCAGCCGTTCGACCCACTGGCCCACAACGCGCCCAAGACGTTTTCGTGTGCACACAGTCTGTAATAATATTATTCTTACGATAAACCAATTTAGTCAGAACCTATTGCCAAAATTGTGTTTAAATCAAAAGCATAACACTTGTCCTAATGAAATTTTAATAGTTTTTAGATTTGAAACGGGAGCTTCATTAGTTCAACACCACAAGACAACATTATTGACATCCTGGTGCTTAAACTCAAACGTCAATAATAAAATAATGATTATGTTAGCAATTACGATCTGTCGGTTAATGTGTTCGAGAGTGATCCATAGCAGGAAAGTCCAAAATAAACAAACAACAACACTAACGAAGTAAAAACCGTGTTATTGCATTGATAACCAGTCCGGATATTGTTTCGTCTTGTGAAGCGAATAAAAAATGTGTAAATCATTTTGTCAATGTAAGCTCGTTTAATTAATAATTTGATGAATCCCGGAACCAAAATCGAAACCGGATAGAAGAGACTCGGAGATTTTTATCGCAACCGCTGCTGCTGACGATTAATTAGTATCACCTGCTGGTCTGAGGGGAGTCGGCTTGGTTCGGGAATTTTAATACAACGAGTGCTTTGTATTTAGTCTACAAATCGTAGTTTACGGGCTATGTGCACTAAATTGTTAAGATTTTTTAATTATTATTACAACGAGTAAGACTCAGACTAGAAAACGTCTTCCTCTCAGAGACTTGGGCGAGTACGCAAACGAAGCTAATGACGAAGAACTGTGTATATTTTTGCAAGCACAATCGATATGAGTGTTTTCACGAACGATTCACCTAGTTCTTCCTATACACAAATAAACTAGTAATGGACCTGTTAAATCAATCCGACATTCGTACCGTAAAATAATACATAACAATACATACTTAACATAAACCACGGCGCAAGTAAAATAATAATTGTAAAGTATACACGATCGCGACAACGGCATAGATACGCGGTGCGAGCATGAATTATTATTGACGGGCAAAATTTGCATCTTTTGTCTTGCTGCCGTGTTTATGAACTCTGCATAAACAGTTTGAACGCATGCAGCACGTAACATTTTCAGCAGAATCTTAAATCGTTTTTGGGGTTCAAACTTCTTAAATCTTTCGCGGTCGTTAAAGTCTCTGGTACGACAGTCCAAACTCAATTTTGAATAAATAGTGTTTATCNGAACTCTGCATAAACAGTTTGAACGCATGCAGCACGTAACATTTTCAGCAGAATCTTAAATCGTTTTTGGGGTTCAAACTTCTCAAATCTTTCGCGGTCGTTAAAGTCTCTGGTACGACAGTCCAAAGTCAATTTTGAATAAATAGTGTTTATAGAGGTGGAAAAAAATACGTGTTGGAAAAATCTGCTTACGAATTAGGAATTAGGTTTATAATACTAATGGTTATATTAGTGTAAGATAAAACAAGCACAGACATTAACACAGCAATATCAATGTGTTTTCAAAGGAATACATTAAATACCAATTTTATATTTATATTATTTAAAAGAAAAGCTTAGATCACTTCGCGATTAGTTTTTGCATTAATATTTTATTAACATTATTTACATTCGTGCTTTTTAAACGGGTCTAGGCAGTATTATAAATTATACGTTTATAAAAATTATATTAACTAAGTGTCGTTTAGCAATATTATCGTGGTAACATTCATGCATCGAAAAAATTATTATAACGAATTGGGGCGTCAGAAAAATGTATTTATTGAAAAATAAATAATGTATTTGTTTGAAACGTATTTTTGTCGTTTGGAATTTCATGTGAAATCTCGAGTAGATAAAGATCCGGAAGAAAGTTCTTTAAATCACCGACGGTATTATTATAGTAAAATACAAAATGGTAATCCCAAGTTTGTTGATGAATTTACCTGTTGCTCATTAAAGGGCGAGTCCTCGTCGACGGTCATTCCCCCCGAGAAAAAATTACAAAAAAAAAAAAAAATTGACATTTTTCACAAGTTCAATTTTGAATACCGATTATTGATATAAAATTATTAATAATAAAACATAAACAACATTCGACGATGTTCACCTGAAAGTATAGAAAGAAATCGGCCGCGGATCTTTCGCTTAGGGATAGCGTCTGTTGTCAATATGGAAAACACACTGTGTAAAAGGGTACAATGATCGACTAAAGGAGCTTATAAAATGTTTTTTTCTTTGAAAATTGAATTCAAGCAATTTAGTTTCAAAAAAAGGAAATTATTATAATGAACAGACTGCTCTGCAATCCGTCTATACTAAAACGCGTTCCGAACGTCTGTATAACAATGGAGGAGAATTGCTCAGGAGCGTATGGGTTTATAAGTAATTGTGTTTAAATAAATGGTGTGTTTTGTTCCGAGACGTTCGGAACACGTTTATGTGTGTCTAGATCTATACGTTTCACAGTGTGTGAGTTGGTTTTTTAATTTTTCTAAAAACTATTCAAAGGTAATCGAGCTTACTGTTAAAGCGATGGAAAATAATCGCGGAAGTCTTTCATTGCGTTCGCAGACCCCGTGGTTATAATATTTTTTTATGCTGCAGAGTGAAGAAGAAATTCGCACAATCGACGCCGCACTGTTCTTATGATTTATCCCGTCGGACCGCACTCGGAATACCGTCGCACTCGCGATCGACAATATTTCAAAACAAATTTTAATTCGAGAAAATTGTCCTCGATGAAAGATTTAATTAAACCAAAAATTTACTTCAAGACTACGATATACACTTACACGAGGGGTAACAAGTTCAAAGAGACTTTGACGGTAACGATGACGGCGACTGCGACTTGTCGGCATAAATCCACGTCCGGCGCGTCCACGAGATACTATGCGCACCGAGTGTATTGACGCGTATGCGCGTGTCGCCAGTGGACCGGGCGGCGGGGCCTAAAATTCGTCGGGGGAAGGCGGTTGTTATGGGGGGGAACGGCGGTAGTGGAGTTTATTTTCTTCTTTCTTCTGTCACTGATCGTTGCCCTACCATTCCCCCGTTACCTACAGTCTCCGTGTACAGGTGTATATACATTATTACCTGCTGAACCGGTCCCCCTTTTTCGGCATGTATAGGAGTCAGTGCGCGCGCACAATACGCCGGCGTTATACTAACCCAGTTACGAAAATAATAATAATAATAATAATAATAATAATACACGCGGCGAGTAACCGTGTCGCCGTCTCTACTCGCGCACTTGATAAGACTTCAGGTGGCGGATCACAGACTTCTTCCGCCGCCGCCGCCGCCCCTGCAGCTCATCTATTGAAGAGCAACGCTGTCCTTCAACTTGGTACTCCTTAATTACTCATTCATTGTCGTAGGTATACATTATTGTTTGTTGACCGAGAAACAGTCAAATACAAAAGTCGACGTTATACTATTGCCAAATAGAAATTCAAAGAAAAAATTCGTAAATAACGCATATGAATATTCTATTTCTTAAACGAACCTTAATTTGTTATTGATTTATTTGTTCTATGGTGATAATAAACTTTAAATAATTATGTGATTTTCTAGTTAACATATTGACATAAAAGTATGATTTTAATTTTAAAATTAAGACTCATTCTTGATCTTGATGATTTATCATAAATGTTCTTGTCACGACGAATTACTTCAGAAAAATGTAATGTAGGTTATTTAATGTGTAAAACATCCAATCAACTACGGGTTTTGTAGATTTAAACCAGTAATTTAAGTTTGATTTTAATAAAATCAACGATTGAAGAAAAACAAAATACTTGATGACTTGTGTTTTATGAATTCCTTCTTAATTGTAGAAAACATATGAATTCAGTCGTTTTAACTTACCGATAAATGATAATAGACAATAATGTGACACTTCCTTAGTGTACATTAAACAAATATTGGTATATAGAACGGAAAAATGAAAGTTTTATTATGTGGATAATAAATTGTGTGATAGTCGATACAACAGCACTAATCAAAATTTCATACATCACAAATGAATAATGTACTGCATTAAAGAACCGTGTCAATAATGAAATACCTAAGTCGTTTTATTTTTTCGATGATCGCTTTGTCACTTTGACATCGCAAGTATATTAAATACTGATTTGCCTTGCAATGCTTTGCGGCATTATAATAGTTCTTAGGCTGTTGTTCTGTGAATACTAACTATTAGTGTCTATATACTCAATTAGATTAGTTAAATATACATTATATATTATCATTAAAATGTATTTTTATCATTTAAAAATGTCTGGGAAAAATGATTTTTGCTTTTGAATATGAAAGAAAATACGACTAAAAACTAGGAAAATTAAAATTAAAAATATACATTAAAAAGTATATTAATTTAAAGGTAAATTGGATAATTTATTAATTCTTTTGAAATGTATTTTTAATAATACGACATCATTAACACATTTTAAATATGATGTGGTTCATACATGTTTAATAATTACTTAAACTAATGTTAGAATTTCCGAATATATCTTGGGAATTAGCAAAACGTCATAATGGTTTATTTATCATAAAATTATTTAAACACAATAACATGAGATACATGAAAACTCTAAGCCGACCATTTTATAAAGATTTTCAAAATAGACTGAGTTTGTTGAAAAAAATTTTCTTTTAAAAATGCGTAACCCAACAGTGTAGTAACAAAACTTTCCATTTTACAATGACTTATCATTAAGGGTTAATTTTTGCATAGTGTTCTAAGCTGTTAGAGTCTAATATATTTTTCAAACTTCAAAAGTTTAAGAGAAAGATATATATAAGGGTTAGAAAAACTGGGTGAATTGTTCATATAAAATTACACTAGCATTGCTAAATTGGCAATTGAAGTTAAAACCAAAAGTATTTATATGCGTAATAAAAATTAATCTAAACATCAAAATTATTTTAATACTTTATGAGTTAATTTTATTAATGTTTTATTATAATGATTTTATTTATGCTTGTTTATGACTATGTTGTTATTTAAAATTTTGTTTTGTCGAAAAAATAAACTTTTCAAAACGTGTTTTAAGTTTATATAAGTTGATTTTTTTAGCGCTAGTAACTCAATTCCTTTCAAAATAACAATTAAAAAGTCATTTTTTTAAAGGAACTTATGTTCACTTTTCTATTTTTTTAACAATTGATTTAAGTATATTATGTGTATTTGAAAACTATACAGGTGTTCAGTAAGTAAGGAAACGGGTAAGTTGTTACAAACAATGAGAACAATAAAAACCCGTTTCCTATTTACTGAACACTATAAAATACACATAAATACAATTTAAAAAAAGGCTAAATTTTACAAGAAATTATGTATTTATATTATAAAATGAATTAATAATATAACATGGAACTTATTTGATAGAAAAATGTGTCATAGGTCCCTTTTAACAAATGATTATTCAATTATGCTCAATAAATTAGATTTATAGTTTTTTTTTAAAGTTTCAAATATTTCTCTATTTATTAATTTTTAATTAATTAAGTTGACACCATGGTGTTAACTTTATTTTATATGCATTGTAAGGTGTAAGTTAGGTATCTTTACGTTCCTCTGATCCATCACCGACTACGTATGTGTGGTATTTGTTTTGCTCCTTTTTTAATTTTCATATAACAATCTTAAAAAAAACTTTTATAAATAAATTAAAAGGCATTTCTATTTTATGAGAGGTGCCTTAACCATGAAAAAAAATATTTGTACCCCTCATTATAAATTTCTAAATAAGCGCCTGTAAAGTAGGTTTATCCTTTTTTCATTGCAAATAATAATTTGTAATAAAAATACCAATATATATAGGAAATAAATGTAATTTATTTACTGTACTTTTAAATTATAATCATAAAAGTGCATATAAAAAATACAACGGGTAATATTGTAATAATTAATAGCACTATCTATTTCTGGGTTTATATGGTTACACACAAATTAATGGTGAGTATTAAATACAGTTATGTTACGTATAGGAATAATATTTTATAGTGAGTATACACCATTACTGAGCAGTATAGATTGCTCAGTCGGCGGTAAATCTATATGAATCTTTAGTCCTCATGTATAACATTTATGCTACTCATGTAATAACAACAATAAAAATAGGAATATTGCTCCGTTAGTTACTGTACAATATGTTCCTCTAATTAATGTTAGGGATACCATTACTATGAGAGCGTTGTTGTAACTTTGTTTTCATAATCAGTACTTTATTTTTCCCGTTTCACTTGTAAATTGTAATGAAACTACTACCTAGTGCTAATCAGAGACCCAATAAACTAGATTGCAAAAAAATTATAAATTGTTCATTAAAAATTGCAAATCTGTAATAGATTGTAATAACTTAACCTACAACATTTAAAAATTTTTAAAGATCTCCTGATCTTAGGGATTTATATGTACGCATTATTTTTCATATCATACATTTGAATTAACAGTGTTAAGACATAGGCGGTATTAGGAGGACATGACTCTTCTAAATTAATACTTTAAAATTCAGAAAAATGTGTATTGTTAAAGGATAACGATTTGAAGAAGAAAAATATATATATTTAGCTCCTTCCGAAAATTTATTTCAAGTCTATCCGTGCTTCAAGGCAGTAATGTGTTTAGTTATTTATCTAAATTTGTATATCTCCTTAAAATCTCTTATATCACCAAAACAGCTATCTCTAGCGTATCAAAAAGTACTGTTCAAAGAAACTTAAGTGCTGGTTCAGCACTTGGGTTTACAAGTTGCCAACCCCATCGCAAAGTTCTACTCTCATCTATACGAGATAGTACGTAGAGGTATAGGTCCACGAACAATGAACCCTTTCTTGGGTCCGGCTAACAAGAGAGACCATGTCGTGTCGTAGTTTAGCTCTTGAATAAGTATGAGCTGAATCACAACGCGACGCAGTAAGTTTTAGATACGGCGTTGTCTGCCCCAAAGAAATGCCTAACAGCAGTTCCCGGATGGATCGATGTAAAAAGAAAGGTGTCAAAAAGCGCAATTACGGAGTATGGGAATATCATATTACTTTGTCTCCCGTACTATAATAACGGTATGGTCTATACTTATATTTTCGCCTACGAACTATATGCGTGTTCAGTTTGTATTGTAAAGTATACATTTGCTTAGGTCATAAGGCATCTCGATGTATAGTCGCCGAACGGTAATTATCATGTATACGTGACGAACAGATGATAATACGTGAAAAATCACTGTCCATTCTCGGCCGTAGCCTACCAACAAAAATATTCTGCAAAAATTCTAAAGTCATGTATTAATCATGAAACAAACGGTTTTTATACACATTCCCATTTTGCGCATCGTCGAGCCGTTACTTCGTTATTATTTGTTCTATATACTGCATAAGTGATCATTGAAACATATAGACCAGGCATTTTCGTCAAAAAATATAATTACTTTTTCCTATACAAAGAATATTAGTTACACCATCTCTATTTTTTTTTTTTTTATTAAAAATAAATACATAAAATCAGCATTCAGCGGTTACATATTTAATTTGTATAAACTTAAAAAATTATTTACATCATATAATAATACAATTGCATTCACAGTTCATTTTGGAGCAGAACCAAATAAAATAAAGTGATTAGATTTATTCACTAACTTCAATTATAAATTTATTGTTTGCACTTGGTTTAAATTTCTACGAATCTTTTACAAGTTTATCTAACACTGTTTCAAACAAAACATAAAATACTACAATTAATAATATAAATGGAACACATTTTTATGTATAAATAATAAAACTTCAAAAAGTTGTATTATGTTTTTTAAAAGTGGTAACTTTTATCACAGAAATTATCTACACAATTTAATTTTAAAATCTAGTTTTATCTACACAATAATTGTTTTTTTACATTTTTCAAGTAAAAATGATTAATTTTTAATGAAATTCTATTAATTTTGAGGTTTAGTTATGGTTATAAGTTCATCATTTTTCTAAATTCTTTTTCCACCAATAAAATTAAATTGGTTTTCAAATAAATTCTAATTTGATAATTTTTCAACTAGATACAGCCCACAAAAAAAAGACTTGTAAAAAATTAATATCGTAATAATAATTTATAAATACATAATTATCAGTAAAATATTTTAGGATTAATATTTTTTTTTACACAATTAGTTTAAACTACTGTATAGTAACTGTTCTTATGTTGTTTAAAATTTTAGACCATCCATAGGAACGTCATTAATGTATAAACTATACTGAGTATACCATAACAAATTACTTGGTAGAGTTAATAAGTCATTCTCAATAGTTTATTTGAAATAACAGTTTTCTTTGAACAATATCATGTTAAAATGTTAAATTCTAATGTATTACCAACTTAGGTGTAAAGTGTTTTACATATAATGATAAATGTATATTTTAAATGTGACTCAAAAAAATAAGACTTACAGAGCCAATTAGCAAGAATGGATATAACTAATTTTACATTAAATGAAATGATAATTTAAATCATAGTCAGCTCTATTATATTGCTGTTGAATAAAAATAGTTAAAAATTATCTAAATTATAATTTAGATAATTTTTAATTAATTTACATTTTTAACAATAATTTTTATTGTTCAGAAAAAATAAATAAAATCAATTTTATTAGGTTTTTGTTTTGAAACTCACCTATAAAGAGGAAAATAGAATAAATAATATATATATATATATATATATTGACGAAAATAGACTTAAGTTTGATAAAAATAAAATACATAAATCTTTGATAAAACATTGGAGATACAAGTCTATATTTTGAGATTTCAAGTTAAACACGGAATTGTATGCTAAAATTAGTTCAAATCGATTTTTGTGATCTGGGGAATGTCGATATCAAAATGAGTTACATTTACTAAGGTGTTAATGTGATTATTCTCAAGCATTTAGACCTCACAATTAAGGGAAAAAAACATTAAAATAAAAATTCCTTTTAATTTAAAAGAAGAGCGCAGATTTTCTAAACCGATAATTTATAAAATAATTATAAGCTATAATTTTTTTTAAAAATAAAATTTTATCTTAATCATTGATCATTATTCAAACGGTCTAAAAATGTTGTGTTTAAAATTTGCTACGGTCGAATAACGCTCAGCTGGTGGAAAATGAAACTGAAATCATCGAAGCAGAAAACGAAAATTTAATTGTTAGAATTTTCTCGTTTAAATTTGCCATTGCAGTCGCATTGACTGTTATCGAAAAAATTAATGCTCATATCAAATTATTTCCCTTTTAAAAATTTTAAACGCATCTCACAGCAAGAGATTTCAGCATTTATAATTATTACCAGTAAAAGTAATAGTACTATTTATAAGTGGTGTACAGTATACGAATAATAAAAAAGATTATTTTACAAGAGAATAAAGAGGTGAACGAGACCGTCGAGTAGACGACAAATCCAAATGGTCGAATTTTATTGAACTGGTGAAGAAGCGCGTGTCTGTACAAGTTGGCGGCCGTCCCGGATGTAGGTCATCGAGCCGGATGCGTTTATATTGTAGTTGTACGTGTACGACTGTCCAGACGTTTGGGCGGCCACTCGTCTCACAGCCAGTCATTGTTCGTCGGCGACTTTACGTTGCGGTTATCTTCACTCCCACTATTTCCACTAAACAATTTGGTAGTAATAAAAAAAAAGTCGCCCCGACCGCCATAAAAAAACGAACAAATGTTTATACCCGGTAGAGCCTTGAACTTACTGTCGCAAACAAGAAATGAACTGTGTTGCCACATGCCATCGCTTCAAGGCTATGGGTACACATGCTGATTATACCCCTACAATGGGTGAAGTAAGCATTTTGATGATTTACATAATCAAAAAATAATGGTTTTACGTCTAACAGAAATAATTCATCTTAACCATAATGTTCTTGTGGCATGATATGATTGCCCTTCCTGGACCAGAACTATCCACATATTATGCAGTTGATATTTACAAAATATATCTTTAGAGAGTTTTTTTTTTGGTAATTCATTTCTTTTTTTTGGAGATTTGTAATCAAAAATCATTTTTCTAGTATACTTACCACAGTAAAAATAAATGAGTCATCAAAAAAAGTTAAATATGCCTCTGTTTTGTAGGCTTTGAATAATACAAAATGAAAAAATAATGTGACTACAAAAAATAATAGAACCTAAAGCATTAAAATTGTCGTCTCGTGTCATTTTTAATATAATATTAAAGAAAATTTTGTACAAATATTAATTTAATAAAAATATTAATATTAAATATTAATTTCTAAATAAAAAGAAAAATAGCTAAAAAAATAATAATAATTTTACAAAGACTTATATTTAGTTTAAAATTACATTTATAGGTAGGAAAATATAAAATTGTACTGTTTAGGGCGAATTACATTTAATCATTCATAATTTTAGTACATCAAATTATTTTTGTAAAAGAGTTATTTACTTTTTTTAATTTTCTATCTCAGGTAATGGCTTTCTTGCCCCTCCTGAAATACTTGATGGAGATAGATGGAATAGTTTTCATAGTTATTAGACTATTTCAAATGACACTATGGATTGATAAGATATAAAAATGGAGGATATA
The DNA here is from genome assembly GCF_025091365.1 of Daktulosphaira vitifoliae. NCBI lineage: Eukaryota > Metazoa > Arthropoda > Insecta > Hemiptera > Phylloxeridae > Daktulosphaira > Daktulosphaira vitifoliae. The sequence continues at coordinate 26,087,335 of NW_026099575.1, read as the reverse complement.
TCATAAAAAAAATTATTCAATCTCAAAAATAACGATCAGTTTGTATGTCAAACCTTAATTAATGTTAAATATTCCCGTATCATACAATAAAGTTCTAGAAATAAACGTTTTTTTCTAGAGCCATTTTTTATAAATAGTGCATATTGTTTTTAGTATTTACTTTTTGAGTTTTTAAAGCTCAAAATGATGGACGTAGATGATGTCGGACATCGTTTCAAGTGGAAATTTAGGATAAGGGTGGCCGCCCCAAGTAATAGGGTTTAAAGCGATGAAAAATAATTTAAAGACATTTTGAGTTCTAAGAAGAAATTGAAGGGGCGATTTTTGAATTTGAAGAGCATGAGCTAGCTCGGCTAGTCGGTAAAAATTAATAAATGATTTATTGTTTAATATTAATTTAATATGATATTTTTTTAAAAGTATAGTCACTGTAATTATTACTTTTTAATAAATCTATAGCTTTTTTTTCTTGAGAAATAATTATAAGTAGAAAAAGCTATGTTAAACTCTGAGGATCATGTATTCATATGCAATAAGTTTGTGGTATTACGGCAAACTTATTGCATATCTTTATCCAAAATTATAGAATAAAGTACAAAAAAATCATTATTTTATCCACGATTAACTGTAATACCTAGGAAATATTTGCATTTATAAATATTGTTTGAGTCATTTTGAAGGGTCCCAAGTTTGTGTAACTTTATGATAAGATTACATAGTAACGTGAAAATAGTTTTCGTTTTAGTTGAAATAAACTTACCAAAGTTATAATCTCGGTAAGAACCCATTACTAAATTTTCAAATCAATTAATAAAAATTTGATAGTGTGTTCAGAATATCTTTAAAAAAATTATAAATGCATGCAATCCTTAACCTTAGCAATATTCATTAGACCCACATCTTAAAGTCCATTATAATATCTATTTTACATTTTAATATCCCTAGAAATCAGCCTCACTGTCTCCATAATCCAGGTTTAGTCATACATTAAAGATAATATTTTAAATCCTATTGAAATTTATTTTTTGGGGAATGCTAACTTTAACTATTATTATTTTTTAATAACGACCTTAGAGTTATGAGGTTCTTCAAGCTCAATTAAATATTGTACTTATGTAGATAAGTAATTATTTAAATGTCCGCATTACTCTCTCGTTGCAATTAATTCACTATCACGTTGGTTTACATGCGAATAATATCACCGTACTATGAAAAAACATTTGGTTTTATAAAATTTCACCAAAATCTTGTTTTATCGTCAACATAAATATTAATTTTATGGCGCGTTATTATGCAAAAATGTCTCGCATTATACACAGACGGACGTATTAGATCCCATGAAAACAAATGTGTGACCTGTTTAAGGGTTCTATTTAATAGACGCTTCTCATTAAGCGTCTCATCGAGCTTCTCTGGAAGTATACATTACAATTGAATTATAATTTTAATGCTACTTTTATTGTAATAAACATCAAGCACTTTCTCTCAATGTGACTGTGAATCGCCAAAAAATCTGCGTTCACCTACATTATCGTATCATAATATCTCTTGTTATTCATATCCCATTTCCCACAGTGGTTGTACTCTGCATATCATAGTCACCTCTCGCGGTGGTCATTACAATGGTGACCTTTAGAAAAGAATAAAAATTCAGATACCAATATCCGTACTACTTTTAGTGCGTGGGTTCGTCACGTTGGCGAACTTTCGTTATTTCTCCCCGTCAAATATTATTTTAAACAACGTTCCCCCATCGATCAAAGGTCACTACCATCCAATGGTCATTGCACATGTAGTGGTGCGGGCGTCCGTATCTGGCTGACCTTGATTGCGGCAGCGTGTGTAATAATATTACTATTGTACGTATTATTATAATACACAATTGTATACAGGTATTGTGTTGGTCGCCACACGCATGTAGGTTAATGCCTGAGACTCAGCCAAAGCAGCAGCCGCCGTAGTACCTATAGCAGCCAGTGGAATCGTGAAGTATGTACATGTGTAGTCGGCAAGTCAACCGCCGCCGCCACACTTGGCCTACATAACGAGACCACGTATCTCCCGTGTAGTGAACTCGTAGTAGGGGAAGTCATACGTACACACGTGGGACGCAGCCCCCGCACTGCCTTAAGCAAACGTGACGAGCATGCTAGCAAATCGAATATTCAACGTGTCTTCCCTCTTAACCGGTAATTCGGTTTCATTTAAGTTACTTTTCTCCCTAAAAATACAAATCGCGGATCTGACGTGAAAAGATTTTATCTCGGTTTATTACACAAATAATAATACTCGAGTAACATCCAGCCAAATATTTTTTTCTCAAGCCTTATTCAATGTATTACTATTTCTATGTAAAAACAAATTTCCGTTTACAAATATTTAAGTCTGATAAGACTTTTACATATACATGCTTAACTAGTAACTTGTTTCTAGAAATCACTACCGATTGAATCAATTAAATAAAATTGACTTAATAAAGAATACAAAATGTATATTAATATACTTTCATAAAGTATAATATCCATGAATTTGTTAATCAGTAAGAGTATTGAGAGTACTCCTAATAATTAATTGGGTGGCGTAAAAAATAGTTAATTAAGAAATGTTTTCATGGAATTGTAGTAATATATCCACTAATTATAAGTTCAATTAAATATTTTAAGGTGTTTAATGATCTGAACTTTTATATTGTAACGCACGTATCAAATAATTATTATGAAGAGAATCCAATATATATATAATTTATTTCAATTAATATTTTATCCTATAGGATTATTCTGTAAATTATAATTGTATTTATATATTACACAAAATTATAATTTAGTCAATGACTCATTACGATTACAAATAATTGTTAACTTTTAATGCGATCTAAAAATATTAAAATTTTTGTTGCTTTTAAGTGGTGGAAATGATTTAAGATGTGATTACCTTTCGATGAGTTTACTTGTTCGAGGTGGAAATTATGTTGGTATTCTTTCAGCGCATTAGCCGTGACAAAAAATTGTTTATAAAGTATACGATGGCATGGAAAACTGTGACAAAGAAATAATTTTGCTTTCTCTTTCACGCAGCATCCTGCTACCATGGATTTTCATGCTCTACTTATCCAATACAAGAAACAATGGTATGCCAAGTCCGTCAATCGTCGCGGTTGTTCTACAATTTTCTTTGAGTATCTATTTTGTTAACACTGTAAACTTAAATGTAATGTATAAGAGGAGGTACCAATTACACATCGCTATCGGATGTATATTGGTATGAGTAACCTTAAGAGCGGTGTATAAAAATTAGTTTGTTTATTTTTTCATTAAACAATAAAAATTGGAATAACAATAATTATATATTATAATAAGTAACAGTAATAATGTTGTTAGAAAAGAAACACTCGAATAAATATATGTTGCGAGAGATTCAAAATCACTTGGACGAATATTTAGAAAACTATGAAATACAACAATAAATAATATGTGTACAATTTAAGTACGGTAACAACTGCCTGCGTGGAATGTTTTTCAACGGAATGTGTGTGTTTGTATATAGTAAAATACAAAATAAGTCAGGAAAAAACTTAAAGGACCAGTTTTAAGTCCTTTTGTTTCGTTTGTGCATTTTGAATGGCATACAGTATTAACCAAACGGTTCAACTGTAATATTTGTCCACCTCTTCCACTAATTTTTCAATGTTCACCTCGTTGATTTCGATAAATTTTTTACTCTGTCTACTGAAATAGTAAATGTCCCCGGTATATATGTCGAACCATAGGGCATGAATGTGTAGGTCATAGGTCTCTAGTCGTTTTTTAAGGAACCCGTAGCTGGCGATGTTTTGTAATTGTTGCAAAGTATTCACCTAAATAAAGTCATAGTAATTTTTGTTTATTATGGATTTCAAATAGCCATCATGTAAATCACGAGGCTATTAGAAACTAAATTATTATTCAATGCTTGTTGGATAAAAAGTTATCAAATAACTTTTGAAACGCAAATATCAATATTTTTAAAATGGACCAACATATTATAAATAATTTAAAAACCTGAATGGGAATGTTTTTTACATTATCGACTTACCTGTGACAATTTGTCAGTGATGGAAAACTTGTTCTCGGGATCAATGTAGGCGATAATTTTCCGCAAAGGTGTTTCGGCTTGGAACACTAGTGGCGTATCAAATCCTGATGTTTCTAATTGTTGAAATTTCTCCAAAGAAGAAATGGCATGTGTGCAAAGCCATGCTCGTAATGGCGATAGACGGCGATTGTCAATACTGGCGAATTCGGTATCTCTGAGTAAGTGCAATAAGTTCATAGCCTGATATAATAATATTATTGTTATTAATATTATGATTATGTACATTATTATTAGGGTGCCTGAGTAGCAATATGATAAATCTGCGTGTTATTGTATATACCGTGAAATTAGGGTTGTAGTATTCGTCTAGAATACAAATTGTTTATAAGGGGTGCGGTCCTCAAAGATTTTTTATAATGGTGGTTACTCTCATTCCGATAGACCATAAAACCAAACTCGATTTTGATTAGTTAAGGGTCGTTTTAAAGATTAGTCACTGTCGATCCAACCAAAATGGACGAACAGTAGCAGTATACCATTCACCAAATAAACATGGATATAACTAACAAATACATAAGTTTATAAAATGTTCAATAATTTAAAATGATATATTGGTCACAAACATCGTATTTTTCTTAATAGAACAAGTATAATTTTATGAATAATATCATTTGAATTATTTTTATTTCATTTATAAAGGAAAAATATTACGTTTAAAATGAACTTAGTATTATATCTTTCATACGTTCTAAAATAATAATTTATTACATAATATATAATAAATTAAAATAAATACAAATTATGAACGAGAACAATATTTTTTAATTATAATTTTTTCTAATTTAAATTTTTTAAATAAATTTAAAGTTTGTGAATGCTAATATTTATTAAAAAATTATAATTATGTACTTTGCAATCAGAATGCCCGCAAACAATAACATGCCTTATATCGTTATGAACACATCCAAGTTCCAGTGCAGCTGGTTCGCAGGTGGTGTATTCATCAAGGAAATGTTGCGAATGAGGAATCAAATTTCCAGCATTTCTTACTAAAAATATCATTAATATTCAACCAAAAATTCAGGAATCGAACAATAAAAATTAGTTTACAGTTCTCGTTAAGACTTAATATTCTTTTTAATCGAGAATTTGCATTATATTTGTATCATAAACTATTTTTTACGTGGTTCTATATATTGCTTTCTTATTGGATAGTTCGTATAATCCTGACTTTTATTTGTTCAATTGTTTTTTAATTGAGATGATGTAAGCATATATGTGACACTACACCATTAATATTGGGAAAGATTGCTTTTTTAATACGTTACTTAGATTAAATGGGCTGTTAAAAAATGGTTATGGAGCTGCTAAGAATCCAACCAATAAGTGAACTATACAATTTTTTAGCTTTTCTTAAAAATCTTAATGGGTTGATAACAATTTTAGTATAAGTAGTACTCATTTAGTTATAAACATTTTAATGCATAGAATAGGCATGGAACATGGACGGAGTATACGTACACCAATACGAGCTGAACCTGTAGCTGACTACATATTCACTCTATATATTAAATTGCTTATAATTCAACAATTATTATCGACCCATACATTTTTTTTAGAAAAAGGTTAAAAAATGGCTATTTTGAAAATTTGGAAAAAATTAATTTTTTTCTTATTAATAATAAAAAATAAAAAATGTACTTTAATCGTGTTCAAGAAGACAATAATTATTTTTAAAAAAAATTTAACAAAATTATAATTATATCAAAAGTAATAAACGTTGTTCGATTTGATACAATAAAGGTACAGAGAAAAGTACAACAAAGGTACGGAGAAAACACTATAATAATCTATTATTTTCGATTTTGATTTCATGGTTTGATTCAGTAGCTTATAAGCTTTATTTTATTGGCATATAATCACTATATTAAAGCCATAAAACTAATTAAAATGTAAATAATTTCAAAGAAATTAATATAAGAGAAGCAATATAAATGTTTAAAAATAAGAACAATTTCATTTATTGGGATCTTGGTCCACTGAAAATTTTTTTATTAAACTTGGGTAAACTGGCAAAATGTGTTAATACTACTTAGTCTTAAAGTCACTAGAGATATATAAGGGAGTTTTTCCGGTTGGGGTGTCAGTATGTGTTTAGCGTTAATTATGTTAACATTGTTTCCAAAATACGTATCCGCTTATTTTTTTAAATATAGTATATAAATTATTATAATATATGTGTACCGTGTACATATATAAATATTATACATTAATATTTAATATACAATATTATATTAGTTAATAATAAAAATTGCTTGTCCGGATGTTTGGACTAACAAGGACCGGATTAGCACTAGGACTCTATAGAATCTATTTTTGTTTTAGCATTAAAAATATAGGATTTTTTATTTTTATTTTTACTGTCCTGAGAAATATACAGGTATAAACTATTACAGTTTTTCTCTTGTACCCTTTAATTGTATACTTATTTTGTACATTTCCCATTGCAAAAATAAAAAAAATTTCTTATATCCTAATTATCTGTTAATAATTTCCAAAAGATTTGCTTAAACTTAACGCCTGAATTTTCAAAAGTGTACTTACCAACAAACATATCACCGACATTAGTTTCAGTGAATCTCGCTGGCAACATTCGACTATCCATACATGTAAAAAAAACTGCTTTAGGCTAAAAAATTAAAAAAAAAAAACATTCTAAAATAATAATTTCCAAATACACAGACAACGTATCTGCATAAACCATGTAATATACAAATAAATAGTTAAATTTGTTCAAAAATACTTTATAAATGTATATTGTGGAACTAGCACTATTTTACTCATATTAAATAGTACTTTAATTTCATTCTTAAGTTTATGAATTTTGATTTTTTTTAAACATCGAAATTTTTATTTAAATTTTTTTATTGTGTTGTATTTTAATATCAAAATTTGAAGGTCAAAATAAAAATTTTTTTTCTTTTCAAAAACTTTTAGTTGTGTACTTTTAACCCATATCATATTTATAATTTTTTTTGTATCGTTTTACGGTCTTGAATACACATGGTTTTGCTGAAAATAGCCAACTTTATCATCTCATTACACAAAAGTGACTAAACGAATTTTTTCATATTTACATAGTACCTATGTAGTACCTACCTTTATGCAATTAAAATTTCTGGTGAAAATTTGATGATGGAGAAATAATTTTAACATCACTTATAGAATTTGAAAAATTTACAATTTACGTATTATAGAAAATCCACAAACTACATAAATTTCAACATTTTATTTTTATTTTTTGTATTTTTTCTGCGTTCTGTACTAGATTAAGTTATTGGGTCTGATAACTTTGTAATTGATTATAATTAGGTATGATGTAAACAGAAATACAACGTTTATTTATATATAATATATATATATAGAATTAAATTACATTGTAGACTAAATTATAACGAAATGTATAATAAGTTATATATGAATAGGTTAATTGTTAAGAAAAATTATTTGATCTAATTGAATGATCAACAATCTGAAGATGAAAAAGATATTTGAGCGTATGATTTATTTAAAAAATTCTTAATTTGTCAAAACATAGTCGAAGAATCAACAATATCTATTGATGTACTTAACTTTATAAAGAAAAATAATGGAGCTTTTCCGAACTTCGTCATTGCTCCTAGGATTTTGTTATCAGTCCCAATAACAATCTAGTACAGAACGCAAAAAAAAAATAAAAATAAAATTTTGAAAATTACGTAGTTTGTGGATTTTCTATAATACGTAAATTGTAAATTTTGTAAATTCTATAAGTGATGTTAAAATTATTTCTCCATCATCAAATTTTCACCAGAATTTTAATTGCATAAAGGTAAGTACTATGTCAATTTGAAAAAATTCGTTTAGTCACTTTTGTGTAATAAGATGATAAAGTTAGCTATTATGAGCAAACCTAGTGAAGTTATAGGCTCTAGATTATAAGTTGTTTTTTCATGTTTTTAATTATAAAAATTGAGCTATCTGGTAAAAAAAAAAAAAAAACCTAGCACAGTGGTGATGTGGCATAGTTGGGTCAAGTATAATGATATCTAACAGTGATTAAAATCACTATTATGAAAAACGCTTCGATCAAATCTGTAGATAGTGTTTAATTTTAAAAAATTGATGGATTATTCTAAAAGCGATATGATCTCCTATTTTCTTATTTATATCCTGATTACAAGTTTTTGGTTTATAAATGTAATATAAATTTATATACATATATATATTTATAATGTATAAATATATAAAGGGGAATGGTTTTATTTAAAAAATAAGTGTGTCGAATGAAAGAAGTATATAAATAGTATTTATTATAAAAATATTGTATTGATCCATATATTTTTCAAAAAGTTATAGCATTATAAAATTAAAAATATAAAATCGACAATTATTCACATAAAAATAGTATTTGGTAACAATTTTCACTGTGAAGACAAAAAAAGTCCGAAATTTTTTTTTCTATAATAAAGTATATTACATAAGCTTTAATTTAAGATATACATAAAATTGTCAGACTTTCCAAAACACTTTCAAAAGTTAAGTTGAAAAAGTTCTATAAAAAAAAAAAATTTTTAATTTGTTATTTTGTTGGAGATTTCTCCCATTTACGAGGAACGAGGGAGATTTTTTCAATTTTTAAGGGCCATATCTTCTACTAGATACGATTTGCGATCTTTTGACGTATCGTTGAAAGAAATAAGTTTGGTGAGAGCTAAGAAAAAGTGGTAACAGACACAAAAAAAAAAACGCATCAAAAAAACTAATACCTTAACAGCTTCGCATAGAATCTAAAATCAAGAATTTTGATAAATGATATGTGGATATTTACTATATTAATATAAGTGCAAATTTGTTGAAAATTACGATTAGTTATATCTTGTTTATATACTATGCCTACTAAGCTGACGATGTATGTGCGGATGACATTGGCGATAGATGGGTCGTTGAATAAAATAAGTTAAGTTATAAATAATATAAATAAGACGAAAGTAATAGTATTGAAAACTATGTCTATAACGACCACTCAAACACAACTGCCTTTTGTTAATTCGACGTCAATAGCTCCGGCCTACAAACGAGTAGAATTATCACATCAGCATCTCCCCTATGCTAATTAATATGTATTACCAATTAAGTAAATGGAAATAAAACGTGTGTAATATAACTGGTAAGAACATAGTAATAAATGTTCTTACAGCATCAATTAATCTTTTTCAAAATCTGATATAGTTAAGTCTAGTGATAAGGTTGTTTAACAGAATAAAAAAATTCGGACAACATTTAAATGTACCATGCACAATCCAATTGTTAAATTTTACAATAAAGTAAAAAATTATTTATTATGTTGTTGTTAGTGGTCAGACCTTTACATTTAATATCTAAACATTTCCAATACTAAGAGTCTTTAAAAATTTAATCTTCTTGATAAGTATAACCATTATACATTAATAGTAGTTTATATTTATTTGATTTATAAAATTCCATAACAAAAAAAAAATTGAAAACTTCACACTACAAATACTAAATACTCGAATTTCACAACTTAAGTATTTAATGTTCACAGTGTGTAACATAAAACGATCAAGATAAGATTACAATGCATATATGTATGTATAAACATGTATAATAATAATCTTTTTACAATTATATTTCCCAAAAAATCCGACATATTTTTACTTTTGCTGTTATTCTGTTTTGCTTTCTTTTTGACGTTATTAATATATAGTATTGTCACCTTTTTTATAGTTAGTTTGAACTTGTTAAACATGTATGTTGCTATTAAAAAAAATTATAATTGGTACACTTATAAGGGAAAAGGGATGGACCTAAAAAAATATTACTTATTAATCAAAATTTAAATTTTACAGTTAACAAAATCAATACATTTTTATACGAAATTATTATTACTTTAGGAAAAAATTAGTGGTCAGCCATATATTACATCGTTTATAGTTTAGTATAGGCTTGTAAATTTTTTTTTTAAATTATTAATTCAACTCTACTTTAAATTAAATTTGTTGATGACTTACTGATTTCTGTCGATATATTTACTGAGAAAGGCAGTTAATTTCTGACATTTTTCGATTAGTAAAAATATTATTCTAATGATTTATTTTATATTTTGTTGAATAAGTTTGTGTTTATAATTTGCCCTAGGTGCAGTTACAAGGGGGATATGAAAGTAATGGCCCACAAAAATGTCATCTGATCCTCGCTTGATTTGCCTAATGTCTTAAAAGTCGTAGTGCTATCAATGATAATAAGTATTTCGTTAAACAAGTTTCCATAATATATATATTTTTTTAAAAAAATATATATATATTTAATGAGTTAATGAGAAGATATTTTTAGTAAATATTGTATTATTTAGGTGGTCACACTGTGTTTTTGATAACAAGACATGTTTTTGTTTTGATAAATTGATAATATTATGATAACCATTTGTTCATATTGCAAAATCAAACTTTAAGCATAGGATTCAGAGCTATTAATGAACGAAGACAAACTAACAAGGTAAACTTATTGATGTATACGTTAATTCAAAAAGAGAAGTAATGATTTTTACTTTTCACTTACTTCTGGTTTGTTTTTTACTTGGACAAATTGTTCAACCATTCGGTTCCGAGTCGTGTCTCTATATTTCATTATACCCCGGAATATCCGATCCATGACAGTGTTAGCTTTTGTGCCGCGCGCGACCGGCCCTACTATTTTGATCGCACACTACCGTCACTGTTGTTTAAATGGCTTCTACTGCTCAGCTGTTAGTAGTGATCGACCTTAAATTAAATTCAAGGGCGTTCGCCTAGCGAGTAGTTGGTTTATTATATTTTATTACTTTTCCCCCTCGGCCCTTATAAACGTACATTTAAACTTACTTTTAGATATATAGTTGCATAATGTTATTTTTATCATTAATTATTAATGAAGTATTACTTTTATCGCTGTCCTACGGTCATGCCCTCTCGTAAAATATACCATTTGAGTTACAGTTATTGTCAATAATGTAAATAATCATGATAAAATATTTTACGTTAAAAATTGACAATCTTATACTTCAAAATTCTAGGTAGATACTTAGACTAAAAACATTGCCTTGATAGTTAGTGAATTTCTTTTATATTTTATAAAATTAAAAACTAAAATTGGCATTATTTTTTAAAATAAATATGAAACTTCTACTTACTTAAAAAAAACTTAAATTCAAATTGTGTACCTATATAATATATAACTACACATATCCTATATTATGATTAATATAAAATTAATTTATAACATTAATGATATAAATTTTTTCAAATTTTATGAAGTATAGTCTCAACTATGTTTAGACAATCTTTGGGCTGAGATGATTATATAAAATGAATCTAAATTAGATAATGTAAAAATCGACATTTATTTTAAAATTTATAATGTCAATAAAACACATAAATTTAACTAATAAATTACCACTTTCAGTTTACGAAATTTTATGACTTTTTTTGTTCTTTAAAAAAAAATTAACTTTTTAGTTATCAAATAAAGTTATTTTAATTCCCTTAAGATTTAGGCTGAATGTTTGCCAACGGTCGACTACTTTCAAACAGAGATGTAGATATATAAATAACGTATAACGTAATATCCACCCTATTATTTTTAATATAATTGATTAATGTTAAAAAATGTTGTTATGGGAAGAGTTAAACCCCTTAATCTATTCTCTTCCATACATTCCAACCATTAATTATGTAAATTAAAAGATAATTTGTGAATTTCAATAGTTGTGATTGAAATTATCTATTTTTCTCTGACAGTCATTTAGAATTTCGTTGTGTAAGAAAAAATGACCTTTGCTTCCAGGTAAAATATTATAAATAGTATAAGTTATATTTTTCAAATATAACGACATATAAAATGGCTGACAAGCGCTGTTGTGGGTCTGCATTGTTCAGTAGTGCAAACACTACCTAAAAAAATCCTCTCCTCCAAAAAAAAAATTTTGTTTGCACTACCGGATTCATTTGCTAAGCGAAAGATAATCTATTTATAATTTCAGATATCTTTGGTGATGGTCTCTAACTACCTGTCTTAGATTATTCGTGTTCAAAAATCCTTCCATTTTTCTCTTGATTGATAGTAAAAAGTTAAAATATTTTAAAAATAAGTATGTCAATTTTTTAGAAATGTACTACTATAATATATAAATTTTAGTTAACTATCGTATCGTTTGACTGTTTAATAAGATAACTAATTTATTTTATAAATTTGATTTTAACTATTATTTTAATAACATAAAATTGCAGAATAATATATTTTGAAAGATTTCAAATTTAGAATAAAATTTAAAGCTATATAAAATAAAATATTGCGAATATTTTTTAGTTTGTGAAAACAATAGTCATCGTCTAATTTACATATTGCGTTGAGCTGCTTATAATTCGTATATTAAGAAAAAGGGTTTTGTCGTATTACATAATTTTTTTCTCTTACTTTTATTTTCAATTTGTATCGAAGTATTAATTATTTTTAGATAGTCGATTATCGACGAGATATATATATATATCAATTACAAAATTCATTTTCAACATTGATGACTGGTAGGTGTGGTCTCCTAACAGAACTTTTTAATTTAGTGATGAATTTTTTAAATTTCGTATTCAAAATTGTAATCTGCAAGGTTAATAAGGACACGCAGTAGCGTATTTAAAAATTTTGTAAGGAAAGTATAATAGGAGAGCAAATAGCTTTTAAAACCAAGTAATTGGAAACTTCACCCTTCGATTACCACTGTGTATGATTTTATACCCTGTGGGGAGTGTGGACATATTGAAGTCTCTGTAAATACGCTACTGAATGAGGAAAACATACCCTAAAAAAAGATCTTCAACCAGGGTAGTAAGCCTTTATGTTGAAATATCATTTTAATTTTAAGAGAGTCTTATATAGAATTAGTAACAATCTTAATTATTTGTATACATTATCTTTGCATTAGTTAAGTTTATTCCTTCAAAATAACTTCTATACTAAACTTTTAAAAGCTATTCTTTAGTGTTTATGCTTGTATTTTATAGAACATATGTTTTTTATATGGTCAGTTAATTTAGAAGATAGATTTTTTACATAACATCACTATTGATTTAAGTAATTGAAATTACAGATATCAATATGGAACAAAATATAGATGATATACATCAAAACTTGTTGAAATTTGGATGTTGTAATGTATGCGCCTCTAGACATTTAACCAAGCCATCAGCAGTGGATGTTAACAAATTGATTGCAGCATCATCTCAAGATCATGAGGAATCAAAACGCCTTAAAAATAATCCATGCATTGCATGCTTAGGTTTATTTCAGAATCCTCAAAAAGATGAAATCATCAATGAAATTATTTCCTATTTAAAATCAGCTAATTATGACTCAGATACATTTAATATAGCATTCAATTTACCAATGTGTACAATAATAAGAAGTCATTCTATATCTTTATATGTATCAAAAGTGAGAGTATCAGTTAATCCAACGATCCCAACAGTTTATGTTTGCCTGAAAGATGCTTGGAAACTCATGGCTGAAGATGCTATTGTAAAATCCACAGGAAAACATTTTAGCGTACATTCACCCTTATTAATAACTGTGTCTTTTCATTATGAATATGATAAAGAAGAATGTGATCAATTAAATACATTAGTAAAATTAAGTAATAAAAATCTTCAAGATATTTTATCACAAATGAATAATAAAGATTTTGAAAGTCAATATGGTGACTTACCTTCTATACCAATGTCAACTATTTCCTTTAAAAATATATCTTCTAGACATGACAGTGTATATATTGCTGGGCGATATAATAAATGGTCTAGAACACTTTCTCAAACTCCTTGGATAGTGGATCAAGAAAGACGCCTAGAAAGTTCTGTAGAAGAAATAATATTAGAGCCAATAAAAAATTATACATTAGTTGATAGTTTCAGATTTTCTTCATCTGGTAGAGAAGATATTGATGTGAGGATGTTAGGAAAAGGTAGACCATTTACTATAGAACTAGTAAATCCAAAAAAAACCAAGTTTAGCTATGAAACATTTAGAGAAATTGAAAATGATATAAATAAAAATTCACAAGTGACAGTCAAACACTTGCAAAGTGTTTTAAAAGGTGACCTTAAAGAGTTAAAATTAGGCGAAGAATTTAAAATAAAAGTTTACCAAGCATTTTGTTATGTCAAAGGTGAACTGCTAGACTTGAATAAACTTAATAACTGTACACCATTTGATATAGTTCAAAATACTCCTATTAGAGTATTACATAGAAGAGCTAATATGGCCAGAAAAAGAACTATACACTCTTTAAGTGTTAGTCCAATAGAAGTTAATGTTAAAAATGGTTGTTTATTTTTTAATGTTATTCTTTCTACTCAAGCTGGAACATATATTAAAGAATTTGTCCATGGAGATTTTGGCCGTACAACACCTTGTCTTAGGACAATTTTACAAAATAATACAGTTGATATATTAGCATTAGATGTTTTAAATATTGAATTAGATTGGCCACCCCCAGTTAATTATTAAATTAATTTAATAGTTTATTTTTATTTTTCATAATTTTATTAAAACAAAAGATTTTGAAAAAAATGTTATGAACTATTTCTTTATTGACTCATCAACATAAATTACATTTGTAATATACAATGTATGAAATATCTTTCATTAAATAAAATATATTTTGAACTATTACAAACTTATTTTGAAATAGCATAATCATTTTGTTTTCACTGAAATTAATTGACAGCTTAGAATTAAATTTTTAATACAAAAAAGTTCTTAAAATTATAATGAAATGTAAATGCTTCTAATAAATTTCATGAAAAGCATTATGATTTTAGAACTATCACAAAATAAAATACTAATCTAATATGAGTGTAGTTTACATGACAGCTATGGGAGTTCTGGCATAGTAATCTTTAAAGATAAATTTTAAAATTTACATACACAATTAGATTACATATTTTGGTAAAATTAAATAAATTTAATTTTAAAATTTTAAGTAAAATATATATTAAGTACATAAATAGATAATTGAAACAGAAAATAGTTAGTAGAGATTTTATGTTTTAAACTACTGATACATTCATTTTCATGATAACTTAAAGTAGAAATATTATAAATTAAAATTACAAATAAATAAAAATAACAAAAATATCACAACCAAAATACTCACATTAATATTTTAAAAAAATAATAATAAATAAATAACAACTGAAATGTTTTTTTTTTAATTAAAAGTAAAAGATATTTAAATATAATAAATATTTACCTACTATAAATTATTTTTCTAATTTAATTTTATTATAATTATTAACTAACTTTCTTAGCAGTACTCTTGGGTACTCTAAAAGTTATACTTCTATCAAGGAAGTTAAAAAAAATTGCATGTTTTTTAGATATTACACATACATGCACATGTTATGCAAATATTAAAAACAGTAAATTAAAATTTATTATGATCAATATTGCAGTCATAAATTCAACAGAAATAATTTATAGCAGAACTTAGAATATGTATATATTTCAATTAAAAATAAATTTTAAAATATGGTAACTAAAGATTCAACAATTATAAATAAAACAATGTATTAAATGAAAATGTAAAAAAAAATATTTTACTTAATGACTAATTCATAATTAATGTATGAATTTAGTTTTCTGGTTATTAAAAAGGAGAATTTTATCATTATTTTATTAGTTGGATTTAAAAGAAATTTTCTACAATTAATATGAAAACAATTTTTTATAGCACTTATATTGTTTGAGCTATACAGGTTTTTTCATCCTCTCTGGTACTAACAATAACTTTTAGAGAAGATGTAAAACATAATTTAAAAAAAAAAAATGATAATAATAATAATAATAAATTACCTGTACTCTATAACTTGAGCTTATCCTATAGATATAAATAAATAAATAAAAATTAATAATAAAACTTAATGTTTAATTTTATTGGCTTTAAAATAAATTTATATTATTATTTCAAAAAAAAAAAAATTAATGATAAGTTAAAACTCAATGTTTTGAAATAAGTGATTAGTCAGCATTATTTTATAGTATACTTTTATTATGATAGTAGGATTTAATAAAATTGAAATTTGGAATGAAAAAATTTAATTACAAAAAATATTAAAAAAAGTGTTAAAAAGGTAACTACAATCTAAAAACATCAAAGTGATTTTGTTGATACGAGTTGGAATTATTTGGAAAATCATTTTTTATATGATACTACTACACTTTAAATAAAAATAAAATAGTTACCCTAACTTCATAGATTCTAGTTACTCATAATAGTAAAACCTAAAATTTTCATTCAAAATATATACTAGTGTCATATTAGTAACTGTTTTGTTACATTTAATAGTTTAAATATTTACTAAAATTAATCTAATTATTAGAGAGATATGAATCATTTGTATATCTACGAAGACTTTTGAGGTTGTCTTTTGGACTTTGCATATTAGAATCAAAGCTTATTGCTTGTAAATAATGAGATTCTGCTAATTCATATTTTTTCCATCGATGATATAAAACACCTGGTATTAATAATAATAAAAAAAATATAAATAAACCAAGGAATAAATAGTTATATATCATTATAATAAGTTTTTATATTATACCTAAATTTGCATGATATAATGCCATTAACTTAGTATCATTTGTATTTTGTTTTAGCTGAATTGCTGTTAGGAAATGTTTTTCAGATTCTGAAAATTTATTTAATTTTCCAAGTGTATTAGCCATATTGAAATGTAAACTAGGTTCATTAGGCATAATTGATAAGGCTTTTTGAGCAACATTTTCAGCTCGTTTGAGTTCACCAATTGTATCTAACATAACAATCATATTACTCCATGCTATTACATGAGTAGGTTGTTGAAATGTAGCATTTTGCCATGCAAGTAATGCTTTAGTATTTTTCCCTTGTTCCAAATACTAAAAAAAAATTTATTTTAATGATTGATATTTAAATTGAAAAAAATTATTATTTTATAATAAGTGTTATACAAGGTTTCCTAAGTTATAGTAACAATGTGGATATCTACGGCGGTGACTTAATGCTCTAATATAAGCAGATTCAGCTTCATCATATTTTTTCAAGCCAGATAATACAATTCCCAAATTCATCCAAGCAGCTGCAAAATTATGCCTATAAACACAAAAATTTATATGTATTTAAAATTTAGGTAATAGTAAATTTAAGAGCGTATCATGAGAAGGAGGATAGTGATCAACTCTCAATTACTAAAAGAATAACGTATTCATATAAAAATTGGAGAGGATAGTAAACAATTCAAATTTTAAATATAACCGCTCTCTTAAGTACACCACTATGTAAGTTATTTTGATGAATGTATTCAATTGTTTAAAAATGTATTCAATGTTTATCACAAATACTAAATGTTTTCAATTTAAGATTATAATCTGAACCTATGGTTCAAAATAATAAAATATGTGAATCAAATTACCTGATACTAACAGCTTTTTCTAATAAAGTTTTAGCTTCCTCAAGATTGTTTTGATCTTTTAGAATATTTGCTAAATTATTCATAGCTTGATCATACTCTGGATGAAGTCTGAGAAAATGTAGAACTAAATTCATAAAATTTCTAACAAATATTTAAAATCAATTTTCTAGTAATTACTTTAAAGCGTATCTATATCTATTTATAGCTTCTATTGTATTTCCAGAATCAGCTAAGTTTTTTGCTAGATTATAATGTACTTTGGCATTCATTGGGCAAACTTTTAAGGCACTTTGAAATAAAATAAATTCAGTGTTCCATTCTTCACTTCTTTGGTAAGTTCTTATGGATTGTATAATAAGCATAACAATTACACATGTACCTATTATCTAATATTCCATAAAAACAGTATGGATCAATTGTATTTCATATATAGGATTTTTTCCCCATAATCTAATAAATATTTTTTATACTTACTTCTTTCATCAAGTGTTCCTTACATAGTTTTCTAATGCCCAACACCACTAATAATATAAATCCCGCAGATGGTAAATACAAAACTCGTTCAGCAATCACAAAACCGACTTTAAAAAATAAATTGGAAGCTGGCAAAAATGTTAAAACTCCTAATAGAAATCCTATTTGGATTTGTCTGCAATAAAAAAGTAATCATATTATGACTTCTACATCAGCTAAACAAAAAATTAGCTATTTAAATTTCACTGGTAATGGACTAAATTAGAATATTCATGAATAAAAAGTCTCATCACATTAGAAAATATTGCACTGAATAAAATAATAGGTTGCTTATGACAAAATAAGAAAATAATGATTGCTAGACAATTACATAGAATTCCCACACCCTACATAGGAGGAAATAAAAGTACAAGTACAGAGACTAAAAAATCACAAATCCCCAGGGGAGAAGAGGCTATACAATGGATCTGGCAAGTAATTAGCAGAGTATGGACAACAGATAAACTTCCAGATGATTAGAAAGTGGCAGTGGTATGTCCAATCCACAAAAAAGGTGATAAGCAAGATTGAAACAACTATCGTTGAATATCTTTGCTAAATGTGGCATATAAAATATTTTCTTGAATTATGTGTTAGAGAGGATTAAAAAAAAAACAGATCAAATAATAGGCGGGTACTACAAAAGAGGGTTCAGAGCTGGTAGATCTATGATGGATCACATGTTCATAATTAGACAATTGTATCAAAAAATATGGGAGTTTGATAAAAAAAAAGTGCACAGTTTTCGTGGACTTTAAAAAAGCGTATGACAGTATTTACAAAGAAAGTTAACTAAATATTATGAAAAAATTTCAAGTAGGAAATTCAATATCTGGCCCGGTTACAGTAAAATCGGGACTAAGACATGGCGTTTTGTTGTTGCCGATTCTGTTCAACGTGGTTTTAGAGAAGATAATTAGAGAAATGATAATTAAACCCAATGAAGGTATTAGACAACAGGATAGGATATGCCAATGACATAGTATTGATGGAAGAATCTCAAGGTAGATTAAAGATATTCTTCAGTAGACTATATAAAATAGCATCAAAAGTGGGGCTATATGTAAACAAAGAAAAAACTGAGTGTATGATTTTGAGTAAACGAGGACTACCGTTCTATTAGTCCATAAAAATAGATCACTATGAATTTAAAAGGGTAGAACAATTCAAATACCTCTGTACTATCTTAACTGAAAAATACTAAGATATTAATTTTACGAGCAATATCGCAAAGAACAAAAGAACAATTATATACATCCCTGATATGATCAGTTATATTATATGGATCAGAAACATGGCCACTTAGGAAATTGAACGAAAATAGATTCATTGTCTTAGTAAGAAAAGTGTTGTGGAGAATTTATGGCCCAGTCAAGGACAAAATAACTAGGGAGTGAAGATAAAGAAAGGATATAGAGCTGGAAACATTATATAGTTCGAATATATTAAAGGTTATCAGAAGAAGACTATGGTGGGCTGTTCATGCTTGAAGGAACCAAAATCCGGCACTACTTGCAGTGATTGAAAAAAATCCTGTAGGTAAAAGACCTTTGGGAAGACCAAGAATGTGCTGAGAAGATGTTATAAAAAAGGATGTTGGACAGATGGGAGGTGGTTCCAATTAGAAAAATTTAGCGTTGGACAGAGAAGGATGGAAGCTTGGTTGTGAGACGGAATGGCCTTAAAGACCCAATAAACCCAAGAAGAAGACAATTACATAAGTATAAATTCTAAATGATATGCATACTAAAATATAATTTTCTTTAGTTTTAATTTTATTAGACGACTCCAATTACTTGACTTAAGAATAATTAAGTCATAAGTTCATATTCTTACTTTACTTCATTACTTACTCGGTTAAAATCTCCACTTTTTATACATAGTAACTTTATGATCTTTTACTTAAAAAAAAAAAAAAACCATTTTATCTTTAATAATTATACCTATAATAGTAGTCCCTGGAAAATATGAGTTTGTATGAGATCAAAATAATTATGGCCCAAAATAAAAAAACTAAAAATAATCTAGGATCTTGAGGAAATTTATTTAACTTTATCAATGGTATGCAACCCATTGACCAATCAAAACACAGCCAAATTGGGCATAACATTATCCATATGTTAATTATATAAATATAACTGTAGTTGATTATCTATAAAAAGTTATGTCATTGTTAAAAAATAAATAAATAAATAAGAAAAAATTGTAAAGACTTACTCTTTCAACAGGAGATTTTAAAAATGATGCAGGATTATCATTATGTTGAAAAATAGGCGGAGAGCCCATTATATACCATCTTACATAGAGTATAGATAGATGTCCAATTGCTAAAATTATTAATCTCTCATACGTTTCTTTTTTAATAATTCCATTGATTTTGTAAGCTGTATTTTTAATTATGGCTTGATAAGTAATTTTGTTCACTACAAATAAGTCATATACTCCACAAACAGTCTTAAAACAACAATGAATACATTAGATTGAATAAAATTATGAGAATTATTTATAAAAATGTATTTAAATAGTATACCATAGCCATAACTCCTTGTTCTTTACATAACATAGCTATAAAACTTAATATACAACAAAATATTGTTGTTAGAAAATTTGTTTTTGTGCTGATATGCTTAGCACTACATATCTGGTAATAAATAATAAATACAATTAAAAACATACATGCACTTAGTAAATCAGCTCGCCCAACAACGCTTGAAACCTAGGAAATATGATTGTAATAATACTTAAAATGGACAAAAAAAATTGTATAACATACTACTTCAACATGGACAGGATGTACAGCAAACATTATAGAAGCTAATAATGAAGTTTTGGCACCTTTATTGTCAAATAATAAGTTATACACATGTAACAAAAGACATGATACAATAGCATGTAAAACAATGTTGGTTGTGTGAAATGATTTAGGAGAGAGTTCTCCATTATTTAACCAAACATTAAATCTAAAAATAAAGTGAAATGTTAAATAGTTAAAATTAAAAAATAATTATTTAATTCAAAATACCGAAATGATAATATTGTAAGAGGTCTGTAGGATTTATGACTAGCATTATTTCGAATTCGTGTACCCCAAAAGTCATGACTAAATATTTTAAAAATGGGTGTTGATAAGTTGACATCATAATTGTTTACAACTGCTTCAGTGTCATCAAATACAAATGTTCCTTTATAAGAAGTACTATAACATATGATAGATATTATTGCTACACTTAAAATGGATGCCCAATTTGGAAGTACTGTAAAAATGTTTTCATTTAAATTTTAGTGTTAAAAGATGATGAATTAATGTAAAATTTAACCTGGGAAAGGTAGTAAGGAATCACAATAATCACTTTTCTTAATTTTCATGCTGTTATAACTTAGTTGCCTTAAAATTTATAACAATAAAAACATATTTTTAATAAAATAAGATGCGACAAAATATTTTTTATTAAATCTATTTAATTATCATTTAATATTAATCAATTCATTTTTAACATTAAAAATTATGTACACAATAATAATTTCAGTTCTAAAATGTATTTTTAATTACTTAATTAAATTTTTTAACATGATTCATGTAATAGCCACATATCCGGCAAATTGATATCTCTTATCAATTTCAAATATATCCTATTGATCAACAAATATTTAGCGTTACTATAGCAGCGCCTTGAAAACTGACAGTTAGATTAGATTATATCGAACTTTATATTTTAAAATAAACAGAGGTTTTGGTAAATATACGGCATATATGTACTTAGATAAAATAATGCATATGCACTGTATAAAAAAAGTAGTATATAATATATATACAATTATTTAATACAAAAGACACAGGATTAAGTAAATAGAAGCGTCTAGTGTGTTATGCGATAAAAGAATTCTAAAGAGGCTAAAAGGTAAATTCTATAAGACTGTAATGAGACCAGCTATGTTGTATGGTTCAGAGTGTTGAACACACAAGGAAATATAGCAGAGATGAGAATGCTTAAATGGATGAGTAGTGACTAGAGAAGATAGGATCTGTAGCGTCAATCGTAGATAAGATGAGAGAAAATAGACTAACATGGTTTGGTCATGTTATGAGAAAAGAGGAATCGGAAGCTGTAAGAACAGTTATATAAAATGAATATTGTAGGAAGAAGAGGTAGAGAAACACCAAAAGAGGCAATTGAATGCGAATGAGTACGTGTGATATGGGTGATCGTGTCAAGTGGAAGTTTAGAATAAGGGTGACCGAACACAAGTAGTTGGGATTAAGGCGAGGAAAAAGAAAGTTTTTATTAATCATTAAATACGGATATAATCTATACACGATTTCATTTCTTAATACTGTACTTTGCTTATACACTTAATACACTTTGCTTATGGGTTCAAGTTCGATAAAAATATAATATAAATTTTGGTAGTGTCCTAAGCTCTCGCGTACCCACAACTCATTCAATCCCTATTTTAATTTGAAAAAAAAATGTTTTGTTGTAATACCAATTTCTGGTTTATTTATTGATGTTTTTATACAAAAGCAGTAATATTTAATCCTCTTTGTTGGTAGGTAAAGGTTCAAATTTTCAAAAATAAACCTAATGAAAGAAACGTACCTATGATATTTATATATAAAAAAAATTGTTTTAATTAATCATTTTTCAAAATTAAGGCTGTATTAAGTAAAAAGTTTAAAAAAATTCAGAATTTACATTTTTAAAAAATCATAGTAGGTCCAATAAGAGCTGAGAAAAATGAGAGATAGACACAAAATAAAAAAAAAGACATCATTGTAAAATTAATATCTTTTTAGTTTCGCATTGAAGCTAAAAAAAAATAAAAAAGTAAGTTGTACCTCAGTGAACAAGTGCACAGACTTCTTTAAATTTAATTAAACTAAGTAGATTTTTTTCCTTATTTTACAATTTCTCTACTAAATTACTTAATACTGGACAAAAAATTAAAAATGAATTTAAGCTTATAAAATTAATAAAATAATTATTCTATTTAATAATATACATAAATTAAAAATTTCAATTACAAATAAAAATAGGATTTTGTTGTACAATAAAAATTAAATTAAATGTCAGCCACAAAATTAGGATGAACAACTAGAACTGGATCGTCTTCTTCTTCTTCTTGTTCTGCATCACCAGTTTCAGTTCGTTTGAACTGAGAAAGGGCAATTAATACATTGTCCTATTGAATATGAAAAAGAAAGTTTATATGAAATGTAATTATTTATTTTAACTAAATACTTAATACTACTATTTACATTGTAAATCAAACGATCCAAAATTTTTTCAATGAAACTTTTCTTTTCAACTAATTCAGATTCATCATTGATTTGATCTTCAATTTTTTCTAAATACCAACTTACAATTTCACTTCTTAGTAAACCACTATCTTCACTTTCACCTTTTTCTACAAAAGTGAATTATTATTAAATACAAATTAAAAAAAAAGAAAAATGACATCCGAATGATTTTTTAACAAACCTGCAATTCTTTTTTCTTCTTCACTTCTCATATAAACAACCAACATGTTTGTTATTCGTTTATATTCTTCAAAAGCTAAAGTAAATTTTTTCTTAGATAAAGATCTCTTTTCGTTTCCTTCAGGTTGATCAACATCCATACCTAACAAAAAAAAAAATTTATAAACATAACTATATACTTAAAAAATATAGAAAAATTAACCATTAGATTCAGTTAATCCATTCATTTCTTCATCATCTTCCAAATTAACATCTGGTTGTTCAACTCTTATAATAGATTTATTTAACAAACTGAATGCTTCAGAAACATGCTTTGGTGTTACCTAAAATTAAATGTATTATAAATTATTTAAATATTGTTTATTTAACTTTAAAATATTACTATTTAACATTTTTAGTTGTGTCTCAGTCATTTTATTAAGTATTGATTTAACAGTTAAATTTAGTCTACATTCTAGATTTCATTCAAATATTTTATGCTGATTAAAAATTCTATAGTTTGACTTTTTTTAGTAAATACCTATTATTAATATTATTATAAACAACTATTATAATTTTTAGTATTTTTATGTATTTAACATTTCTAACAAATATTTCAACCAATATTGAATACTTTCATTGTAGTATTGAGGAAACAAAAAAGAAAACAGTAGCTCTGTGTGAACGTGGCATAGTTGGGACAAGTATAGATGATATTTGATAGTGATTAAAATCATTATCATAAGAAACGCTTCAATTCAAATCTATAAATAGTGTTTAATTTTAAGAAATTGGTGGATTCCATAAGCAAAATAAACTCTTATTTTTTGTTCAACTTCGACTGCTGTTTGCACATAGAAGATAAGACGTTGACACAAACTTTATTTTGTAAATTTTAGCATGTAGCATAAGCTTTAATTTAATTTATATTTAAAAGACGCAGTATTTCCAGAATATTTTCAAAAATTAAGTTGAAAACATTGAATTTTGTGAAAATGTTTCTATTTTGAATCCTCTCCTATGAGTATTTTTCAAAAGAAAAAGCAGTTTTAGGAAAAAAAAATGTCAAAATTTACAGATTTTAAAAATTTAAATTTTTTGGGGATTATCACCATTTACAGGGAACGAAAGAAATTTTTAAGAGCGATGTCTTCAACTGGATACAAATTGTAATTTTTTAACATATTGTTGAAAGAAATCAGTTTGGCGAGAGCTAAGAAAAAGTGGTGACAGACATAAAAAAAAAATACATTACAGTAAAATTAATATCTTCTTAGCTTCAAATCAATACTGAAAATTATAATTCTAGTTAACTTACATGATCTGAACATTCCATTTTAGCCATAGCTTCAGACAATCTAATAAGTGATTCTAACTGTCGAACAGTAATTCGCCAAGTTGATTTGGTACTTGACTGACTATCACGTTGTCTAAGTTGAGTATATGCAGCTACCAACTTTTCAGAAGCTTCCTTTAAACAATTGTTTTTTATATCAAAGATCATTAGTTATTTTAGACATGTTTTTACTTACTACTGTAAGCTGAGGTTTGAATTGACGAGCAAATCCAATGTATGTTAAAATATCTTCTTGGCTATATACTGTTTCAGTTGCATCTTCCATATTACTATGTATTTCTACTATTTTTTTAGCTATGGCATAATCAACAACCTATTAGTTACAAAAATAATTTTTATTTGATGCTAAATAGGAAAAATAAATAAATAGTTCATTACTTCACTACATTCATCGATGAGAACATAAAATAAATCAAATCGTGACATAATTGGTGCTGATAAAGTAACATTTTGCTGTAATGATTTACTTCTTTCATAACGTCCATTTATGGGATTTGCAGCAGCTAATATTGATGTTCTAGCATTTAATGTTGCTCTGACACCAGCCTTAAAATATTATCTTTCAGATATATATCACAAATAGTGTTATATTAAATAATTTTAATACTTTAGCAATAGATATAGTTTGCTGTTCCATAGCCTCGTGAATTGCTACTTGATCTCGTGGATCCATTTTATCAAACTCATCAATACAACATACACCATTATCAGCCAACATAAGAGCTCCAGCTTCAATTACAAAATCAAATGATTCTTCATCTCTAACTACAGCTGCTGTTAGACCAGCAGCACTAGAAGCTTTTCCTGATGTATAAACAGCTCTAGGACACATGTCTGCTACTTGTTTTAGTAGTTGAGACTTTGCAGTACTTGGATCACCAACAATACAACAATTAATATCACCACGAAGTGTTGTCCCTTCTAAAGTAGTTTTGGGCACACCTCCAAAAAGCATCAACAAAACACCTGAAATAATTAAATTAAAATATTTTTTAATACTTCATTAGCCATGTGACGTTTTTTTAAAACTTAAAATTTATCATATTTTGCAGTCAATTATACTAATAAGTAAAGGTATTCAAATCTAAACACAGTAACTATCATTATTTTATAAAATTACTCTTATATTTTATTTGGTATAAAAAATTGCTACATTTTTCTGTAATTATGATACATTAAAAAAAAAATATATTACATAGTAATAACCGAACAAAATTACAAAATTTATTCTTCTGTAAAATTTTAAAAATACAGATACAGATAAATTTAGAGAATCAAGTGTTTTAGTAATAAAACATTAATTTTCTTCTAAATTGTGGTTTTAAACTTAAATATATCTTATTTTTACAAAATTTTCCTTTGATTAAAAAAAGAAAACATGTTTAATTAAACATAACACTATTTTGGATATTTTAAAGATAAAAAGTCAAACCTTTTTTTAATAAAAATTAATAAAAGTACAATTATGAATAATGAAAAATCAGTTATTTCTCCTGAAAAAGTAAAAAATAAAAAGTAATAATCTTAAGGTATTGAAAATATAGATATTTTTGAAACTGAAATGGATTAATATTTAGAGGTTAAGTTTTTAACTTTTAAAATTTAATCTAGATTGTAGATTGTATGATCATGCCATAGTATGACATGATACTAAATATATAAACACAGTAATTAGAATCTTGCCTTTTTTGATTTGGTCATTTCCATGAATTGATGGAAATAGACTATTAATTAAATTATGATACAGATTTCTATCACGGTTCATCTCATAAATTTTTTCCCATTGAGGTCCTGTCATTTGCCTTTTCATACGCTCAATTGAATCTGTAGTCAACTCATCATTATTCACTTCAGCATTACCACCAAACTATTAATATACATGTTTTAGGAATTCTTATAATATAATTAATTCAAATGGCAATAATTAGTTATTTCTTACTCTTGTATCTGTAGCAGATAAACTGCAAGCTAAAAATGCTAATTTATAATTTAAATCCCTAATGCCCAAACATTTTAATCCTTTGACACCTTCGTTAGCATCAGCTTTTTTTTGACCAGAAGCAGATTCTGCTCTAGCTGAAGGTGTTGACATAACACTTACATCTGGAACAACTATTAAAGTACCAGTGAAATCATATCTATCACCAGCTTGCACAGTTTCAACATTTTCATTTCTTAATATAATTTCAAGACTGAAATCAAAATAAAGATATCATATTGATTTATATTAGGTCTGACTGAAAACCACAATATTACATATACAGAGTGATTGGTTAATTATATCTTACATAATATCTTTAAAAATACAAGTGTTATTAACAATTTTTTTTTAATCATTATGGATCTTTGATGAGGTGTTTCACAAAAAATTTAAAGTTCTACCACCATC
Source organism: Daktulosphaira vitifoliae (assembly GCF_025091365.1). Taxonomy (NCBI): domain Eukaryota; kingdom Metazoa; phylum Arthropoda; class Insecta; order Hemiptera; family Phylloxeridae; genus Daktulosphaira; species Daktulosphaira vitifoliae. Next base: position 26,060,012 of record NW_026099575.1, on the reverse strand, counting down.
CCTTATGCTCAAAACTTAAAACAACTTTATATTTTCAAATGGCAACCCTATTTTTTATTACACCATTAGATTTAATTTAATAAAATAAAAATATTTTATTTAATTTAACATTAAGCGCTCCATAGCCCTTTAAAGTTTGTGGTTTATTAAGAAAAAATCATAACACACTCGAACATTATAGATCGTAAATTAATAAGCGCTACCAGTTTTAAGTAATAGACTACCTGCGTTGTCAAAGTAAATCGGTAGCTCTTATCACTACATAAAATAATGTGACAGTGCTAGAAAAACTACTGCATTTTTTTTTCAAATATCGTAAATTTTAAAGTAGCGTATCTTATTAAAAATTCATTATTTTTATTTTGATAAAAATTTTTTTTTTTATAACAAACAAAAATATATAAAAATAATATGGTGTTGCCATTTAAAAATCTGAAGTTGATACAAGTTCTAAGATGATGATAGAAATTTAATTTTTCTTGTGAAACAGCTTATCAAAGATCCATAATGATTAAAAAAATTTGTTTATAACAATTGTATTTTTAAAAATATTATGTAAGACACGGTTAGTCTATCACTCTGTACTGCAAAAGACAAAACTATATGAAACCTAATTACTTATTCTGACTTAGTTTTGACAATTTAGATTTTCAATTTAAAAAGTATCCTAAATTAGTAAAAATTAAACAACAGTAATCAAGAATTTCTCGAAATACTCAAGATATACTATATATTAATGAAAAAATAATACACTTATAGAAATTTGATTATTATATTCATTCATATTGGGTTTTTCAATCAATTCTCCTATATAAGTTAAAACTAATATACTAGTGTATATATTTATAAACCTACATACTAGTGAATAAATTTAATTTGCACATAATATTTTATTGCATACTTTAAATCTTATAAAATATAATAAAATGAAGTTACCTGCGAGGAATACTTCCACGTGGAAGTTCTGATTGGCATTCTTGTACACGAATTTTTTGAAAATCAACAAAACGTGATTTGTTAACATTTAAGCTAAATCTTTTTCTGTTAGCACAGACAGGGTTACGGCAAATTGTTGGTTGAGTATACTGAAATTAAACAAAATTAAGATCAACATAAATATTAAAGAGTTAGATAATAATAAATAACAAAATTGACTCTATAAAAAAAAATATACTTTGAATAGTTTTAAAATAAAATATAATAGAACAAAGAATTAACATGGTCAAACTTACTTTAAATTGTTGTTCTACATTTGGGATATCTGTTTGACAATCAAGACAAGAAAAATATCCTGACACAAGCTCAGGATGAACTGGATGAGTTCTAATAACTTGACCAGATATACGAACTAATTCACCAATTCTAGAAGTTGTTAATTCTCGTACATTAAACCTAGTAGTAACATCAACAAAGCTAACAAAATAATCTTGATGGTTACCATTTGCTTCAGTTCGATCAATAACAAAATTTCCAACTGCTAAACATAATGCTGGATAAACCCTAACAAAATAGAATCAAATTTATACACAGGTTAAAATGATTATATTATAGTCATACCGATAGTATTCTTCTAAAATAGTGATGGCAAGATTTTGATTGAACTTTTCAACATCAAGAAAACTGACTTCTAAAGTAAAACGTTCAGCATTTGTCATTTCTACAGCTGCTTCTAAATATTTAGGCTCACTACCCCCATCTTCAATAAATCTATAATGAAATATTTAGCTCATAACTCTATATTTTTATACAGTTAACTTTAAAGACATTTATTATTACTTACTCTTCTAGAAAATCTTGAAATAATTTCTGTGATCTTACTTTCAACTGGTCTCTCACTCTATTAACTCCAGTCTGAGTTTCAGCTACATCCATCGTTAATAACAAACAAAAACTAACTACTATTTATTAAATATGTAAATATATTATTTATTTATGACTTTATATAATAAATTTAATAACTAAATTATTAAATTTACAAAATTTATTAATAAATAACATAAAAAAATCAGCCTAATGTGCATAGACACAAGGACCACATTTATGATATAAATCGTTGTGTTGTGTGTAAATAAATAAATGGCGGGAAAAAATGAATGAATGATATTAAATATTAGCAGGCTCACCAACATGTAATATTATCAATTTAAGGACTTATCTTTTACTTAATCACTTTTCTATGGGTCTAGGTGTAACAACCAAAACAACAGAAAATTCCAATTTAACAATGTTAAATTATTTAAACGTAGTAAAAATCTACCAAATAACACTATTAATAACATGTGATTATGAAAAAAATGCCTCTTCTTTAACTGGAGATATAATTGGTAAACTTTCTGGGAAACCCAAGATAATCCCAACTTTTCTGATTTATTCCAAGCTTAAGATAATGATGATAATCTAGAAATTTTATTTTTGAATAATAGTACACACATGGAACGGATTNGTACACACATGGAACTAGGAACAGATACACATGGAACAGCAAGTCTACTCCGTTCCATATCTTAGAGACAAAATTGAAATGAGAAATCATAAAAATTATAACATCTCCACTTCTAAAACTAATTACTACTAATTGTTTCGCACCTTTTATACTAATTGTTTCACACCTTTTATGCTAATTGCTACTAATTATTTCACACCCCCAATACTAATTGCTACTAATTGTTTCACACCTCTAAAACTAATTGCTACTAATTGTTTCACACCTTTTATACTAATTGGTACTAATTATTTCACACCTTTTATACTAATTGGTACTAATTGTTTCACACTTATTATACTAATTGTTTCACACCTTTTATACTAATTGGTACTAATTGTTTCACACCTTTTATACTAATTGCTACTAATTGTTTCACACCTATTGTACTAATTATTTTATATATTTTATAGTAATGAATATACATTACATATATGTTTTCCTTGACGTTTGTTAGTGCAATGAAAATTACAGAAATTACTATAATTGCTACTTATTCTCAAACTTATAATATTTAATCAATTTTAAAAATTATAGTTACTTTTCAAAAACACTAAGTTTTCTACTCCAAATGGGTATATATTTTTTGTAAAAATATAATATATAAATTAGTATAAATACATAAAAATCATAAATTTTCAACGAAATGTCTGATTTTTTAGGTTTTTGCATATTTTTGTAATATCTATATAGCGTTTTATGACTTTATTTAACTTTTTTATTTTTGTTCATTTAAAAACATTTTTTAATGCTATCTTATCATATTCTCCTTTCAAACATTATATTTTAAATGAAAAATATGTCCCTTTTATTATGTTTATAACAATAAGAACAATAATTTTAGTTTTATTAGTTTAGTAGAAAGTGTCATTTTATTAGATTTTCATTAGTTTTTCCGATATCAATACAATGGGGTAACTTAATAATTAGTTATGGAAATATTACTTTCAAAATACTCTTTAATAATTGAGCGAATCTAATGTTTTCTATACACAATGTAAGTGGTAAGTCTTATACCACATAGGTAATAAAATGTTATAGAAACCATCGTATAAATAACCATATAATTTCATTTAATATCTCACTTTGTTCATATAACTATAACGCTATAGGACGCATTTAACAATTTGTTCATCATATTACACAATGTCAAAAAAAAATAAAATAAAGCATATTTGCCGTGACTTTATTTTAATAAATCTAGTTGTGTTTTTGTATTTATTTTGTAATATAAAAATAAAGGTAAGTTATTCTACTATTTATTTAATATTTTATAGGCATCTTTTCGATGAGTTTGACGAATTTCTTTTGGTAAACTATTTACTGACATATATTTTTTTATTGTTTAACTAATTTATATAGGCTCAATCACCATTTCTACATAAAACCACATTTGCACATACCAATGAAGATTATATCAGAAGATGTGCATTAAAAATAGTGTGTAATCCAAATTCTAAGTATAGAACTATAAATGGATCGTGTAATAATTTAAAAATTACTTCATGGGGCGCAATTAATACTCCACACTTGAGAATTCTCGATCCACAATATGATTATGGTAAAATTTTGTTATTTATGATAAATGTTTCATGTATTTTTAATAAGAATTATGATTAATTGAATTAATATTAATTGAACTCTTAGGAATTTACAAATTTCGTAAGCAAATGACAGGAAAACCTATACCTGTAGCAAGAACACTTCAATTGGAACTATTTCTGGAAAATCAATTGTACTATAATTCTAAAGCAAGTGTCCTACTGATGCAATGGGGACAATTCATAGCTCATGACATCACTCTCCTTAGGCCTGATTCTATTGGTAAAATAATGTCTAATGCAATGTGCTTTCGATATTTCAAAGAAAAATACATAGAAACATAATAACATTGAAAACATTCATTGTAGACATGTTTTGCCAAATAACATAAAATTTAATCATTTTTTTATTTTGCTCGTAAATTTTTTTTCAAAAATTAATCAAGAGTGTTGGTGGGAGGGGTATATCCCGAATAGTCAATAGATAATAGGGACTCATCCTGAATAAACTCTTCTTTGTTCTTTATTTTATATTTATTTTTAGTTTTTCTTCTGAAAATAACTGTCCCTGAAGACTTAACTAAATCTAACACTGATTAAATTATCAACATTTTTGAGTATAATATTTTTGTGATAGTAAAAAAAGGTTTTTGCATTGAGTAATTAAACAATGATTTATAAATTATTTAATGTCCTATTAAATTAAGTTCGTAATAATCCAAAATTTATTGTTATTTATTCTCTACTTCCCAAATAATTATAACTATGGAGAAAGATTTATTGTAATTGGTTTTTTACATTGTAGAAGACTGTTGTTCAAATAAAAATTTGTCAAATATTACCTCACAGTGTTTTGAAACTATTAAAATACTTAAAAACGATCCTATATATTCAAACCTGAAAAGAACATGTTTATCTTTTAACCGTGCTGTTACAATGACTAATTTTAGTTGTTCTTTAATTCCAGTTACGTTTGTAAGGTTTAAGATAATTATAAAACATAAAATATTGATTATATTTTAAGTATTTCTATTTATAGGCAGTTGAAGTAACACATTTTATTGATGCATCTCCAGTTTATGGTTCTACTGAAATCATAGCATCTAGTTTAAGGTCGTTTACAGGAGGAAAATTGAAATCAAGTTGGCGAGCAAATGGTAAAAATAAAAACGAAGAATTTTGCCCACAACGGAGAAGAATCACAATGCAATGTGATATGTCACCATATTCTAAAGTTTTTTATGATGCAGGTTAGAAATTATACTTCTTATAACAAATTTACTTGAAATATTTTACAGGTGAGAATAGGGGTTAGTTTTAGTTTTAGTTATTATCGAGGTGAACATAATGCCCATGCACTCAGACCTGTTGGTCCATTGTGCGCACCTCATACCGAATTGTCTTGATTCGGTTTACCCACCTAAGTGTTATCACCAAAGTGTTAATACATTACCAACCATAAAGTCACCTCTAAAGATGACCAAAGAATCCTGTCTTTCTGGCGAAATTAAGTATCTCTCTGGGTTTTAGGTTTTTAATATCTTCTTTTTCAGGAAAAGGTTTATTCAAGTAGTTTGATCTTAGTGTAGACAAGGCTTCACATTCGCACATGATGTGAAATGAGTCTACCTCTTGAGAATAGAAGTTATTGTCTATATGGGTTTCTCTCCGAAGAAATTCATCAACAACCGTGATCAGCGTTAGCACTGGGTACTATTTACGAGGCATAAGAATAGGGGTTAGTGTCATTCGGAGGGGGCGTGGAGGCACCCCATCACTAAACAAAAATTCATAATTTTAGTCGACAATTTTGCGATTTATAGGGTTGCTCAAATAAAAAAGGTTATAGAATTAAAAAAAATTATTCAATCAACAAAAATAATTTTTTTTTCTCAGGATGCTTTGGGCCGGCTTTGGTGGGAGTCAATCATTACAATAAAGATATTTTAAAGTTTATATTTTAGTAACAGCATGACAATTACATTATATTATGAAATTAATTGTTTAGCATAAATTTGATGAATAAATTTTTAATTTTAAGTTAAAACATATTTAATGTGATAATTGTTCGTGCAAAAACTTACTTCTCTTTATTTTACACTATTATCAAATTGAAAATTATTTATTTACTTTTTATATTTAAACATTATTGATTCTATAAAAAAGGTGATATTCGTGTAAATCAAAATCTTGGAAACGCTCTTATTCACAATATTATGTTAAGATTTCACAACTTCGTAGTGACCCAACTTCAGAACTTAAATAAAAAATGGGTAGATGAAACTTTATATCAAGAAACTCGGCGGATGGTTGGAGCTATTACTCAACATATTACTTATCATCATTTCTTACCTATTATATTAGGTAGGTACATATTGACAAATATAGTAATATTGGTGATCATTAAACTGTTCAATAGAAACCAAAATAAAAATAAAAAACAAATAGTTTTGTTTTGATTTTAGCGTCACCGATTTTGATTACTATTAGAAAATTTTCCTTAGTTATAAAACCATTTGTTGATCTGCTATATTTTTCAGGAGAAACTTATATGAAATATTATGGTTTACTGACTCCAACAACAACATACAACGATCTTGTAAATCCGTCTACATCGCAAGAATTTTCTACTAGTTCTTATCGTATACTTCACAATCTTATACCAGCTAAACTTCAGTTTGTTTAATACTGTTACGTCGCTATTTAGGGGTTTAACCTAAATGCCCGTCGACAGTATTCTAAGGGACCAACGGGGGATAGCTGGCTAGGCTATATCTACCTTAGGTACTGAAGTTTCCTATTTAATTTATATTCCCTTAGAGGAACTACCAAGGGTCGTACTACAATATATATATATATATAACACTTTAGGTTAACAACGATATAAATAAATATTTATTAAGCAATTGAAATATTAAATGGATAATACAACCTGCTGGACACCTAGAGATGTTTTAATCCAACAAGGAGCTGACGGCGACACACACACACACTATAATATACGGGTAGCGAAGTTAAGTTAATTATCAGGCAAAAGTAGTGATCGCGAAGATGGTAAAATGTCAACTGTCGATAGGGATATCTTATTGTGGCACATTGGCCGTGAATTGCAAAAAGTGTTTATGTGTGCAGTCCGCCCTCCTGTTAGTATTGCTGTATGTCACTGTGTTAATTATATATATATATATATATATTAAACGGTACAACGATGTTATGGGAGACAGAGATATGGGCACATGCAAATGTGATCGTATCAATACATATCATTTCTTTTATTAATTCTTATAATAGTACAATGGAAGGTTATATATTTTTGAAAAAAACGCGGTTTAACCAGGCGCGGATCCAGAAAAAATTTTACTATTTCTGTTAAAATGAAAACTATTTTTTAAAAAGAATACTTTTTTTAGATAATAATTATAATTTTGATGAATTGAATGAAATTAGTATTGACTCCATTTCTCTCTTTTATTCGCGGCTGGGTTTAACAAAGTTATTGCCAAGTATTTTATGCAAACGAAATTTAAGAAAAATTTTGTGGTTTTCGAGTTAAATAATTAAATCTAATAAGAATATTACAATTACTCATATAAACAGCGATTACTACATAATTAAACCATTCGCTTATAACATCCATTTGCTATTCGGTGGTGTTTAAAAGGTTAAGCCCCACATTGGCCGGACTATATAAACATTTTGAGTAAAAAATCATAAGACCACTAATTATTTTTTTCGATAGTCCCCTCACCTTTGAAAAATCCTAGAAACACCACTGATAACGCATTTTTATTTTAATTATAAACAGTTGATTTTTTTAAAGTTTCATTAATGACGAATATCAAACTCAATTTAATGTCAATTTAACTGATTGGATGAATATACCTGACCTTTTACCTCAAGGACAAAATATAGATTGGTTGCTTCGGGGTTTAGTAGAATCTTCAAGTCGAGAATACAATCGTCTTATAATTCACTGGTAAGACACAAATCTACTTTTATTAATAATTTTCTTATAATGGTATTATATTAAATAAACATATGCAGCTATGTTTTAAAATACATTTGTGTAAAACACATTTTAAACTTAAATATTATAATAAGAAACTTGTTTTATTAAAATTATGTTTTAACAATCCTAATTATAACATAAAAATATAACTGATACATAAATAATAACTTTATTAGGTCTCGCCACTTATAATCATCAAAATAAGCTCTTTAAAAAATGCTTCAAAAACATCATACGAACTTAAACATTTTAAATCACGGTACTCAGAAAAAAAGAATGAAAAAAATGTTTTGTTTTTTTAATTTCTCAATTTTTGCTAAACATTTTGAGAACTGCTAAATATATTATAAATCTATATAATTGACATAACACATAAATATACCACTAGAAATATTAACGCTTATTATTAATAAAAAAAAATACACTTCTATAAAAAAAAGTTGGTCTTTGATTCTTAGGGGTTTTAGTAAATATTGATTAGGAGGAATCATATTAAAATTAGAATATAAGAAGTCATATATTTGTAATATTATTACAAAAAATTGAGAAAAAATTAATTTATTTTACAAAAAAAAATCTTAATCGATTATTTTCAACAATACTTTAAAAGATAAGAAATCGTATCTAATTGAAGACATTATTATTAAAAATTTTAAAAAATGTCCTCGTTTTCCGTAATTTTTTTTTTTATAAATACTTAGGGGTTTGTTTTTTTTTATTAGGTATACTTTTGAAAATCTAACCTTTTGTCTGCCAACAATGGGGATTCAAAATATAAAATTTTTTAAACAAAATTTTGAAAATATTCCAGAAAAACTTCGAGCTTCAAACATATATTAAATTAAAGTTTATGTTATATTATATAAGTTAAAAAAAAAAAAATAATCCTCGACAACTTATACTCTATATAGTTAAAAAACATTATTTAACATTAAAACATATTTTATATTTTAGCTTCGATGCGAAGCTGAGAAGGTATTGGTTTTACTAAGATGTGTTTTTTTTTTTTTTTTTTTGTGTCTGTTACCACTTTTTCTCAGCTCTCACCGAACGGATTTCTTTCAACGATACGTCAAAAGATCACAAATCGTATCTAGTCGAAGACATTACCCTTAAAAATTGAAAAAAATTCCCTCGTTCCCCGTAAAAGGGGGAAACCTCCAAAAAAATTACAAATTTAAAAATCGCTAATTTTCGAAATTTTTTCAATTTTTTTTACTTAAAAGTGCCATAACTTTTTCAAAAATAAACATATCAATATAATTCTTTTTTATATAGATGCATAATATCATTACCTTTCATTTGGTATATTTTTTTCATAAATTTAACCCTTAACCTGCCCACAAGGGGGGATTTAAAATGACAACTTTTTCACAAAAAATTAATTTTTTTAACTTAAATTTTGAAAATGTTCCGGAAGGTCTGACACTTTTATATATATCTTAAATTAAAGCTAATGTAATATGCTTTATCATGAAAAAAAAAAATTTCGGACTTTATCTTATCTTCATGGTGAAAATGGCTACCGAATGCTATTTTTGTGTGAAAATTTTCGATTTTGTATTTTCCATTTTTAACTTTATTATGCTATAACTTTTTGAAAAATGTATGAATCATTACAATTTTTTTATGAGAAGTAGTATTTATATAGATCTTTCATTCGACATACTGTTTTTTTAAATCGGACCATTTCCCTAAATACAGGGGGGATTCAAAACATAAAAATGCATATAGAAAGTAGAACTTTTTCAACGTAACTTTTGAAAGTGTTCCGGAAGGTCTGACACTTTTATATATATCTTAAATTAAAGCTAATGTAATATACTTTATAATGGTAAAAAAAAATTTCGGACTTTATTTTATCTTCATGGTGAAAACAGACATTAAACTTAATAAAAAAAATACGATTTTTGTAAAAAAATTCTTTTTTATATTTTTAACTTTATAATGCTATAACTTCTCGAAAGATGTATGGATCAATATAATTCTTTTTTTTGTAGATGCATGATGTCTTTACCTATCATTTGGTATATTTTTTTTATAAATCTGACTTTTTACCTGCCTACAGGGGGGGATTCAAAATGACAACTTTTTCACAAAAAATTGACTTTTTCAACTTAAATTTTGAAAGTGTTCCGGAAAGTCTGACACTTTTATATATATCTTAAATTAAAGCTAATGTAATATACTTTATCATGGAAAAAAAAAATTTCGGACTTTATTTTATCTTCAAGGTGAAAATGGCTACCAAATGCTATTATTGTGTGAAAATTCTCAATTTTATTTTTTACATTTTTAACATTATAATGCTATAACTTATTGAAAAGTGTATTGATCAATATAATTTTTTTATGGGAAATACTATTTTCTAATAATCTCTTTTTTATTCTACATACTTTGTCTTAATCAGGATATTAATAAGGAACTAGCAGTTTATGAAGCTTTTGGAATAATCCACCAATTTTTTAAAATTAAACACTATCTAAAGATTTGCATCGAAGCGTTTTTTTTTGATAGTGATTTTAATCACTGTCAGATATCATTATACTTGATCCAACTATGCCACGTCACCACTGTGCCGCGACCCCCCTGTGCTGGGTTTTTTAACTTTAAGCTGCTATAACCATCTTAAAAATATGTGAATCAATATAATTTTTTTTTATAAGTATTGTTTACATTTTTCTTTTATCTGACTAAAATAATTTGTATAAATTGGACAATTTCCAAGGGTTTAAATATTAAAACATAGTATAAAAAGTAGATCTTTTTCAACATAAATTTTGTTAGTGTTCCGGAAACATATTGGTTTTAAATATGTGATAAATTGAAGCTTATTTTATTTCCTATAAGCAAAAATAAAAGTTTGTCTCAAAACGTTGTTTATCATATGGAAAACGGCACCCTAAAGAAGGGGGCTGTAAACATAAATAATGTTCTGGCTACCAATTGCTTATAATAAATTGAAGTAACAAAAATAAATATATATTTTATATACTTTTAGTTGCCAAGAGAAGCGAGAAATGTATTGGTTATCTTATAAGTTGTTTATTTTTTAATCAAGAGAGTCGTTTTTTCTTTTTTATCTTAAGCGTAAAATTAGTATTTATATGTCTACCAACAATCATGTACAATTGTTAACTAATTGTGTATTTATGTATAAATGTATATTTATACTGATAATTTTTTTTATGTATACTTTTATTATAAATTAATTGTAAAATAATTACTTTCATGATTATACAAATTGAACTATAATTAATTGATCTGCGAAAATGTTGTTTATTTAAGGCGTTACAAAAATTGAAAAATCTTTATAGTTCAGTTGATGATATAGACCTCCACGTTGGTTCTTTATTAGAAACACCCGAGGAGGGATCCATGATAGGTCCTACCTCTAGATGTATACTATCTGATAGTTTTTATCGATATAAAGTTGGGATAGATTTTTTTATGATGTTTTAGAACAACCTGGAAGTTTTACACCAAGTAATAGTTTTTAATTCTATTACTCTATTTTGTATCTATGTATCAAAATTTGATTATTTTAGAACAGCTACAAATGATTAATCAGATTAACTTTGGTCATATAATTTGTGCTACTACACTCAGAANATACTAATTTTGTCGCACACTCTTAAAAAGAACGTTCCATGCTTTAATGAAATTGAATCATTGTTTTTAAGCCTAGCGTGTTACTTAGTAATAACGCTGAAATGAATTAAAATAACAATTTTTCTTTTAAAATAAAACCACATTCAATAAATTTAAAGATTTTTTTAATGACATTTTAAAGATACTGTAATCAAATCAATAAAATAAAAATATTTTAAACAAAGGAGTCCATTATTTGTTTCATGAACACAATTTACTTGAATGTAATAAAAATATGTTTCTTTTAAAGGATAGGGTAATTGATATAACCAAAAAGTTCTACGTTTCTAATAGAAACGTAGAACTTGATAGAAACTTCTCTATGATAGAAACTTTCTATCATAGAGAATCTTTATTTTTAAGTTAAAAATGTTATTTCAAATCAAAACTAAATTGAATTAAAATATTAATGTTTTACTTAAACTAAAAGTAATTATACTTTGATTTAACGGAAATGTAGAGAAATTATTTATTTACTAACCCCACTAGACAGTTTTCATTAATTCAATACCCTGCCGTCTTTATTTTGATGACATTTATCGTTAAATAATATAATCCACGTTTATTTTTAGCATATTTAGGTAAATTTTTTGGAACTGTTATTATTGTGCTATTAGATAACGGTGACTATACGCAACATTATTCTACACTTGGCATCGTTTTGGTTAGTGTATAGTGTCTAGTAATTGTTTTTATAACTAAATGGAAGAAATAATTTTAAATTCTGTCGTCATTGAAAATAATGAATTTTCCGAAGAATTTTCACACGAATCAGCTCTACTAGATGTACTAGGAGAGTTAAAAGGTTTAAAAGGATTGCTTCTTCAATATATTTATCGGTAAGTACACATATTTATTTTTATATCTTTTAAACGTGTGACGTTTTAGTAATTATCGGTTAATTATAATGGAAATTGACTTTTATACTTTACATTAAATTTAGTGATTTGAAAAATATTATTTCTCTAATTTTTTTTTTTTAATGNTTGAAAAATATTATTTCTCTAATTTTTTTTTTTAATTCTGCTTTTTATAAATTAGATGATATAGCATTAAATTCTCAACTCCTTACTATATTTAATGTACATTTTAGAACATGGAATAACATGTGAAAGCCTTAAATATATTAATGAAAAACACTTACAAGACATTTGTCCAAAAGCCTGTTATGGTCAACGAATAATATTTGAGCACCATTTAAAAAAGTGGCAGGCAAACTTTGTTAGTGTGAGTTAACTAAATTAATTTTAAGCCTTTTAACAGACCTTTCATTATTGATAATTTCAATTGGAAAAATCTAGTACCACTAGTGCTAGTAAAGATAATGCATCAGAACCTTTATCTGATTCAGAAATGTCTGAATACTCTACTACAAGTTCAAATAATAGTTGTCCCATTTCTTTTATGAACCAAGTAATTTATAATTAAAACCTATATTAAATTTTAACAGTAATTTAAAAATACATATTTATTTCCTATTTTATAAAAATATTGTTTTCCTTTATTTTAAGATAAATATAGAAGAAATATTAAATTCATCTGGTAAAGGAAATTTGATAATGTCATTTTATAAAAAAAATTTAAAGCTTAGTGATGAATTAAGGAAAATGTTGACTGAAATAATTACTGAATATATGATACAGCATAAAATTTATGGTTCTCCTAAGATCATTAATAATATTTCTGATAGTATCATTAATATGTTTAAATCTGAAGTTAAGGTTTGTAAAATTTTAAAAATTTTGTATGAAAATTGGTACAATTTTAAATATATCAGTATAATTGCCTTATAGGAAACATACTTCATTAGTGTGCCTGCACAAAAACCAAAGGGAATATTGTACCAAAAATATCATAATACATTGACAAAATTACGCAAACACAAATTGTGGTCTCCCATAAAAAAAGTAAAAAAAAGTTCTGATAGTAACTTAGAGCAAACATCTATACTACATAGGGCAACTATAAGTAAATAATTAATAATAGTAATTTTTACTAATAATTAGTTAAATAATGGGGTTTATTTGTAGATAATGAATGTTTAATTAAAGTAAAAAAATGGCTTCAGTTTAACATTGAGCCTATGAATGAAGTAATTATTAAATGGGAAGAGACTTGTGAAATTCGTAGAGAATATTTGTTGTCTCCAAGTATTAACATTAATAATATTCTCGAAGAATGGCCTATGTACAAACAGTCATTTGGTCACAGCTTGGTATTTTAATTATTAAAATTTCTTAAGTATTTTTAAAAGTAGTTTTTTATGTATATTTCAATTAATATAGTAATTGAAAAATATATAATATATATTATATGTTTACATGTTCAGGATTACAATTTTATTTATTTTGTATTTAATGATTTTAAATTTATAGAGATAATTTAGTTATAATTAGGTTTATATTTCAATGATACTAATTTACATAATTACTTATTAATTTAATTCTAGATTGATATTGATTTTGAATATATATATGCTTCAAAAGGAAATTCATTGTTTGTTAATTGGGATCATTTATTATTTATTGTTAAGATCATTCCGTTAATGATAAATAAAATAAAGGATGGAAACAGCAAATTATTACTTAAACGTTTAATAGAAATAAACGAAACTGATATTGGTAAGATAATTTCTCACAATTTTTAATTAATCAAATAATAATATTTTAATTTTTTTTACAGAAACCAGAAATCTTTTAGTTTTAGATCTAATGAATGCTTTATTAGTTCCAACTTCCAGATCCTATGAAATAGATTCAGTTACAAATAAGAGACGCATTGTAAAAACATCTATTTCTGATGCTAGAAATTCGTTTTTATTAAAAGTGGCTTCAATGAATGATCTACATGTTCAAATTCAATTAAAAATTGATATCGCTTACAAAAAAAAAGAAAAAATACAACCATTCATCTGTGTTGCTGAAACTAATTTTGATGATATCAATAATATTTATGTGTATTTTTTCAACACCTATTATAAATTTTCAAACACAATACGAGCATTAGATACATGCTTTAAAATTTTTCAAGTATTTAACTTACAGTACCCCATTCAATCTAGTTTAGTTTGGACATTTATACAAAAATTTATTTATGATATTCACAATGATTGTGATATTAAAAGCTCTTCGCTAACTTCAATAATCTCTGATTTAACTATATAAGTTTTCATAATTAATTTATTACATTANTTCATAATTTATCTATTACATTGCTCATAATTTTATTCTAATCTAATATTTTAAACTTTATTACAGTTACTAAATTATATACAATAATGAATCTAATTTGTTTTAATTGTAAAGATATCTTTATTGAACTTCATCAATTCATTGCACATTTGAAGTATGTTCATTCATTAACATCATCAAGTTTTTACCGTTGTGGCATACCACATTGTTCACAGACTTTCTCAACTTATCGTTCATTTTCTAAACACATGAAATCTGAAGTTCTTAATAATCAAAATTCTAATTGTAACAATCCAATATGGTTATTCTTGATAAATTTTATTGAAATTATTGATTTATTGTTATTGTCAAATTTTAATGATCAAATTATTTTAAATTTACAAAATCATATCACATATCACAATAATAAATATGTAGAATTATTTCAAGACAAATTTAAACATAAACATCATTTTCTTATCCACTACTGTAATATAATAAGAAAATCAGGCCCCTTAAAATTTTTATGGTGTTATCGGTTTGAATCTAAACATAGACAACTTAAAGCATACTCTAAAAACATAACTTCAAGAGTTCAACTTCCTATATCTTTGGCTATAAAATACTCCATTCATTTTTCAGATTATAATTTAAATTTAAAAAATAGTTCTTGTATCTCGGCAAACTTAGGCTTACCACTAAATTATGTGAATATTTTGAAAAGATTAAAATTTTATTTTCTCCCAATGATTTATCTGTACTTAATTTGGCACATTGTTATGACCAAATAATATACAACAATATAGTTTATAAAACCAGTCATATACTAACATCTTTAAATAACAATCATTTATTGGTATATAAATTGAAAAAAATTATTTGTTTTGATGAGAAAGTTCTTTTTTTATGTATAACATTAAATGTACTATCTTATAATAAATATTTTGTAAGCTATGTTGTTTCGAATGTTGATACTGATGATTTCTATGTATTAAAAGATATTAATGATTTCTCAGGTCCACCAATTTGTTTATATCATCTTAATGATAAAAAAACAGTTATAAGATTAAAACATTTTTAAAGATTTATGGATTTTGTATTTTAATATATATATATATATATATATGTTTATTATTATTTTTAATTATANATATATACTTATATATGTTTATTATTATTTTTAATTATATTTGATGTTTTAATATAATGTTAATTTGATAGAAACTAATGGAATAAGTAACTATGTTAAAATAATAATAATTTTATTTATGTAAATTTTATTCCTTATTTATTAGGAATTCATCTGTTTATATTTGTAATTTGTATTTATCATTAATATTGNTTGTAATTTGTATTTATCATTTATATTGATTAATTTTTTACTTTAAAAATAAATATACTTAATAAATGGCAAAGTGTTAAAATTATTAAATTTAAATAACCTAATCATTTGTTTTTATTATTCACAAAAAAATGATAGAAGATGGATTTTTACTTTATTACTAAGTAAAGCAGTTCTTAAAGTAATACAAAGAAATTTTAATTTTTATGAAGCAATAGAATTGTTTTAAAAACCAACCTAATAATAATAGCTTAAAATCAATGCTTGCAACTCATCATATTTATGTTTCAAGAAAAGTTAAATTTATGATCAGAGTTAATTATTACAACAAATTATATCTTTAAAATAAATACCATAGGATGTATTTCCATTAAATTAATGTTAATAATTTTCCAATAGTTTAATTCCTAAGTATTTAAAACTATGGACTGTAAGATTAAAATTAAAGAAATTAATAATTGTTTCAATGAATATTCTTTAGCATTAATATAATGATTAAAAAGATGTCATTTCAATGAATCGATTCCATAGGCTCCAAATCATACCCGTTTTTCCTTAGTTTTATATACTTTTTCCATTAATTTTAATAACTATTTCTCTGGGTGTACTAACATAAAAATGTTACCATTAAACGTGTTTAAAATAAGTGATCGGTAAGTGAAACATAATTGTTTACTTATTTTTTACACTGTAATATTAGTTATCCACTATTAAAAACGCAAGTTGAATTTTAAGTTTAAGATTTATAAAAACTTATTTTAGGTATTCACCAGTTCAATGGACTTGCAATGAGCATTTTACAAAATCAACTTTGAAGCTTGGAAAGAATAGTGAAAGAAAATTTTTTGTAAATTATTATTCATTGAAAAAATAGTGTAGTTTATTTTGATTACTGATACTTATATAATTATTTATTTAAACATCTATTAATAAATTTAATGCATTTTAAATAGCTATAACTTTGATTGTTTTGATCATTAAATAAGTTTAATATATTATTATATTTTTTAATATATTTTTAACTGTTATAAGCTGCATAAAAAAATTGCAAACACCTAATTATTTCGAGCAAGTTTTGTGAGTCGACAAAATCATGAAGTAAACAATTATAAAATAATTTAATTGTGTAAGATAAAAACTTAATTAAAAAAAAATAATCAACTGAATAATTACAAAGAATATATATATATATATATATATATTAATATATTTCAATATCATAGTAAAATCAATAAGTAATTATCATAATAATAATAATAAATTATTCATTTTACTATGTTTCAATATAAACTTCTTTTTTGTGGATACTTAATGATAAACGTTACCATAACAAAAAGATTACTAATTGCCTTGCGTGTTCAAAGATTGATAACAAATGTTCGGCATGGAATAGTGAGATAAGATACGTAAATAAATAGAACATAAAATATTTTATTTAAAATTGTATTGTTTTAAGGTTCTAACTGGAAAAACTTTCATTGCTTATTTAATTAAAGTCTGTATATATGACGTTTTATTTTTAATTAAAAAACATTACTTATTTCAGTTTCTTTTATTGTGTATTTTTTATATTTAACTTAATGTTTATAAATTTTTCTATTGTGAAACTAAAATTACGTTTGGTTTTAATCGTTCTAGTATTACTTGTAGTTATTCCGTTAATAGGTCATTATTACTTATCAAATGTAAGTATATTTTAGAAATAACAAGACTTATTTGTTTTATATACCAATTAAAATTTATAATTATAGGAAGATAAAAATGGATTTGATTATTCTTATAATACTCGACATGCAAAATTGGATGTGTATGAAGACTATGGGACTCTTAAGGCCTCCGATTTGAAGCATAGAATTTTAGAATTAAATAGAATTAAAAGTATTTATTCATTTTGACTAAATATTAGTTTCAATATGTTAAAAAATATTATAATTATTTTCAAGATTCAGTGAACAATGAATTAAGAAATATAGAGGGTCAAAGACAAAAACTTCTTTCTGAACTTTCAGTAATCCAAAAAAAAATAGAGGATGCTAAAGTAGAATATTTGCATGAAAAGAGTGAATTGGAAAAATTGAAAATATCTGTAAAACAAGTAATTGTTTATATATTATTATGGGGTGTTCAGTAAGTAAGGAAATGGGTTTCTATTGTTCTCATTGTAACAACTGGCCTATTTCCTTTCTTACTGAACACCTATATATAGATATGTGTATATTTTCTTTTAAACACAGTGCAATTTATTTGATTTACTTTTAGGCTCAGGTTGCTGAAAATGAAGCAGTTATGCAAAATACTCCTCGTCTTGCACCACCTATACCTATATTATCACAATCATCTCCTATAAATATACCACTTTCAACTAATCCTTATTGGTGTCAAAATATGAAAAATTGTTTTGATTATTCTCGGTGTTCATTGACTTCAGGGTTTCCATTTTATTTTTATAATAATGATGAAAATTCTAAAATAACATCTGTATCTTTTAACAAAATTGTTTTACAAGTTTTACGATATAATGCACATTTTACTAATAGTTCAAATAATGCTTGTGTATATGTTGCTTTAATTGGTGAAATTGATAGTGAAATTACAAATAATCAATTAAAAAACCTTTCATTTTGGGGAGGAGATGGGAGAAATCATATTTTGATTTATTTGACTAAAAAGATTTTTGAACCACCTAAATATGATGAGAATATAAATTTTGGACGTTCAATAATTGCACAATCATTTTGGAACAAAACCAATTTTCGCCTGGGTCATGATATTTTGTTACCTGCTTGTATTGGACCTCCTGGAGGGGAAGTTTGGATAGATTCTCCATATATGTTACCAGCTAGAAGAAAATATTTATTGTCTTTTGAAGGATACAAAAATGTAAATTTTCTTAATAACAATCAACAAAATTTTGGTAAGAAATAAATAAATAGATAATTCTTGTACAACCAAAATATTCTTTTATTTGCATTTGTCCTTTTTCAAATTTAAAAATTTTCATTTATTATTTTTTATAATAGAATTTCTAAGTAAAAAATTTTGTTAGGAGATTAAATAATAATCTATCTATCTTATGTCTTTTAAATGTCATGTAAATAATATGTATGATTTAAATATTCATTTATCATAATTTATTAGTAACTCAAATGAAACATTTGTCTTAATAATTAGTAAATTGAATAAGTGAGATCAATTAAAAGTATATTTTTTATTTTTTAGTCGAAATGATGAATGAATTTATTTCTAAAACATCTGTTGATCAATTTTACTTAAAGACTAATTGTGATAACCAAAGAATTGAAAGTAACATAATAGATTGGTGTTTATGTGGTACTGAAATAAGTCGTAAATCATTTTTAATGCTATCCACATTCACATTGATTCCAGCACCTCTTGATAAGGATATGATTTCAACTGCTATGTCACAAACACGTTTATATGAGTCTTTAAAATTTGGTGCCATACCTGTATTTTTGGAATATGATAAAATAGGATTACCATTTGATGAAGTATAAATTTAAATTTTCCTAACTCAAAATAATTGATTTTAATTATTAATTTTATTTTAAGGTTTTAGATTGGTGCAAAGCTGCAATTTGTCTTGCAGGGGAACGAATTCCAGAATTACATTGGTTATTGAGAACTGTGTCAGATAATGACATACTATCAATGAGAAAACAAGGACGAATGTTGTATGAAAAATATCTTAGCACTGTTCAAGCTGTGTTAGATACTACCCTTTCTATAGTACGTAATAGAATTGGTATACCACCATTACCAGTGATTGACATACCATCTCCTAGCATATTTAATGAAAACTTTAAGGTAAAAATTCACACACTCAACATAAATTTTAATTCAATGTGTTTTAACAACAATTTTAAACGTTAGCCAATTAAGATGGAACCTATTATACCTGATGCAGAACCAGAAGAAAGTTTAGGTCCATTGGAACCTTCTTATGCTTCACCAGTTTTTTTAAGAAACTTTACAATTATGAAACTCCAAGGATATGAACTATGGAATGGTTGGGGTGATCCATTTAAACTTTATCCTTATACACCTTTTGACATATTACTTCCTTCGGATGCTAAATTTATTGGTTAGTATTACTCTATTCATTAAAAAAAAATATTTTATGTATATTTAGATTATATTTTTTAATTTATATTTTATAAACTATTATAAACATTTATTCCTGTGTTTTTTTATGATACAATTTATCTTATATTTAAGGTCATTGTATTTAACTTTTAATATGTTAAGGTTAATATGTACTGATTGTTATATCTTTTCCCAAACCAATTATATTAGTTCAAATATTTTATCAAGTTTCTTAAGCAAACCACCAATTGATAGTAATAGTAATACAAAGTTTGTTGAGAAAACTTATTAAAAGAAAAAATAACTAATTTAAATCTAATACCAAACTTAACCAATCAAGTTTGTATGTAGTACACACCTGGTATAGAACCATGTTTCCCTCAGCCATTACATTGTTGATTACATTATCAACCTTTAAAAATATGTATTGGTATCTGAATCATAAGTGATCTAGTGGTAAGATTTGTTTCTATGATGTCGTAGGTTATTGATTCTAATTCTGAACTATGCCTCTTATTTTACATGATTTACAGTACACTTTTGATAATCTCTAGTGTCACACCACTACATTAATCCTAATTTTTTTAACAAATGATTTAAAAAAATTCTTCCTTAAAAAATTTAAATGAAACTTAATGTAAAATTTTATATAAATCAAACTTTTGTTATTATTATAATTTTAGGTTCTGGTAAAGGTTTTCGTCCAATTAATAATGGAGCTGGTGGGGCAGGGAAAGAATTTTGTCAAAGTCTTGGTGGCAATTCACCAAGAGAGCAGTTTACAATAGTAATTCTAACATATGAGCGTGATCAAGTACAATTAACTTTTTTTTTTAATGAAATGTAATATTATTTTTTATTATTTAAAAATTATTCAATAGGTTTTGATGAACTCATTGAGTCGACTTAATGGTTTGCCATACTTAAACAAAGTAATTGTTGTTTGGAATTCTCCTAAACCTCCCTTAGAAGACTTACGATGGCCAGAAATTGGTGTACCTATTCATGTAATTAGCCCATTTATGATTTTCTTTCTTAAAATGACATTAACAAAAAAATATTAAAATCATAGGTTATTCATGCAGCAAAAAACAGTCTAAACAATCGGTTTTTACCTTATGAAGCTATTGAAACAGAAGCTGTTTTATCAGTTGATGACGATGCACATTTGAGGCATGATGAAATTATGTTTGGATTCAGGTAAATTTCATAAAAGAACAGTTTTTTAATCTTAAAAAAATTATATTCTTCATATATATGAAGTGTGTATACATAGAATAAACATATATCAATAAATCTAGTGATAAATGGAATGTTTTTTTTTTAGGGGAGATCTGAATTATATAATAAATGTTATTTTATAATAGTTGTTTTTTTTTATATTAAAAAAGTGCACGTTTTAATTTTTTTTGACGTAGGCTTTATTAGACAAGCTACATATTTATATTGATGACCATTTAATCTTTTTTCATCTTAATTAAAAAAATATACCAATAATGTGAGTGTACATTATTGGTACAATATAAAAAAATCTTATTAATATATTGATAATGCACATTTATTTTTACTTTTGTGTCTTAATTATACTTAATTCTGTTTTTATAGTTAATTTGTATAATAACTTTGTTTATCGACAATAGAGTTTGGAGAGAACAACGTGATAGAGTTGTTGGATTTCCTGGTCGTTTCCATGCGTTAGATCTTAACCATGGTGGTTGGTTGTATAATTCTAATTACAGTTGTGAACTATCAATGGTTTTGACAGGGGCTGCTTTTGTTCATAAGTATTATTTATATTTGTACTCGTATTGGTTGCCCCAAGCTATAAGAGATAAAGTTGATCAGTATATGAATTGTGAAGATATTGCTATGAACTATTTGGTTTCTCATGTTACTAATAAACCACCAGTTAAGGTTGGAAATCATTTGAATTACTAAACTGTTAAATATATCAAATTCTATTTACAAACATGTTCTCTTGTTGTTTTAGGTTACATCTCGCTGGACTTTTCGGTGTCCAGGATGCCCAGTTTCTCTATCAGAAGATGAAACTCATTTCTTAGAACGTCATAAGTGCATTAATTTTTTTACAGAGGTAAATGTATATTTTTACAAATTTTATCCAATTATAATATAATTTTTCTTTTTTTTAAATTTAGATATTTGGATATACACCACTTTTAAATACACAATTCCGTGTGGATTCTATTCTTTTCAAAACTCGAATACCACACGATAAACAGAAATGCTTTAAGTTCATTTAAAAGAATTTTGATTAATTAATATTATATTTTAATATTTAATTAAATTGAGATTAAAATCTGGAATTATTTATAATTATGAACAAGACTGATCAAATTTGACATTATTAATATAATTAATTAATAAACTCCATTCTTAACTCTAAAATATAAATTTAGTACTACTTATTTATTAAATTAAATTTCGTTTTTTAATTAATACTAGTTAAGTAAACTTATTTTATTGTGTTATTTGAAAGATGCCATATAATGTTGTTGCTTAGTTACCATCATAATAACAACTCATATCTCATGTGTTGTATTGATTAATGTATTTTTTAGCTTTAAATATAAAACAATTTAAAAAATAACATTTTAAAATAAATTTTTTTGTTAAGTTTTCAAAACCAATTATAAAGTAATAATATCTGTCATTCAAAAATTTGTGTAACTATGGTAAATATATTTTTACTTATTTATTATTAATTATTATGTTTACCATGTATATAATTTACCTAAAATGCGAAATATTACCATCATTCATAAAAGTGATTTATTAATAGGGATTTTTAGGTCAATCCCGCATAAAAACTAAAAAAATGACTTGGTTTTATTACAAGTAGGGGTGAACAATTTTTCTTAGATAAAACCCATAAGAAAAAATTATAAATACGTTCAAGGTTAGATCTACCCAACAAATTAATATATATAAAATGAGCATTGCTTTTTACCCTCAAAAAAAAAATCGATACAGGCCAAGATAAATAAATACTAAAATAAAATTTTTGACGATACGAATTTTTCTCCAATCTAAAATGCTTAATGTAACAACTTACGTAGTTTTCTAAAAAATTTTGGAGGAGCTAAGTCCCTAGTTGTAATAATAAAATTTGGGCCCAACCCATGTTTGGTGCTGCCCAATATGATTGACAAAGTGATGTATTCAGTTTTTCACATGTTGTTATACATGAGAAACAAATTTACTAATTCTTTAAATTACATCTCAAACATACAATTATTATCATTTCAACCCCTAACTCGCCCCTGGACAAGATCTCGTGTAAAACATCATTTATAAAAATCCAAATTACGATTCTGTACTACTAGTTAGAAAATTTGCAATATTAAAATGTACTAGGAATACATTAGGTAAGGCGCAACGAGTTCATAATCACAATGAAACCAATTTATGATTTAGACGGATTTGATATTTGTGACAAATATGAAAATCAAGTACTAGTAATTCATAAAGACTAATGTACACCGTCACATGTTACGAGGTGTCCAGCGGTTCGTCGAGATAGCAACGTACAAGTCACGTTACTCGTATAGTCAGGTGCCATGGCAATGTCATATGCAAAAGCATACGTGATACGCGACATAGCATATTATCTTATGCCATGGCGGCTCTTTCAGTTTTCCATATTACGGAAAATGTGATAGCCGTAATTGATATCATGGTGACATTTTTTATAATCCTAAAGAGCGCTGGTGCACTGAAATACAAAATAATTACGACATAGTGAACGGACCGTGAGTGGGATACTGTTTTTTAATAAGATTAAAATTTCGTACATGGAATTCATGTTGAGATGATGTTACCTATCAATGATTCTTATGAATTCCTGATACTAAAACTTTCAGTTGAAACTGCGATCTTTAGACGAGTTTTAGGCTATAACCCTTTAAGAATGTCCTTGAATTAACAAATTGTGACACCCCACAATCAATTGGGCCTGCTTTAATTTGTTTATTAATTGGTATTAGATCTAGTTCTGGTTACGTCAATGTTTCAACATAACTAATTTTTATTTTAATTAACGACAATTTTGTTATTTGCAATACTCGACAATTAATTGTTGAGTGTTGTATCCTTAAGTTACAAAGTAAAATGAGAAACAACTTTTTCAATATTTAGGTTTAGGTTATTCTGAGAGTTTAATAATTACTGAGTGAAAAAATTTTATTTTAGGATGGAAATATTTCTGTGAATGACCATCACAAAACTGTTGTGGATAACTATGTAGAGTTTATGAATCACCACAATAAACAATCAATTGTAGCTGTAGAAAAGTCATTTGAGGAAATGTTAAAAGCAAAGTACACCCATACCATAATCTATTTATGCATATTATAAGTAATTAATTTTAACATAACTGATCAGTTTGTTAGATGAAACATTCACTAAAGAAGAAGTTACCAATTTCATAAATAATTTGGAAAACATTGTAAAAAATGAAATTGATTGTGAGTTGACAGCATTTACCAATACTAATATTTTAATGATGCATCAGTTTTTTCAACAGGCAGAAAAGTGGCATCTTAGGTTGAATGTAGATATTTCAGAAATGCAAAACAAGTAAATTACTTTACACATATTATACAAAATAAGGTAACTCCTTAGTTGTTTATTGCAAATAAAAAAATATTGTGCAATTTTTCAGAGATTTGCTTCTTGAAGTAGAAAAATACAAATCTCAGTATAATGTGATTAATCAGTTAGCTACAAAAAAGAAACTTATTCCAATAAGGGATCAAATTTCAAATGATTTTGCTGATATGTTGCATAAAAGATTAGAACAATTAGAGAGTGACAATTGTAAACTACTTAATGATTTAAAGTATTTAAAAGATAGTGTAAGTACATAATTTATGTACTACTAAAATGTTTAATTATAATTAGGTCTAATTATAAAAGATCTTTTAGTAATGATCAGTGTTCAGCATTAACATTTTTCTTGTCATTTAAAATTAATTTTCAATTTTAGTAGGACTTCCAAGTCAGAATTTAGGTAGAGAATATAATTAGATTAAAAAAAATACTTATTTTGTTTAATATACTTAGCATTTTTTGTTTAATTAAAATAGTATATTTGAACTCATAATCATATAATGTTTGAGACGATAAATGTATACAAACAGTAAAATACTACAACTAAAATAGTTGAAGTAAATTCGTGTATTATAATATAAAAAAAGAAATAGAAAATCAGTGTTGATTTCTAAACTCAATTATTATTATTTTTAAGATACACTATTTTATATTTCGTTTTTTTTTAAAGTTTGATGAAGTTGACAAAGAAAGAAAAGCATTGAGATTACTTGTAGAAGAGAAAAATAAAAATATAAATGCAAATAATTATACACAGTTAAAAGATATTGAAGTACAAACTCAAGAAATACTGGTAGATTGCATTTTACATTTTTTAAGTTCCTAATTTTGTACACAATACTAATTAAATTTATTAATTAATAGAATATTGAAGAAAATGATCATGAAAAATGTAAAATAGCTTTAAATAAGCTTGAAAGTGAATTAAAAATAACTCAATCACAATTAAAATTGGCTAATTTAGTATGGAGTTAAAATTTTTTTGATTACAAAAACTTAAGCTTGTTAAAATTTTACCTTTAAAATAAAATCTAAATGATTATTATTGTTTTTTTTTTTATAGGAACTAGAAAGAAAATTTAATGACACAGTAGCATACATTAATATGAAAGACATAATTACAAAAAAAAATGAGCAAGTTCGTGAATTAAGAGATAAATTACAAGTATATGAAAAAGAAGATAACAATGAAAGTGTTTAATTTTAGTCTGAGCAAGTATAATAAAACCAGACCTAATGAAGGATGTAGGAGCCCCTTGGACTATCGCCTACTTAAAAAGAAGTATTTTAAACAATTTAATAAACAAAGTATTTATTTTTACATATAAAAAAATTATGCATTTAATTATTCTGTAATATATTTTAATTTAATCTAAAGTTTTTATTTTATGATAAAATAATATGTATTTTTGTAACAATTCACTCCAGAATTTATATATTTAATATTTTTAATTAGACTAGATTCTTATTTATTAATAAATATAAAGTTGTTAATTTTTGTTTAAAATAAAATTAGATCCTATGATAGATAAAATAATGATTTTTTTTTAGTGGATCAGGAAATTTTCTTTTTATCACTTTCTTTGAAAATCTCCAAGATATTAATCTATTCACTGGATTTATGAAAATTTGGCTTCATATATATTTTATTGAAGTACTAGTTTACTTATAAAATGAAAGTAAAAAGATTATGTAATATATTAATACTCTATAATAAAATTAAACCAAAAATAATAATTATTTTAAATTCAAAAGATTTTTAAATAATTAAACTTTATAATTATGTATTATAGTTGATGTTGAGCACATAGGTTAATGAGAGCATTGGCCACTCACCAACTAATTTACAAATTTTAAAGTTTGTGACTTAAAATTCTTATTTATCTGCTTCTAACTCATCTTAACACATTGGCTTTTAATTGTAAGACAACTTTCTATTTTTTAAAAATGGAATTTTGAATTTAAAAAAATGAAAAAGGTCGCAAAAACTTTATTTTTATAGGCTTACTTATTGAAAAAATAAAGGTAATGATGAAAAATTTTAACAGAGATTGAAGAAAAATAAAATAAACAACTCAAAATAGCTGTAAT
The DNA here is from genome assembly GCF_025091365.1 of Daktulosphaira vitifoliae. Lineage (NCBI taxonomy): Eukaryota > Metazoa > Arthropoda > Insecta > Hemiptera > Phylloxeridae > Daktulosphaira > Daktulosphaira vitifoliae. The sequence goes on along the minus strand of NW_026099575.1, from coordinate 26,032,990 downwards.
AAAATAATAGATAAGTATTTTATTATAACTAAGCATGTATAAAATTAGGTTGTGAATAATGTAAAATGTAGGAGAGATTGGGGCATATTTGAATGTGGAACATGATTAATGAACTAGTTGTAGCAATAAACTAAGTTCACGTAAAATACAAAAAATTGGTCTTGTTGTACTCAACATTTGATATGTTTATTTATGTGAAATTACTTTATCATTACTAGTTTTATTTAATCAATTCAAATCTACCCTACATTCAGATGTGCCCTAGTCTTTTATATATAAATTACAATATGTAAAATATGTAGGGATCAGAGTCTATGAAAGATGTTAAGCCTTAAATATAGCTGTGTCACTATATAGTAAATTGACTTAATTAAAAATCAAAAGTTTCATATAAATGTATGATAATTCTATTTTTAAAAGTAGTTACTAAAAATTAAACTATTATGTATTACAACCTTTTTATTTTTGGTGATGATATGACAAGTTAACCATATTTAATATAATACAACATAGACAATTATTAATTAAAATTTTTTATAAATATTTCTAGCGCAGAATTGTTTGGCGCGAAATTATCAGTGTGGAATTATTGTGACATCATCTTTACTTATTTATATGATAAGTAGATAAAATAATTTACTTATTGTACACCTAATCATATCATGCATAAATTATGGAACGAGTAAAAAAAAAGTATTTTAAAATAAATAAAAAATTATTAGATTTTATTTAAAGTAAATGATAGATTTTGAAAAAAAATCTGCCTTCAATTTTATTATTTGAATGCTATGAATAGCATATGAACTTTAACACAATTTGATGACAATGTGTATATTATTATATACTATTATTATATAATAATAGTAATGATTTTTAATTATTAAAAAATTAGTAAAAAACATAAACAGTAATAATTATTCACTGTTATCATCATCTTTGCTTTTCTCTGACTTCTTCTTCTTCTTCTTATGACGATGCCTTGAACCACTTCTACTACGAGACTTATGTTTTCTGGATCGCTTTTCATGGCTACGACTTCGAGAACGATGGCGATGTGACCTACCAAGAAATAATTATTAGAAAATAATAACTATAGAATTTTGGATAAAGTATAGCTTAGGACTTATTTAAAATAGTCTATGATTAGAATAAGAAATAAGTATCAATGAGAAGGTAGATTAGCAATAAAGTTTCAAGATAAAGATATTTTTAAGGTAGAGTGGTTAGAATGATTATTTTACTAAACCATATAGCACATTTTTACATAACCATATTTATAGCACAGTACCAAACAGTTCCAAAGCTATAACAAAATATTACTGATTTCATATTTTTATAATAAATGGTTGACCTTTATTTAGAGTTCCTCATTTTATAAGCAACCATTTCTTTGAGAAACTGACTAAATTATTTAATATTAATTTGAAAAGTGTTTGTGATTACTTAAAATCCAATCCTAATGCAGGCACATCACATCGTTTATCTAATTACTATGGTAACAATAATTCCTGTTTTTATAGGGTTTACATAAAAAACAGAAAATCAAAGTTGAAACCCCATTGAATAAGTAACAATAAGTTAGCACAATATCATTTTTTGAATGATAAAAATTAATATTTCATAAAAAAGGTAAGATTAAAAATTTTGTAAAAAAAAAAAAAGGAAAAAATATTAATAAATTACTTGTGTTTATATTCTCTTTCTTCTTTATAACTTGTTTCAGGACTATCAATTCCATCACTAAAAAAAAAAAAAAAATTGCTCAACTTAACTATTTTAACTAATATATTATATACATTAATTGATAAAATTAATGAACCATAAAATAAAACTTAATGAGATGACAATTTTAAATTAAAATTCAATTTAATGACTTCTTACCTATCCCTATGCCTACTACGTTCTCTATCTCTATCTCTATCCCTATCTCTGTCTCGATCTCTTTCACGATCCCTTTCTCGGTAACGGTTGCGGGCATCACGTTCACGGTCAAAACCACGTTCTTCTGGTTCTTTTTTTACACGTGCTGCATAATATTCTTTTTCCCTTGTAGCATCCTAAAAAACCTTATTTATAATTTTGTACATTTTATTATATTCTTAAAAAAATCTCACTGGTCTAGATTTATTGTAGGAATCACCATTTGAAAGAGTAGGAATGTTTTCAATACTTTTGATATTTGAATTCCAACTCTAAAATATAATAAAATTTATTAAATAACAATACATTATAATTATATAATTTTTATGTTAATTAATATTGGTAAAATATCAAGATATACTTGATTCCATTGCATATCTTGTGTGGGCTCAAATGTATTATAATATGAATCTTGTTCATGGGGATAGTATTCAGGTTCGAAATTCAAATTTATTGGTGGTGGTGGGCCATAACTATAAAATATAAACACATTATATTAGTAATAAGTTGTTAAAAAGAGAATTGTTTTAATATTATATTACCCAGGAGGAGGTATAGAACCAGGTATCATAGGTGGGGGTACATCAAACGTTGTAGGTATTATTGGTGGTGGTACAGATAAATCTGGGGTAGGAAAGTGTTTACGACTGTATTCTCTTCTCTCAGCTGTCATAACCTACATATAAGTAAATTAAATCATATAAAACAACACTAAAAGTTATTAGATATAAATATAGAGGATGCTTTTTAAAATAAACATAGATACATAAAACATATTGTCTTTATTTTTTTATCTTCGAAAAAATAATTGAGAAGGTACTGATTTTACTATGTCATAGATAATATTTTTTTAAGTGTTTGAATATTAAATAAATCATTAGAAACTATTTGTTTAACAATATTTTAAACATTGCTGATAATATACTGTTTTCAGAAATTCAAACATTAACCAAAATATTGAATAATTAACACCATTTGAACATTATTTTTTTAAATTTTTAATAATGTTCTAAAATGTTCTTAAAACCTATGTCAAATTAAAGCTAATGAAATGTACTTTAATATGATAAAAGAAAAGACATCTGAAGGCGAATTTCAATGAGTTGTTTATCAATTAGTTTAAAAATAATGCAATTTCTCTTAGTAGAAAATACAATGTCAAGTTTACTGACACAAAAATTATAATATTCATACTATGAGAATGTTATATACTAATTATAACTGAATAAATATTATTAAAACATTATACAATAATTATTTAAATAGGTATTTTATTGTGATATACACTTGATATGTCTGTAGTCACAGGCAAAGGCCTTTGTTGGTGCAACCATTATTTCAATTTAAAAACATATTGAAATCATAATATTATATCAATGTCCTTAAAAAAACGTAATAAGATTTTATAAATATTTCATTCATAATTAAAAATATTTTTTTTCAACTGTTGAATAAAATGTAAAATGTAATAATTTAAAATTACTATATAAGTATATATATTTTTAACAAAAAAATATTATTTTTCATAGAAATAGTCAAAATATAAGAAGCCATAAAAATTAAATTTAAAATGAAAATCAAATAAGCCTTTGAAATGCATAAATAAAATAAAAGGCTTTGTTTTTTACATAGTTTGAAATCATAACAACTTTTTAACCAGTACTTCAAAAGTTTTTTATGTGAACATTTGTTGTGTTGACAGGAGGAAGAGTAGGGGTGAAAAATATTAAATGATATAAATAGGTAAATCCACATCTTTTTTTTAATGTATATTTTAAAATCAACATAACTTCTGCATATTGGTCCAAAAGTTGTTTACTTAACATTTTCTAAATTAGATTAATTTTTTATAATGTATAGTTTAAAATTAAGAAGAACCTAGCAAAGTGGGGATGCAGAATAGTTTGAACAAGTATATATGATATCTGACAGTGAATAGCACTATTATAAAAAAACACTATGGTTTAATCTGTTAAATTTCACAATAATTTGTATATTTGTAATTTTACAATTATTGTAACATAATTTCAATTAAACATTAAAGGATTGTTAAAATATTTGTTATATTGCACAATAGTTTAACCTAAACTATTCTGTTAAATAACCAATTACTTTGGGAACATTAAAGTACATAAAATAATTTCTTACCATTATTTTTCTATATTCTTTTAACAATATAAACATGCCATGAATAGAATATCAAATGAAAGCTTACTGTTTTTAGTATACTGTATTAAAATTACAATAGGATTTGTGTTTTTATAAAAAAGTTTTAAAATGAATAAATTTTTTTTGAAAATTCTAGTTTTTATGGTTGCATAATTTTGAGATATTTATCTTAATATCTAAAATTAAGGTGTTTTTCTAATTTTTGGCGACGATAAGTTCAATTATTATAATCGGGTTCTGTTAATAAAATTATCATGAAAATAGATATAGCGTGAGTTAAGAATTCTTAAGGACAGACATAAAAAAACGCATAATGGTAAAACCAATACCTTCTCAGCTTTGCATCAAAGCTAAAAACATTCATACTAATATTCCAATTTTAATAAATATTTTTAAATGTTGAAAAAGTTTAGCTTATAGTTTGCCAAAAATACATAAGCTGGTAAATAATATAATAATAATAGTAATATATTGTTGCTAGTATTATAAAACCAAATCAATAAAGAATTTTTACATGACATCCAAATCATTAAATAGTGTCTAAAAGGCAAACAGTTGATCGGATAAAAAAAATTTTAAGAACATACTTGTTTGTAAATTTTTATTCAATCATATTATAAAGTTAAAAATAGAGATTCCTATTTAAAAAAAATTATAAATAAAGATTTTTATCCTTGAAGGAACAAAAAAAAAATAGATTGAACTCTTCACTATTGTAGTTTTTTGAATCTAAAATTTTTTTTGTTTACAAAAGTTTAAAATTCTCAATAGTTTTAGAGAAAATGATTGTCATATCAGATATAGCAAAAGTTAAAAACATTAATGGTGAATATTAAGTATATATTTCTGCAGTAATAATCAAATATATTAATAAAGAGGTTAATTTATTATATTTTAATTATTTTTATTATTAATTAATTGATTATTATCAATTAAATTCACAATCAAACAGGAAGTGGAAGAAAAATTGTCATTTTTGGTATTTGTTTTGATATAAAAAAATTAAGGAGAACTAAATTTTAAAATTTATCAGAAAAACACATTCAAGTAAACTCTTAACAACTAGATTCATAGTTGATAATAAAAAAATGGCAGATTTTATAGTACGGTTTTGAGATTAGTTAATATTCCGATGAAACAGATTTTGATAAATAACTGGGGGTTATAATTAATGATGGGAAATATCGAATAGTAAAAATATTTGATAGTTACACAATATATTCGAATAGTTTTTAAAATATTTGATAGTTTATGCTAAAAATAAAATATTAGGTGGTATAAAAACAATTCAAATAGTTAATCGATAGTTTAAAATATTTGAAAATGCCCATCACTAATTTTTTTTATTATTAATTGTATTCAATTTATAATCATAGTACCCCGAATAAACAGTTTTAAACAATCCTATTTAGATTGTTAGTGTTATTAAAACAGCAAAACTATAAATCTGACTACAAGACCAATATTTTAGAAAATTTAACTTTACATATTTTTTTTTTACGAAACATTTTTTTGTAAAATGATTATTTCGAAAATTATGAATGATTTATATTCAAAAAATGAATTTTAGAAAATTTTTATAAATACCATTTTCTAATTATAATTAAGTGTATTTAATAAAAATTTTAGATAGAACTAATCGAATATTTTTTGAAACCATTCGATAGTTTAAAATATTTGAAAATGCCCATCACTAGTTATAATTGAAATAGTTAGATTTAATGGGTATGATGAAAAAATAATTTTAAAATTAGTCCAAACATAAAAGTAGAAAAAAGACTAGGCTGGCTAGAATTTTAAGGACTTTTTGTATTACTTTAGTAACACCTAAGGGAAATTATTTAAATGATTATTTGATAACCCTAAAAATAAAGTAGAATAAGAGAGAAAATTGGGCATTTATAAAATTCAATGTGAAATTTGATTTGATTTTTTTTGGTATTTGTTATTTATGCTTTTTTTAAGTTTTTGAAAAAAAAAAAAAAACCTGAAATAAGTAGTTTAATTATGTGAATACAGTGTTTTGAACCACATTTTTCTACTTAAAAGTTTTTACGTATTCTTAATTTATACTAAATAACTAAACAATAAAATATCTGAAAAAAATTCATCTCTTAAATAGTGGACTCTACATATGAATGTATAATTTCTAATTTTTAAAAATAGTTGTTATGTTTGGATAAAACAAATATACTGGTGTTTTTATAAAATGTTAGATTTATAAATCAAATATAACAAAACATTCCAATTAATATTTAGTACAAAATTAAAACAAAACAAAATCAAATTAAATTGTTTTCTCATAAATCGAGTTGAAGATCAAACAAGTATCATCAAACAGTGTATTAATTGTTTACACGAATGATATAAAGTTGTTCGTTTGAAAAATGCTTGAAATAATATTTGGATTGAGTTTGATGAAACATGGATAATTTTGCTTGATTCAATTAAAAAAATCAGGATTCATGCAACATTACGCTATGTAAAAATATTATTAAAATAAATACCTCAATAGTGTTTTCTTTTGAAGGAGCATTAGGAGTTTGAAATTTAGTAATAGGTTTAACATCTATTGTAGGAATCATATTATTTGCAGTACTAGTAGAAATTAGTTGATTGTGCATAGCTAGTGTTGCCATACCAACTAAAGATTCATTACATCTCATTTTTCTCTGTCGTTCACAATAAGCTAACCATGTATTTTCATTAAAACCATAATTGAAATAATCTAAATTGAAATAAAGTACAAGTTATTTAAATAAAACTTTTGATAAGGTTCTTTTGAATACTAAAGTAATACCAGTTATATCAGCTCCAGGTTTTAACCAAGGCTTTTCTTCAGTAGTCTCAATAGAAAATTCGTGAGCAGGTACACCATTTATAGATCCAACGTCTTCGAAATCTTCAACATTGAATTTACCTTGTTGCTAAAATAGAAAAAAATTACATTTAAATTGGAATTTTAAGATGTATTGAGTGTTTACAATTTTAATAGTTATTTAAACTCTATATAACAAATTACCAAACAATACTTATATAAAAATTTAAGTGACTACTAAACTAACTTTATTTCCGGCAGATAAGCCAGCACTATTTGTAAGTGTTAATAAATTATTTCTTTTCAAATTAATTCCCGTTGTCCCTGAACTCAAATTGTTTTGTGATGGTATATTATTCTCTAATGCAGATAATGTAAAGTTTCCAGTAGCTACTACTATATCATCATCACTATCATCTTCACTATCTTCTGATAATGCTTCTTGCTTTTCATAATTTTCATCTGATATTTTTTCAGAAACAGTTGTACTTTCCCCTAAAGTGTCCATCATGTTAATACTAGAAGATCCATCATTGGGTTCAACTATTGAATCTGACTTAATATCTGATCCGTTTAAAAATGTTTCTGGACTTCTTGGATGATCAAATTCATCATTTAATTCTTGAATTGAAGATTGTACATCTATTCTATCTGTAAACAGATAATAATAATATATCATTACACATATAAAAATTGTTAAAATATATTATAAAAAAACCCAGCACAGTGGGGTCGTAAGCATAGTTAAGTCCAGTATAGATGATATCTGACAGTGATTAAAATCACTATCATAAAAAACGCTTCAATGCAAATCTGTAGATAGTGTCTAATTTAAAAAATTTTTGTTAAAATAGCATATTTTTGAATACGGTAGCCATCTGCNATACGGTAGCCATTTCCGCATAGAAGATAGGTCGTCGGGACAAATTTTTTTTTTTTATTTTATAGCACATAAAATAAGCTTTAATTTGATATATGTTTAAAGGACGTAGTATTTCCGGAATATTTTCAAAAATTAAGNCAAAAATTATGAATGATTTATATTCAAAAAATGAATTTTAGAAAATTTTTATAAATACCATTTTCTAATTATAATTAAGTGTATTTAATAAAAATTTTAGATAGAACTAATCGAATATTTTTTGAAACCATTCGATAGTTTAAAATATTTGAAAATGCCCATCACTAGTTATAATTGAAATAGTTAGATTTAATGGGTATGATGAAAAAATAATTTTAAAATTAGTCCAAACATAAAAGTAGAAAAAAGACTAGGCTGGCTAGAATTTTAAGGACTTTTTGTATTACTTTAGTAACACCTAAGGGAAATTATTTAAATGATTATTTGATAACCCTAAAAATAAAGTAGAATAAGAGAGAAAATTGGGCATTTATAAAATTCAATGTGAAATTTGATTTGATTTTTTTTGGTATTTGTTATTTATGCTTTTTTTAAGTTTTTGAAAAAAAAAAAAAAACCTGAAATAAGTAGTTTAATTATGTGAATACAGTGTTTTGAACCACATTTTTCTACTTAAAAGTTTTTACGTATTCTTAATTTATACTAAATAACTAAACAATAAAATATCTGAAAAAAATTCATCTCTTAAATAGTGGACTCTACATATGAATGTATAATTTCTAATTTTTAAAAATAGTTGTTATGTTTGGATAAAACAAATATACTGGTGTTTTTATAAAATGTTAGATTTATAAATCAAATATAACAAAACATTCCAATTAATATTTAGTACAAAATTAAAACAAAACAAAATCAAATTAAATTGTTTTCTCATAAATCGAGTTGAAGATCAAACAAGTATCATCAAACAGTGTATTAATTGTTTACACGAATGATATAAAGTTGTTCGTTTGAAAAATGCTTGAAATAATATTTGGATTGAGTTTGATGAAACATGGATAATTTTGCTTGATTCAATTAAAAAAATCAGGATTCATGCAACATTACGCTATGTAAAAATATTATTAAAATAAATACCTCAATAGTGTTTTCTTTTGAAGGAGCATTAGGAGTTTGAAATTTAGTAATAGGTTTAACATCTATTGTAGGAATCATATTATTTGCAGTACTAGTAGAAATTAGTTGATTGTGCATAGCTAGTGTTGCCATACCAACTAAAGATTCATTACATCTCATTTTTCTCTGTCGTTCACAATAAGCTAACCATGTATTTTCATTAAAACCATAATTGAAATAATCTAAATTGAAATAAAGTACAAGTTATTTAAATAAAACTTTTGATAAGGTTCTTTTGAATACTAAAGTAATACCAGTTATATCAGCTCCAGGTTTTAACCAAGGCTTTTCTTCAGTAGTCTCAATAGAAAATTCGTGAGCAGGTACACCATTTATAGATCCAACGTCTTCGAAATCTTCAACATTGAATTTACCTTGTTGCTAAAATAGAAAAAAATTACATTTAAATTGGAATTTTAAGATGTATTGAGTGTTTACAATTTTAATAGTTATTTAAACTCTATATAACAAATTACCAAACAATACTTATATAAAAATTTAAGTGACTACTAAACTAACTTTATTTCCGGCAGATAAGCCAGCACTATTTGTAAGTGTTAATAAATTATTTCTTTTCAAATTAATTCCCGTTGTCCCTGAACTCAAATTGTTTTGTGATGGTATATTATTCTCTAATGCAGATAATGTAAAGTTTCCAGTAGCTACTACTATATCATCATCACTATCATCTTCACTATCTTCTGATAATGCTTCTTGCTTTTCATAATTTTCATCTGATATTTTTTCAGAAACAGTTGTACTTTCCCCTAAAGTGTCCATCATGTTAATACTAGAAGATCCATCATTGGGTTCAACTATTGAATCTGACTTAATATCTGATCCGTTTAAAAATGTTTCTGGACTTCTTGGATGATCAAATTCATCATTTAATTCTTGAATTGAAGATTGTACATCTATTCTATCTGTAAACAGATAATAATAATATATCATTACACATATAAAAATTGTTAAAATATATTATAAAAAAACCCAGCACAGTGGGGTCGTAAGCATAGTTAAGTCCAGTATAGATGATATCTGACAGTGATTAAAATCACTATCATAAAAAACGCTTCAATGCAAATCTGTAGATAGTGTCTAATTTAAAAATTTTTTGTTAAAATAGCATATTTTTTTTTTTTATTTTATAGCACATAAAATAAGCTTTAATTTGATATATGTTTAAAGGACGCAGTATTTCCGGAATATTTTCAAAAATTAAGTTGAAAAAGTTATTTTTTGTAAAAAAGTTACTATTTTAAATCCCCCCAGTGAGCAGAATAAGTGTTAGATTTTCAAAAAAACGATATCAAATGAAAGGTAAATATCTAAGGTTTTAGTATAAGAAAAAATTATGTTGATTTGTTGATTTTTGAAAAAGTTATGGAAGTTTTAAGAAAAAAAAGTGACAAAATTTGTAATTTTTTTGGATATTTCCCCCATTTTCGGGAAACGAGGGAATTTTTTTCAATTTTTAAGGGTAATGTCTCCAACTAGATACGATTTATGATCTTTTGACGTATATTTGAAAGAAATCGGTTCAGTGAGAGCTGAGAAAAAGTAGCAACAGACATTAAAAAAAAAAAAAAAACACATCATAGTAAAATTAATACCTTCTCAGCTTCGCATCGAAGCTAAAATAAATATTGAAAATGTTATGTTTCAAAATTTGTTCTAAATGCAAAAAACTTGCTATAAAAATCAAAGAACCAAATAAAAATTCTTTAAATTTAATTAATTACATCAAGTTTAAAAATAATTTTAATATAAAACTATAATTATACTAAAAATTTAACTTGTTTGATTTATAAGCATACAATACATATCTTTTACTGATTCAGATATATTTATTTTTTATATAATTACATTTATAGTTTTAATATATGGTAATTTTTAAAACATTCATATATTAATTTTTTTTTTATTGGAAACAAACCAAATTTTTCATCAGAGATTGTAATTAATTTAGTCCCAAAAATATACTGATATTTAAATTAATTTGATTACCTGGGACGGGATTAGCTAAAAATTCCATAAGTCGTGCTTCCTAGAAATAATAAATTAAATAATTTTTTTTCAAAAAAAAAAAAATATGATTTATTACTTCATCTTCAACGTCGTTGTCTAATTCAATAGGCTTTGTTGGCTTCACATTTTCAACTAGTTTATCGGAATTTTGAGATGGTTCTAAATTAGAATTAGAATCACCATATAACCACTGATCATCATCAGCTTGCTCATTAGTAGCGACTTCGGTGTTAGCATCAGCCATAATTCACTAATTTAATAAACTTTAACAATCTACATTATACCATTTTATCATAGTTAATAACGCATAATAAATAGAAAATCATTTTATTCAATATATTGAGTTTTATATAATAGTGTAGTACAAGTGTAGGTGGTTTAAGATTTAGCGAAAAACAAAAACCAGATAAATTTATTGATAACGGTAACATAAAACAAATTTTATTTATTTGTAGAATGAAATGAAATAAGTTTAACAAAGACGATAGAAAAATAATGCTTTTATTTACAAACACACATGGTGATAACATATCATAGACCTTAGACTCATTATAAAGTTATGATTTCTATGCTTTAATTCTTTAGTAAAAATGCACGTTCCAAGGTATTATTATACTGATAAATCTACTCTAACGATAAACGGTTATGGAGAAATTATGTGTTGGTTAAAAAAGATAAAGTATAAAAATTATTTTATTAGAGTATTGTGTAAGATATTTTATCAACGACGCTAAAAAAGTTAGTTATACTTTTTTCTAATACAGATAAAAAATTGCAAATTTTTAGGCAAAATTATTTTTGGAAAAAGTGATGTTTCCCTACTATAAAGTATTATTTCTGAATACACGGTCTTTTATCTAGTCGAGATAATCAAAAAATTCAAAATATGTTATCACAAAAAAACTAACAATTCATTTATTCTATTGTGGTGGTGATTTTACATAATATGAAGAAAATAAAATAATAATATGTACGCAGACATTTAATAGTAACCTTTATGCGTCCTTTCTATTGTTTGCTTTGTATTCATATGATTTATCATTATAATGACGTAGCTTTGAGTAATTAATAAATTCCGTCCAAGCTAAATAGACAATGACAGTACCACTTATGCTACCGTTGTAGCTTAATTATATTATTTGTTTCAAAGCTCTCATTTAAAAATCAAAATGTTTAAACTACTTTTAACGATTTTATTATTTTACTCCTTTCAGTTTTTCTATTCAGTAGAATGTATATCATTTTTCCATGTATTTCCAGATCCACCCCCTAGAGATAATATTGCTTTGATGGCGAGATATATTGTACATGATTCTGGTAGATACATTTTTTTGTTAAAATTAACTCTGTAATTAAATTACTTGGTCTTATTCAATTTTAACTGTATTTAATTTAAAATGTTTAATTTATAACTATCTGTAATACCTAAGTAATATAATTTTAAATGACTACTATCTGTAATAAAAACTAAGTATTTAATGCAATTAAAAATTAATTATTTTATTTAAATTTGAAGTACTAAATTTCACAAAGATAAATTTACTTGGTAATAGCCCAATATTGAGCACTTTCAATTAAACAAATAATTTTATAATTTTAAATTTTATAAGGAATCAGTAAAAATAAAATAAGTAGTTCAAATGAAAACTTAAAACTATAAATAAAACTATACTAATAAAACTATGTATGAATTTTGTGCAACGACATAAATGTTATTCAATTTTTTGTTATTTTTATCAAAGTAATTTACTTTTTGTTTTAATTTCTAAAAGAATCATTTAAAATTAAGACCACTTTTAAATAAAATTGTCATTAAGAATTTTAAAATTTAATGTTTTTAATTAATACAAATTGTAATGTAATAATTTGATAGAATGGACAACTTTATCATACATTGGAAATCAATCCTTTATGTCTGGTGTACCTATGGGACGTGTTTATTCAGTTAGTGATGGAACCATTGACAATAGTACTGGTGTTCCATATATAATGCTTTCACCAATGGACTTAACCTATCAAGATGTTATGGTATGTTTAATTTTTTAATAGTGATTTACTTTTACATTATTTAATTATTTAAGGTATATTTCAAGTGATATTTTCTAAAATAATGGTTTTGATATCATTTTCTATATAGGTTACTAAAAATTGTTCCCTCACATTAAGCTTAGCACAATCAAATTATTGCAAAGATAGATCTTACGACCCAGAAGATCCACGCTGTGCTCAACTTATTTTAACGGGAACTTTTGTTAAGGTATATAAAACTTAAAATAATTTTTACTAATTAAGAATCATTGGTACTCTTTTTATAAATATTATTATAAATCTAATAAAACTTAAAATTTTTTGTCTATTAAGCTAGAAAAAAATGATCCTGAATGGTTAACTGCCAAAGAAGCATTATGGACAAGGCACCCTGAAATGGAAAATTGGCCCATTTATGTTCCAGGTAATTACACAAAAATAATTCATTTATCATTGAAATTGAAATCGTGTGAATATAAATTTATATGTATATATATATATGTATTTTTTTTTACATTTTAGGACACAGTTGGCAATTTGCTAAAGTAAATATTGAGCATATTACTTTAATAGACAACTTTGGTGGGCGTAGATTTCCAAATATTGATGACTATTTCAAGGCAAAACCTATTTCTAAAAACAAATATAAGTCAAAAATGTCAGCAATATCTATAAAGAAAAATGTTATAATTGATTATGAATTTTAGAGTAGCTATAATTACTTAGGTTAATTTAATGAGTAAATTTTTTTAAGAATGGCTTTAAGTGGCTTTAAGAATGTATATTTTTTTATACCATTCTATTTATTTAAAGTTTGTTCTAATTTTTTTTTCAAAACCTAAAATTAGTATAAATAATTTAATAAGAAAAATACTTATATAAAAATTATACATAAAATGTAGCCTGTTGGGCTGTGCAATTGTGATTTTAGTAAATATACTATGACTGACTTTATAAAATCAATAAAAACATTGCTCAATTTATTTGTTATTAATATCTATTGTTTATTTGAATTTTTTTCTATACTTTTTAAATTATATTAATATTGTTTAATGTTACACATAAAACTTATGTACATATGATTTATTAAGAAATAACATAATCTACAAGTACTATTGTACTTAAAATATACTGGTATTAATATGTTATACTTGTTTATGATTATTTTATTTTGATGTAATATTTATTTCTATTAAACTTGAGACTACAACTACATTAAAAATATAGAGATTATCCAATATAAGATATTATTTTGTCCAAATTATATTTTAATCTTTTTTGGAATTGAAGTATTACTATTATAATGAATTATACTTATTATCCAAATTAACTTTTATTTATACTTTTTGTTTTAAGTTATGGTTTAATGTTTAATTTTAGAAGTTAAATAAATTATTTTTATTAGATCTTTTATAGTTTTTAAAAATTAAGTGACCTTACCTTTTTAAAAAATAGTTTAATTGAAACCAAGGTTTTTACTTTAATTCATTGTAGGAAGTAAGTGTGTTGCCAATATTTTATTTGGAGAAGGAAGTGTCAAGAAAATTTTACATTATTCAAATAATTCTATTATGGTTAACCTCTTAGGAATTATGTAACTTGGAAAATATTCTTATGATATCTGGACCTTACGGACATCAGAATAAGTGCCTGATTGACATAAGTGCAATTTCAAGAGACTCATATGTAAGCCTCCTCTCCCATTAATTTTGTTATATAATCATGTCATTTTTTTGAAATTTTGGAAGAGCTAAACTGCTTTAAGCCAAAAATTTGCTCCTATGTTGTCTAGAAGGTATTGGTTAATGTTATAATTAGAATAATGTCATTATAAAATAATAACATTATTATCGATATTTTTATAATGCTATTAAATTTAGTGCAATTAATTAGAACAGTAATCTATAACTTGATAAAAATATTTAACTATTAGTAAGTTAAAATTAAGAAGTGTGTTTAAGAACATTATAATAAAATTGGTTAAAAGTGAGTTTCCTTAGGAAATTTAACAGTTTCAACATTTAAAAAATAAACAAACGCGTACCCCTTTTTTTCATTTTAATTTTTGAAAATGTTTCAAAATACATGACAATTTGCATGAAATTTCCAAAGTACATTGTGTGATAAAACAAATAATTTAACAAGGGATGTTTCTTATGAGAATTCAGTAAAAAACCTAAGTACAAGAAAGGATTTGAAATAGACTTTCCCCACGCATGTAAATAATTTTTTTTGAATTTGATTTTTAAAAATGTTTTGGCGTGACTACGTTTTTTTAACCTATACTAAATTAAAGTTCTCGAAACATACTACAATATTAAAAAAAAAATTTCCCCATCCTTGTTCTACAACAAAAAATCGGCCGTCAAATTATAAATATTTAAAAAAAAAACTTTATTTTTAATTTTTAAAAATGTTCCGGGGTCTTTGTTTTTACAAACTTATATCAAATTAAATTTTTTGATGAAAAAAATTAAAAACGACCATACGATTTTTTTCTATGAATTATTTGACTTTAAAACCTTTAAAAATGATTTGATGTTACTTTAGAATAATCCAACAATTCCTTTTAAAAAGTATACACTATCTACAAATTTTGATTGAAATGTTTTTTTATGATAGTAATTTTAATAACTGTTAGATATCATCTATACTTGTTCCAACAATGCTGTGACTTCACTATGCTGGATTTTAAGATACCATTCCAAAAAAGTTTTTTTTAATATTTAAATAATTATTTAAATATTAAAAAAAAACTTTTTTCTAAATTATAATTACTTTTTATCATCTAATTTTTCATTTAGTCATTTTTATACCAAATTAGCATAAAATAAAAGAACTACTTAAGAAATTATAATCTTTTAATTTTTAGTATGTTAATCCATTTTCCAGAGTGAATTTAAACCAGTTTGATCAGTTAGATATAATGTTAGTTGATTCATTAAAAAACTGTAACAATAATTACTAGCCACAAACAGTAATTTGAGTCAATATACGTAAGCTAATTCCGTTATGATAAAATCTGTGTGACGGACTTTACACACATGATTGCCATCTTTAACAAGAAAACTTAATTTTGCAAGTCGCAATAGTTTTGAAAATTATAAAGGTCATTTATAATAGCTGGATCATTGTAAAAGTACTTAAATAATTGCGTTGTATAACAAAGGTAGTTAGATAAACATCCCGTTTAAAATGTTATACTGCGTTTTATGAGGATGTAGGTAATAATAAATTAGATGTTATTATTCACACGTCAAACAGGCAAATGACTGTTTCCTCTCTTTACTATTCTCTGCTTTAATAATAATAAGTTGAACATGGTTCATTTGGGTGAATTTCGAGGGTCCGGTTAACGTATCCAGAAATTATTTAATCTGACGACTAACTCCAAGCAAGGCTGACAACCTGGTTAGTCATATACTCAAATTTAAAAAAATATTGAATTTGCACTGTTCNCGTATCCAGAAATTATTTAATCTGACGACTAACTCCAAGCAAGGCTGACAACCTGGTTAGTCATATACTCAAATTTAAAAAAAATATTGAATTTGCACTGTTTTTTTAATATTTATTGGATTTAAAAGATCTTAACAACGTCGATTTTGAATATCATATTATTGTCCATGGCGTTTTCCTTGTAATGTCCTGGATTGCTATGGCTCATTGGTTAGTGGCTGTAAGCCTGCTGCTAGTATTTTCTGCCACTTACGGCTCTATAATCCCTCGAGGATATCGTCTTGACTTGCATCCTTACCCAGGTGACGGTGTTTTTAAAGGCAAAGTTCGCATAGATTTCATTAGTACAAGTAACCAATCGGTAAACTCTTTGACTTTGGACGTTCATTCAACTCTCAATGTGGTCGATCGAGAAGTTAAAATCATTCGTGTCGCGAATCTTGATTCGTCCGAAGAGGATGATGAAGTTTCGATGGAAGAAACGTAAGTACTACTTATATTTATCGTGAAACACTGTGTGAACAGAAACATGTGAAGGTTTTATCAATTTATGCTATTATAACATGAATTAATTATACTTTTTATACAGTACGCTGACTGTAACTAAACTAGAAAAACGAAAAGATTTACACACATTCCAAATAACTACCAAGCAAAATTTTAAGAAAGACATCACGTATCAAGTAGAGATTTTGTTCGATGGTAGTTTGGGCAGTGACCCGTCGAGTCCGTTTTACCAGTCGACTTACGCTAATTCAAAGCATTCAACACAAAAAAAGTACATATATTTTATTATACAATACATTTAATGTTATAAATTTATAAATTTCTTAGTATAATTATATTTATATACGATGATAAATTTCTAAGCAGGAAATGATAAGCTAAATATATGAATAAAGAAATGCTGAGTAGAAAAACATTTGTGAAACGACGTAAATGATTAAATCAGTAGAATACAATAAAAAATAAACTATAGCAAATATAAAAATTCGCGTTGAAACTAAGATAATCAAAGTAATCAATCAGTTTTTTTTGAGTTCATAAGTTCATAAGTTACTTAATTTTGACTAAAGGGTTAGATGAATTTAAAAACTTTGGAGTTATGTTAATTTTACTATACACTACTTTCCGAAATATATTAATGTAACAATAACTTTTGCCAGTTCACACCTAGTTTACGAGATATTGGATATATTTACTCTCATGTACACGTAGTCTTCCAGAACTTAAAAAAAACTTTCAATATTTTTGAACTTTTAAATTTATTTAAAAATGATTACTTTGTCCATAATTAATATATTGTACTTGAAATATGGTTTTATTTAATGTTGTGGCTTATATCGTTTATCATATAAGTGGTTCATTCAATTGATTATACGAAAATAAATATTAAACATATATTACTTTTAAATGTTATTAATGACATCATTACAAGAAAAATTACGTGCCTGTTTTCGCTAATTATTTATTGTCAACTTTAGTAGATGTGATAAGATATTTTGTTACGCTCATATTTAATGAAATTGGTTGATATTTTTTTATATATAATTTTATATCATAACAAGTAAATTTCATAACTTAATCAGTTTGAGGACTTATGTAGATCGATTAACATCTCTTATAAATAATTATTTAAAGAAACAGTGAATATTCAAGTTTTATATAATTTTATTTAACTTACCTTTAATTGCTTAATTAATTATTATTTATCTATGTTTACAAAGCTACTCATTGATAATTTTTTATTATTTTACGACAAGAAATCACGTGCAATTTAAATAGTTATAATTTTTAGTATAAAAATATTATAAAGTAATTAGTTTTTCTTATTCTAATATGTTCATTATCTAACATTTTAATTAAGTTCAAATTATATGCATACATTACAGAATTAGAGAATTTAGATTAAAAATACCCATAAAAAATGATGAGAATTATTTTACCTTAAGTATAATTAAATTTATAAAAGAACATTTATTGAAAATCTTATGACCAAATGCAGACACTACAAAACTTATTAATTTTTTCACACAATCAGACCTAAATTGTTGTACATGATTATTACATTATACTGTATTATTTTAATTCTACGTAGATATAAATATGTTATATTCTAAATGCTGAATTTTATAAAAGTTATGTAAAAATTTAATGTATAAATTTAGTTTTCAATGAAAATTGTAAATATTATTTCAATTTAGTATGCTTAATTTATAATAACATTTTTCAACTTAAATGAAAATTTAAATTTATTGAGTTTGGGTATTAAGACTGCTTTCGGTTATTAAAAGGCGATTAATAATAAAGNAAAAAAAAAAAAAAAAAAAAAAAAAAAAACACATCATAGTAAAATTAATACCTTCTCCGCTTCGCATCGAAGCTAAAAATATATATTATGTTTAAAAAAACTTAAATCATAAATTAATTACATGGTTTTTAAGCTTCATTAAAGCATTAATTGATTAAACTTTTGAATAATATAAAAACAAAAAAATAACAATGATTAAGTTGCGGTCGACCGTGCTCCTAGTACTTTTATTACTACGGTCGTATTATAAAATTCTTATCATTTTATAATATAAGTTTTTCTAGAATTATATTTTTTTTAACAATTATGAAATTTTAATCATTCGAATAAAGAGTAGGTATATTTAGGGTGGACCGAATAATGAAGTAATCATGGGGTGGGCAATTTTAAGCAGATAAGCGGCATAAGATATGAAACGGTTTTGTACTCTTTCAATTTGGACTTAGTCGCTAGCTAAGTATGGATACCACACAACTACACCGTATTCTTAAATGGAGCGAACGAAGGAAAAGTAGAGGGAACGTAAATATTGCGGGAAGTGAAAAGGCTAGTATGATGCTTTAAAAATCCTAAAATTTTTAAGGCTTTGCCAACTATTATTGAAATGAACGTCGAATGATAGAGAAAGAGTCAAATGGAATCCTAATTCAGTAACTGAAAATACACGCTCTAACATGGTACTATCTAGAGAGTAGGAGTGAAGAAGAGGGGCATATTTATTAGTACATGTCATAATATGATATTTACTTATATTAAGTGAAAGGCCAACCCGATTAACCCAGCACACAAAGGAAT
The DNA here is from genome assembly GCF_025091365.1 of Daktulosphaira vitifoliae. Taxonomy (NCBI): domain Eukaryota; kingdom Metazoa; phylum Arthropoda; class Insecta; order Hemiptera; family Phylloxeridae; genus Daktulosphaira; species Daktulosphaira vitifoliae. Next base: position 26,013,424 of record NW_026099575.1, on the reverse strand, counting down.
CAAGATCTGCCTACAGTAGTAAACAATCAGAGAGATAAGCTATTTTCATAAAATTTTTCATGTCATCTACGAATAAAAGGACTCGGGAATTAGACAGGTAATTATTAACAGAGTTGATATACAGAATAAACAGCTGAGGACTAAGGTGCCTACCTTGGGGGACGCCCGAAGAAACTTTAGTAATGTTAAAGTTAGCACCATTAACAGGAACATATTTTTTTCTTGACGTAAGGTAGGACTGTAACCAAGAAAGTAAAGGATCACCTATACCAAGAGATTTAAGCTCAGGTTCAAGCAGACGATGGTCAATTGCATCGAAGTTTTTTTAAAGTCGGTGAAGACAGCGTCAACTTGAAAACCATTTTCAAAACTGTTTAAAATAAAGCTTGTGAAGGACAAATTACAGGATACGGTAGATTTACCTGAGCGGAAGCCACGTTGCTCATCAATGATGATGTGGTTAAGACTTCGTTTAATATTTTAATAGACAAGGGATTCAAATAGTTTGGCAATATGAGAAAAGATGAAGATAGGCCTATAATGGGATACAAGAGATGTGTCACCAATTTTCAGTATAGATGTAATGGAACTAATCTTCCATGCCTCAGAAAAAAAACCTTCATCTAGTGAACGCCTAAAATGCAAAAAGATAGGATATACTAGAGACAGACGACAATTATATAATAATTTTACTGAGATTCCATCAGGACCATTCGAAAAATTGTTTTTTTAGAGAAATTAATACGGTTTAGATATCATCAAGGGAAAAAACAATTTGAGGGCAGATTATAAGGATAGGTAGTACAGATAGTTAAATCAAATTGACAAGAAAAAGGGGTATTGTAAATAGAAGAAAAGTGGTAAGAAAAGAGATTAGCAGATTCAGTAGGTGAACAGGAGATTACATTATTATGACGGAATACATTATTATTAATACATACATTATTGTGAAGGAATGAAATAGCGTATATTAAGATCTTTGGTATACTTCCAAATGCTAGAAGGATTAAGAGTAAGAATTTTTTGGGTATCATTAATATAGGATTAGTAATTTAGTTCAGAGATACGCTTATTATTATTATAGCATATTGATTATGTCATTTTCAAGCTACTAAGATAACAATGTCATCCACAAAGCGAATACAGTGTATAAGCTGGCCATTTATTTTTACTCCATTGGTCCACTATACACATATACAGTATAAATATATTTAAACTTTATTGCACGTATTTATTTCTTATCCTGGATAAAATTAATTTGACTTACAGTGATTTAATGTGGTTCTAGATGGTTCATAGCAATGAATTTACCAAGGGCAGGTGGTGCACGTTATGTTTTTCCCTGTTTCGAAAAATCAGAACTAAAAACTTGGATTGAACTTTCAGTAGCTCATAAAGGAGATGTTCATGTATTAACAACGATGCCTTTGGTAGATACAACAAATGTGTAAGTATTTACACAAATTGTTGTAGCTAAAATATCTAAAATAATTTTTGAATGAATTTATTTATAAAATTATAATTTTATTAGAACATCAGAAGGCGTGTGGGTTCGCGATCATTTTTCACGGTCACCACCAATGTCTGTTAATTCATTAGCAATGTTTCAATCTGACTTTAAGCATCCATCTATTGGAGGTATAAAAGATTAAAATACACTCGTTTAAAATCTAAAATTGTTTTAATTTCTTACTTTATAGAAAATAATGGTGCTAAAATTGGAATTTGGGGAAAAGAAGATCTTTTAAGATCATTATATACAACTCAAAAACTTCTACCGTCCGTTTTGGACAGCTTAGAGTTATATCTTTCTAGACCATATCCATTGCCTGAACTTAATTTAGTGGCTCTTCCTGGATATGCTGATGATAAACCTATTGATGCTTGGGGGTTACAAATGTTCCGGGAACTAGACCTTTCAAAAAAACGTGATGATTTTTGGATTGTTCATTTACTTGCTAAATATGTATCATTGCAATGGACATCCCACTTAACAACACCTATATTTTCATCATCCTTAACAACAGCAATTTCCAAATTTTTAGCTGATAAAATCGCTTGGCAGGTAAATTTAAGATTATATTTTCTTAAGAATTCTTACATTTTAATAAATATTTTTAGTTAGAAAAACCTGTATTTGATTCATTTGTAAAAGATATGTATGGAATGTACATTGAATTTGAAAAACCGGATTTAAAAGAAATTAAATCTCAAATGGAAGCTTTAAACACTACTAAAAGTATTTTATTTTAATATTAAATACGAGGTGAGTTCAGTAAATAACTGAAATTTTCGTTTTTTGAAAAAAATATTTATTTATTCGACTACAATAGTGTTATCGCATTAAAAAAAGTCCATATTATATATTATGCATTTGTGTCAACGCTTCTTCCAATCCTCAAAACACTTCTCAAACTCGATCTTTAGGATAATCTTTAGCTTATTCAGCGATACGTTTTAATGTCATCTATGCTTGTAAAATAGCGGGCCTTTAAGGTTCTCTTTATTTTTTGAAATAGAAAAAGTTACCCGAAACCATGTCTAGCGAATATGGGGGTCTAGACATCGTTACAGTATTGAATTTGGCCAAAATTTCACAAACCAGCAATGAAGTGTGAGCTAGTGCATTATCGTGGTGCAAAAGCCACGAATTATTCTGGCACAAATCCGGGTGTTTTTTTCGAATTGCTGCACGAAAACGGCGTTGTACTTGTCGATAGTACTCCTTATTAATAATTTGACCCCGTGGAAAGAATTCATGATATACTATGCCATTAAAATCGAAGAACACAGTGAGCATAACTTTCATGTTCAGCTGCACTTGTCGAGACTTTTTTCGTGCTTGGCGATTCAGAATGTCTCCACTAGGACAATTGAGCTTTAGTTTCGACGTCATATCCATAGACGTTCGCCATCTGTTGTAACACATTTCACTAATTCTGCATCGTCGTTGAACTTCATTAAGCGACTCCTGAGAAACTTCCATTTACCGCTGTTTTTCAAAATTTAGCAAATTTAGAACAAATTTTGCTGCTACGCGTTTTGTACCCAAAACATTCAAATTTAAAATTTTTTATTTCATGGCATGAACCAATCGATATTTCAATATCATCAGCGACTCCTCTTATTGTAATTCAGCGATCGTTTATAACCATTACTTTCACTAATTCTACGTTTTTATCGGTTTATGATATGCTGGGGCATCTGGGGCGTTCGTTATCTTCAACGTCTTCACGGGCATTTTAGAAATGCTTATACTACTCGTAAGCCCTTGTTTTATTTATGACAGACTCACTTGTTAACATTTTATACATTTATTACATTTTTTTATGCAAAATTTGATACAAATTCATTTTTTTTAACAAACGAAAATCGCTGAATTCATAAAAACATGTCTAATCTTAGCGGCTGCCAATGACAAAGTAAAAAAAGAATCCAGCTGAAAAATTTATCATACTACAGAGATATGTGTACTAACATTATGAAAAAAATTTTTGATAATCGGTCTCTCCAAAATCGCGAACTTTAAAAATTCCCGTTTTTTTCTGAACACACCTAGTACATGTTATTTAAACATACGTATTACTAAAAAATTTCATGTATTTTCTAGTTCAATTTGTTCTGGAAATGCTGGAACACGTATTTGGACCACAATCTTTTAAACAATCTATTCAATATTTCATGTCTAGCAAGTACGACTCCTTTAACTATAATTTATTGCAACATTGAGAAATGTCCAAAATAAATTTGATATATGCTGCATCATTATAATTTTATGATAACTAATGTTAATATGTAATTTTATTAATTTTAAGGGAATACCATACATATACAGAAGCAGATTTTTGGAATAAACTTACTGAAGGAGCTTACAATGAAGGCATATTAAAGAAAGTAAATATTAAAAATAGCATTCCAAAAAAAATAAATGAAATAATTCATCATCAAGTTCTAATTCTTTATTGAAGGGTGAAGATCCAGCTAATATTGAAGATATTGTTAGACCATGGTTGCAAGCCGATAGGTTTCCAGTAGTGACTTTTAGAAGAAATTACAAGAATACAACAGTTCAGATTATGCAGGTATAATAAAATACAATTATTTTTCATTTATTGTTAAGTTCCTCTCTATTCAAATTTTTTAATTTTTTATAAACTATAGAATAAATTAATTTAGGCAAAAAACTCAAATCCTCAGTAACTATTGAAAATCTTAAATTCTAAAAAAAAAAAAAATTCTGATTAGAAAAATACTTTTATAATAAGTAGTTAAGTTAAGTTTCACTCAAGAACAAAAAAAGACCAGCACAGGGGGGTCACGGAACAGTGGTGACGTGGCATAGTTGGATCAAGTATAATGATATCCGACAGTGATTAAAATCACTATCAAAATAAAACGCTTCGATGCAAATCTTTAGATAGTGTTTAATTTTAAAAAATTGTTAGATTATTCCAAATGCTACATGATCTGCTAGTTCCTTATTAATATCCTATTTAAGATAAAGTTTGTCCAATGAAAAAAGGATTATTAAAAAATATTATTTCTCAAAAAAAATTATATTGATATGTTCATTTTTGAAAAAGTTAGAGCATTATTAAGTTAAAAATATAAAAAAAAATTATTTTACAAAAATCATAATTTTTTATTAACTTTAATGTCTATTTTATCCACGAAGACAGGTCCAGATGTCAATTTTTTTTTTTCAAATTATAGTATATTACATAAGCTTCAATTTAAGATATATATAAAAATGTCAGATCTTCATGAACACTTTCAAAAGTTAAGTTGAAAAAGTTCTACTTTCTATATGTATTTTTTATATTTGAAGCCCCCCCTTGTATATAGGANTTTATATTTGAAGCCCCCCCATATATAGGGAAATAGTCTGATTTAAAAAAAAAGTGTGTCCAATGAAAGATGTATATAAATACTACTTCTCATGAAAAAATTGTATTGATCCATACATTTTTTAAAAAGTTATAGCTCTTCAAAGTAAAAAATGTAAATTATAAAATCGAGAATTTTCACACAAAAATAGCATTCAGTAACCATTTTCACCATGAAGATAAGTCCAGAGGTCAATTTTTTTTTTTTCAAATTAAAGTATATTACATTAGCTTTAATTTAAAATATATATAAAAGTGTCAGACCTTCCGGAACATTTTCAAAAGTTATGTTGAAAAAGTTAATTTTTTGTGAAATAGTTGCCATTTGAAATCCCCCCCTGTGGGCAGATAAAGGGTCAAATTTACAAAAAAAAAAAAAATACCAAATGATAGTTAAAGACAACAAGCATCTATATAAAAAAAATTATATTAATATGTTCATTTTTGAAAAAGTTACGGCAGTTTTTAGTAAAAAAAATTGATAAAATTTCGAAAATTAGCAATTTTTAAATTTGTAATTTTTTTGGAGGTTTCCCCCATTTACGGGGAACGAGGGAAATTTTTTCAATTTTTAAGGGTAATGTCTTCGACTAGATACGATTTGTGATCTTTTGACGTATCGTTGATAGAAATCCGTTCGGTGAGAGCTGAGAAAAAGTGGTAACAGACACAAAAAAAAATTAATAAATAAAAAAAAAAAAACACATCATAGTAAAATTAATACCTTCTCAGCTTCGCATCGAAGCTAAAAAATTGTGACACTTTTAATAAAAAAAAGTTAAAAAAATTCAAAATTTACAGATATTTAAAATTATGCAATATCTGCTTAAATTCTCAAAAAGTATTTTATTTATTATATTTTATATTTATTATTTAAGACTATCTTTATTGTATGCTAATGATTAATTAATGATATGTATAGATTAATTATTATTATAAAAAGTATTTTTAGGACAGTGAGGAAAGTATTTTGTCTTAGTAGATAGTTTATTTAAAAATAAACGAAATACATTTGTTAAAAATACAAAAATTAATAAAACAAAAACGGTAGCACAGTGGGGTCGAGGCACAGTGTAGACAAGGCATAGATGGGACAAGTATAGATGATATTTGACAGTGATTAAAATCAATATCATAAGAAACGTTTCGATGCAAATCTGTAGATAGTGTTTCATTTAGAGAAATTGGTGGATTATTCCAAAAGCAACATCAATTCTTATTTCTTTGTTTATATCCTAATTAGTAGTTCTTTGATTTTAAAATATAATATATGAATAAATACTAATTATAATTATTAAATTTAGTATGAAAATAAAAAAGTAAAAAAAAATTATAAGTTTAATTTCTTATGTCTTATGACCTTTATTCTATGTCAATTAAATTATATAATATTCATGAAAGTCAATATATTCTCCTAATAAGATATTTTAAAATAAAATAAAATACAAAACCTAGAATTTTAATAGAAAAATAGCATATTTTTGAATACGGTAGCCATTTGCGCATAGAAGATAGGTCGTC
>NW_026099575.1:25980045-26005924 GCF_025091365.1 Daktulosphaira vitifoliae | reverse complement strand
AAAAAAAAAAAAAAACACATCATAGTAAAAAAATACCTTCTCAGCTTCGCATCGAAGCTAAAAGTCTTAACCTATATTTTTTTTTATGGAATTCTCTATTTTTACCTAATAATATATTAGAAACTAGTATTTATATATATAAAATAAAAATTAAAAACAAAAAAATTATTTTTTTTTTAAAATTTTGACTGATTTTTAATATGTTAAAAATAATACGTGTAAAAATCAATTCAAAATGTTATGTTTAACCTATTTTTCTTTGGTCCTTCAAAGTTAATTTTTACAAAAATTTATAATTAAAAAAAGATTAATTTTTTACCAAAACTTATTTTTAGCACATCTCGCAATTTTGGTATTGATATTTTTAATAAGAAATTTTGTGAGAATTTAAAAAGTGTTATTGTTATGATTAATATGAAGTCATAAAATTTTATAATTATTGTTTATAGTATATTTATGAGAATATCTCAAAAATTTTTATGAATCATTTTTTTTTGCATTTTTATCATGATAAATCATTTCAATAGAAATCTTTGTAAGAAATTTATGTAATTCTTGGTGTTAAAAATCTACAATTGAAATATTATTAATTATTTAAAAATAACCAAAAGCATCTCATTTAGAATGAAATTCAATTATACATCAGAGGATAATATCATAGGTGAAACTACGCCCGGTACAACTAAGATATGGCCTAAGCTAATATTAAATTTTAGGAACCTTTCCGGATAATGATCATAAAACTTGACCAGTCGGGTTTATAGAGGAATAATATTCCAAAATTATTAAACTTAAATGATAATAATATAAGCATTTTAAATGACCAATTAATAGTAATAACAAGGAAAAAATCCTAAACAGTATAGATAGTGTTAAGAATTTCTTATTGATTTAAATCAATAGTAGTAACAATTATATTTTATATCGGTAAGCCAGTCATTTTATCAATGTAAATGATTATTACGACCAACCAATATTCTTGTCTAACTGGTAAACTAAAATTTCCTAGTTTCACTAGATCACCAAAAAAAAAACAAGTCATTGAAAACCCAATCCAATTTTCGTTGACTTTGTTTAAAACAAAGGTATAGTTTTAAATATGGACTAAATAATAACAAAATCCTTCTAATCAATATATAAATTTCTATGTTTGATTATTAGGTTCAACTAGGTTAAAGTCGGGTTCTTTTGACGTTTTGATTAATAAAATTAGTGTAGTAAGAGCTGAGAATTTTTATGGTCAGACAAATGGTAGCATATTGGGGTCGCGCCATAGTATGGACGTAGGATTTTGGGGACAAGTATAGATGATATCTGACAGTGATTAAAATCACTATCATAAGAAACGCTTCGATGCAAATCTATAGTGTTTAATTTTAAGAAATTGAAACATAATTATAAAAGCAACATTAACTCCTATTTTCTTTTAATTATATCCTAATTAGTATTTCTTAGATTAAAAAGTATAATTTATTAATAAATATTTATTATAGCAATTAAATTTAGTTTGAAATTAATACTTAATAATTTAATATTGTAATTTTTACGAGGAAATAATAAAAAATGATAGAGTAGTTTATATCGTTACTGCTATGACAAACATGTATAATAATTAAAAAGCTTGATCTAATATTTTATAAAAAAAAATTTTTTTATATATGAATAAATACAATGACCTACAAGGAACTATTATCGGAATCAAAAATATACTATTCTAAATCAACTTTTCGCACTGTGTTTCAAATCTGAAATTAGATTTTTTCTATCACTTCTAAGTTTTGATATTATTACTAATTATTAAAAAATGAGTATTTACATATAAAAAAAAATTAAAAACATAAAAAAAAATTGTTTTAAATTATTACTGCACTAGGCTCCGCCTAGCTGGGGATCCGCCCCAGACCCGGGGCCCTTCGAGCCTTACGCGCCTTCGGCGCGTAAGCCTCTTCGGGCCGTCATCATAAGTAGGCCACTGATTCCGGTAGAAGTACCCGGCTACGCCGGTCACGATAAGTGTTTTTCAGAAAAACTATTACTTCAGAATCAGTGAAAACTGTAGAAAACTATATCTAAAAATGTTATTATTAAAATCAGGAAAATTCAAAAAGAGAATATAGTAAAATGTATTGGGTATAAGGTTGAAGCCTCTTAATGAGGTATTCCCTTTAGGCCTATTCAAAAATTATTTTAGGAGGAAATTTAATATTTTTTACTTTGTTAAACATGTTATAGAAATTTTTTTGCAAAAATTAAAGTAATGATGAAAAAAAAGGACATCAGGTCCTTATTTATTAGAAGTTGCCTAAAAAAATATTGATAGTGCTTGTTCAAGGAGGGGCCAATCTCTCTGAAATACACCCCTGTTATACACAAAAATTATTAATAATCTAAATATAATAATTGTGTTTATATTTTAGAATAATTAAAAAAAATTTAGCAGGTTATTATAAGTGGCACACTGTCAATTTAAAATAAAATTAATATTAAAATAAAATTAATATTAAAAATAAAAATAAAAATTTAATTTTGATAAATATATTGGTAACTGCGATTTAACGATTAACATCATAGTTATCATAGATGAATCCCAATTCAAAAGATAAACTCATAGTCTCATACATCATATATGAGAAAAAAGAAAACTATTAACTCTGTACTTAGTACTGTTCTTATAATGAAAGTAAAAAACTTAAATAATTATAACGTCATGAAATTTATATATAACATATAACATTCCTTGAAAATATAAGGCAAATGCAAAATAGTGTCCTAATAATAATACATAATACACCATATAATTAAGGTTCATAATAAACGTATCAGCAGAAAAGAATCACTGCGCATAATACAACCATGCGCGTGGACTTAAAAAAAAAAAAAAAAGCTCGTAAAACGGTGAAAAATGAACGGATTGAATTGATTTTTTTATCATATCTCAGGAATGTCATTGGGCGGGTCTGATGAAAATTTCAAACCTTAAGTCGTAAAACGCTGGCGTCAGCGAGCGTTTTTCTCGAAAACGGTCGAAATTTTAAAACGCTCGCGGGCGAGCGGCAAAAATTTTCCGACCTTCGCCAATAATTTTCCCGGAGTCTGGTGACCGAGTACTTTCGTTGAAAAAAAAGATTTTGAAAATCCGAGCACGCTAAGTAATTTTCCCAGAAAAGCGTTTTTTTCCTTGTTCTATTATATAATAAGATTTGATTTTTAATGCTTTAAAAATAATCAGTATAAAATGTCAATTTTAACCTATTTTTTAATCCTTTAAAATTTATTTTTGAGAAAGTTTATATTAAAACAAGTTTATTTTTATTAAAAATAAGTCTTAAATATTTCAATTGTAAAATTTTTTTATAGATTTACTTTAACTAAAAAACCAATCAATTAAAAAAAACTTGCAAGTTTGAAATTGACATAATTAATTAGAAAAAAATGGTATTGTTAAGATTAATACGCAGTCAGTAAATATTATAATTACTATTTACAGGAAATGTATGAGAAAAATATTTTTTTGGATTTTTATCGTAATAGAAATAATAGTAATCATTAATAATTAACTTTTGGTGTTTAAAAAGATTCTACAATTGAAATATGCAGAAGTGAATTAATTTTAATGATTTACTTTAACTAAAATAACCAATCAAAAAAAAAGTTGTTATAAAAATCTACTTAATCGAGCGTATGATAAAAATTGATTATAATTGTAAAAATCCATTTAAAATTCAGATGAAACTAAAAATCATTTTTACAGGTGATTTATATAGCAACATGTTAACAAAAAATGTTGAATAATATATACTAGTGATGGGCATTTTCGAATATTTTAAACTATCGAATGGTATTCGATATTTTTTTAAAACTATCGAATAACTATTCGAATTATTTTTATACAACCCAATAGTTTATTTTTAGCATAAAATATCGAATAGTTTTAAAAAATATTCGAATAGACTATCGAATAGTTTTAAAAAATATTTGAATAGAATATCGAATAGTTTAAAAACTATTCGAATATATTGTGTAACCATCGAATATTCGATATTTCCCATCACTAATATATACTGATAGTAGCATATACAAATATAGTAAAAAAATTAATAAATTAAAAAGTATAATTATTTTTCTTTTTTACAAAATAATTAAATTTTGTAGTTAAAACCTATCATCATATCAAACCTAATTCGACAATAAATACTTTAAAAATATTAGAAATGAATAATTTTGATTGCCTGTATGGAGAACGCTAGTTAAGCAACTATTTATTTGATAGAGTAGATTTATTTCAAATTTTGAGGATAAAATCTGAACTAGATACTAGTTTGACGTATCATAGATAATAATTATCAAGTGAGACTTGAGAAAAATGTATGACACAAAATAAAAACTACATAGTAAGATACTTTTAATATGAATAAGAAATTTCTTCTCACGAGGAGAGACTACAGTAATGGTATTCTTGATATTTATTGAAGGTATTCGATCTAAATGAGATAAAAATTGAAAGAATCTATATAACATGTTGATAATTAAAAATCTTTTATAATGCGACTTTTAGGAGTGGCTACTAGGGCCGTATTCTCTAAAATTTCTAGTATACATTGTAATATAATACATTTAAGATATCTTTTATCTTTTTCTGTTTAAAATTCTTATGAAAGAAAAATTACCCTCCCCCCTCAGACGAAACTTAAAGCTGCCCCCCCTGAATATAAAAAATTATTAAAATCATAATTCTTCTATTCGTTCATATATGTATTTTTTGGAGATAAATACTCAACTCACTATAGTATGAAGAAAATGTATTACATAGTTTTTTTATTATTAATTAGTTTTAAATATTTGTTTATATTTTTCAGGAGCCATTTGTATTGAATGACGATGAAGATGACGTTTCAACTCCGGCAATAGTAACAAAAAGTTATTCGTGGTGGATTCCTAATATTGTTGTATCACAGAATAATTTAACTGTATCCACAACAAATATTACTTGGTTAAGACCTATATCAAGTCAAGAAGTGGATTTTAAGCAGTATAACTTTACTAATAATCAATTTCTTTTATACAATCCTGGCAGTATAGGTAAAAAATATAAATATCATTAAACCTTATTTTTATTTTATTTGAATTAAAGTTTTTTTTATGATTCTACATTAACATTTTTTAGGGCCTTTTATTGTTAATTACGATCTCAAAAATTGGGAAATGATAGCACAGCATTCAAAACGGTTTCCAGTGAATGTTCGTTTGCAATTACTCCACGATTCTTTGTCATTAGCTTTGTCCGGTCGATTATGCTACGTTTATGCATTCAACGTGAGTAAATTAATAGAACAAGAATCTGAACCTGCTGTATGGAAGACATACCTAGGTTTAGCTACTAGATTAAGAAGCAAATTCCAAGGAACACCGGTTGCACCTAAGTATGATGTAAGGAAGGCATTTTATTTTTCGATAGCATATTTTTGTTGACAGATGTTTTTTCATAGCTATATTTGAAAAAAATGCTGAAATCAGTAAACGCTGCATTAGAACAACCTGAAAGAGGAGAGTCAAGCTGGAAATCCCAATTTCGAGCTGAAAATAAGCGATTGTTGTGCGAGACTGGTCATACAACATGTTTGATGGAAGCTCGAGAAATGCAATCTAGGACTAATACATCCAACCCCGACGAAGATAAACTGTACGTTATTTGTGTAAGTCATAGCTTTTTCATAAATTATAAATGTTTAACACTTTCATGTTATAATGCAGATTTTTGGAAAATTATTTATGTATTCTACTTGGATATGGCACATTAGATGAATGGGAATTCGGACTGCATAGGATTATGTATTATCCAAAAAATAAATCACAAACAGAGCGATTGTTTATTTTCAGATCATTAGCAAGTTGTCCTAAAAATGAAACTAAGTTTGTTAGGTACTATAGTTTATTAATTTGATGTTTTAATAGACAAATCTTATGACTTTTGACTCAGAAAATATATTGCGTTACTTAAAAAAAATTTCTTTTGACAGTTTATATTATGTTAAAATTATAATTTTTTGTATTTGTTGAATTACAGGCATTTCAATACATACCGACTCTATGTATTAATGTGCCTGTAACTGAATGAGTCCTTATTCTAAAATTGTTATCAATCCACAATTTTTTTTTTTTTGAAAGAAAAAGACTAAAATATGGCCATTTTGAAATTATAAAAAATTAACTTTAATTTTTTTATTATTAAAAATGAATAATTAAAAATATGCATTTATTGTAATCTAAAAATGCATAAATTATTTTGAAAAAGTAACATAAAATAGTAATTGGATCAAAAGTTAGTAGATTTGTCAAAACATCGTGAACCACTCAGTATAGTTACAAGTTTGAATATTTTTACGTAGAATGTTGAATTTAACATTGATGAGTGAAGATCGAAAATTTAGTGAAGAAGATATGCTTACAATGTTAACTGTAATGAGCACGGTATCTCTTGGACATGAAACTATGTTTAAGTTTTTAGTCAAAAACTTTGAGTATTTAAGTACTAAGTTAGTACAATTTTGTTAAATCTAATTATATTATAAAAAAAACATTAAATTTTATGTTTATTTTCTTACTATAAGGCTGGAGAAAAACGTTTGGGAATATTTTGTAAAAACGTCTTTCAGTCATTTTAGAACTGAAGATGGTCTAAACAAGGCAGGTTTTCTAAAATTTTATATTAAAATCAAGCTGAGAATATTAATATTTTTTTATCTAATAATGTAGGCTACAGAATTTTATCAAAAGAACAAGCGGCACTTTGCCTCTGTAGACGACATTGTGAAGAATGGATTAGAAAAAGTAAAAATACAAGTAGGTTGGGTAAAAAAGCATTTGACGCCACTGGACTCTTGGTTGACAAACGCGTTACAGGAGCCTTGGAGACCTCATGAATTTAATTTTAGAGACGTACCATCATTCGTTGCTGGATAAATTGACCATTATTTAATGATCATAAAACATTAGAAAATTATAATTTTATACTTTTATGAGCTGTATATTACTTTAATTAAATATTATTAATAAGTAAACATATTTTATAACACTTAAATTATTTCGACGATTTACCATTTGAAATAGGCGTTTTCGTTTATAATCTTAGCTATTTCCAAACTACTAATAAATTCATTATACGATACATCGTTAGAAATATGAACGGTAAGTTCTCCACAATGTTGCTAAAAAATAAAGAAAATTTATTATTATTTTCTAAATTGAATTTAATTGTAGACATAGTATTTTATTTTAATATTTATTTAATGTTAGGTTAAAGTAATAAAACATTTCATAGCAAACATGTGGATATTTTTAATTAAATTCATAATATTTTTTATGATTTACTTCGTTAACGTGACTATATTTCTGTAATTTAATATATTAGTTTGCATATTGTATTCATTTAAACAATTAACGATTGAGAAGTTTTTTTAAGTACATCTATCGGATGAAATATTCTAATTATATGTATTACTGAACAGTAATATGACGGAATAATTAAATAAAAAAAATTAAATGCTTTTAAAGGAACATAATTAATTGCAAAAGTTGTAAGTGGCAAAAGTCAATTTTTGGGTAAAATGAGTTTGATCTGTAAATAAATATATCAAATTTAACACTTTCTTTGGCATTAAGGATAGCAATAAAATTATACTATGAAAAAATTAGTATTGAATTTTCAAAATCTAAATTTATATTGGATTAATTTCATATAGGACACTTAAGAAAAATAATAAAAAAAGACATACCACTTTTGGTCTAATTTTCAAAATTATTTTAATATTGATTATACACGTTTTTATTGATAAAATATTTAAAAAGTTTTGACTAGTTACTATCAGGTAAAGAGTATCTATTTCAATTGCAAATAGTGTAATTCTAATACAAATTAGCTTTGGTAATAAATTATTTGAAAAATAGTTTACTTTTTATTAATTTATTGGTGTTAAATTTTATCCCAATAAACATTTCAGTGAAAATGATAAATAGATTTATCTACCAAAATTGTTTTATTCGTTATAAGTTTAAAAATATCACGTACTTTTTCAAAGTTGATACATGTATCTAATATGCCTTTAGAGGATGATTGAGCAATAATAGTGTTTGATGATAACTGAGTATTACTTGGAACAAAATCTCGTATTGCATCTAGTTGTTTTTTTAACACCATTACCGAGTCACTTATTTTTCCCTGCAATTATTATTATATTAGTTAATTAAGAACCATAAACTAAATTATTTACTTTGTTACTTTAGCTTCAATTACATCTTCCAACAATTTGTAGTCAGATTTATTTAGCTCTATCAATTTCTCTTTATTATCGTCTGGACAACCATCTAACAAGATCAAATTTACTCTTTCACCAAATCCTTCAATTATTTTTGCTAGTTCAACAGCAATATTACCTCCCCAACTTTCGCCAACTATATTAAATGGTCCATTATTCTGTATTTTTCTTAAAGGCTAAAAACACAAGAAAACATTTATGTTTTATAACACTTAAATTCATAATAATAAAAAAGAACCTCACCCATAGTAAACTTAGTGCAGAATTTTCTATAGTATTGATATATGATGGAAACTTCGCACAAAACACAGGATACATAATTTTATTTATAAGTGGTTGGATTCTTTTGATACCTAATCCAGGTATTATAAATACAGGTAACAGGCCATGCCTATTGGTTTCTTTTATGCCGACATTAGACGTACATTTTTCAAATGTAGCAAAATCTGGTAAATTTCCACAGATATCGAGTAAATCGTCAATATTTTTAGGTAGATATTCAATTAAATTCGGACTTTCTATAAATAAAACTTATCTTATAAAAGTATATCTATATAGAAATATATAGAAATCAATACATAGTATTAGCAACTTGATTTCTCTCAAAAAAAAAAATTATTTTAAGAAAATTTTTCATTTTCAAAAAAAATGTTTCAAAATTTCTCGATTTATCAATTATTAAGTATTTTTTATTTTGTATTTTACATTTTTAATTTTATAATACTATAACATATTGAAAAGTGTATGGATCAACATAATTTTTTTATGAGAAATAATATTTTTTAATAATCCCTTTTTTATTCGATATACTTTATCTTAATCAGGATATTAATAAGGAACTAGCAGATCATGTAGCTTTTGGAATAATCCACCAATTCTTTTAAAATTAAACACTATCTAAAGATTTGCATCGAAGCGTTTTTTATGATAGTGATTTAAACACTGTCAGATATCATTATGCTTGAACCAACTATGCCACGTCACCACTGTGCCGCGACCCACCTGTGATGGGTTTTTTTTTAAATTGAAACATACATATTTAACTAGATCATAATAAAAAAAATATTTAATTAAGAAAATGATTAGTCAATAACAAATTTTAAATTAGTAGGGGAGAGTTGGTTGTTACCACATGACTGATAACTCAGCATATCTCAAAAAGTTATACATAAGTTTTGCTTTCCTTGATATTATAAGCCAACATGCATACCTCTCTTCCCAAGTAGTGTCAGTTGGTTCTGAACTATAATAGAAAACAATGCACCCTTTAAGTATTTTTCATAATTCGTTATAGTTTATCAGTAATTTTCACTATGAGATATTAAATTTACATTAGTTTTTGCAAACTCAAAATTGTATTTTTACTTCTTTTATTATATGATTATTCACCGAATTTACCAAATCACTATGAGTACGGTTTTATCAAACCAATTTTTTTTTATCGTTTTTTGAAATCCTATAAAAATTATTATATGTCTAATTTATGGAATATTTTTTCGTGCTAATACTTAGCCAACTAAATTTCCCACTACTTACTAAATTTGTATACATATAAATCAAACTTTGTCCCTATTATAGGTCCAAGAGATTTGATTAAATCCAGCTCTTCACAACTTCGGAAATTACTTGTATTTATAAATATAGAGTGGAGGTGTGGTGCGGGTTATGCTTTTTATCATTACGCATTACTCTTACACCATCTATATTTAAAAATGTTAATAACTTCCGAAGTACTCGTTCAAAAACTGTTCCAACCATTCATTATCTTAATTAGATAATTTTTTTTATTATAAGCTAGTTTAATATGTATGTTGAAATTTAAAAATATGAAGTCGATGCCGTTATAAGGTATTAGGAATGAATTAAAAAACACTTAATAATTGATAAATCAAGAAATATATGAAACAAAAAATAATTTTCTTAACACAATTATTACGTCGAGAGAAATGTTAAAAAACACCTGTATAGTAGGGTATTTAAAAACGTAAGTTAAATGTTTAAAAACAAACCATGCTTGTGCTCTAATATAGATGAGTCACAGACTTTAATTTCAATTGGCTGATAACCCTCTGTTCTTTTAAGTATATCTTCCAGATGATTAAATACTTTCTCTGGCTTTTTCATAGATTTATCTAGCTGTAAATTTATGCAATTCGTTTTCATACAATTTCTGGACTCGCAAACCTCCATTGCATAAGCATCACTTTGCATGCAAATGAAATGCTTTAAATCAGGTATAACTTTTTTACATATAGTATCAATAGTTGTTAACTTAACTTTACTCTACAAAATAAAAATATTTAGTTTTTCATTTTAAAATTAAAATCAAAATTTGCAATGGGGTATTACTAGATTTACCATTTCTATACAAAAAATTGCTGAAACTTTAGAATAAGTTGAAAATTCTCTAATTAATTCTTCTCCTCTATTTCGAGTACATAAGCGCTCGCCTGAAGTGATGATAAATGATACATCGGAATATTGTTGAATTAATGAATAAATAATTCTTTGACTTTTTCGCAATATTGTAGATGTTCCGTCAATAATAAATATCAGTTTCTTTACGTCACGGCTTAATAACCAATTAACAGTCTTTAGCCAAATATGTGATGGAGGACCAATTATAATATATAATTTATTTTCTTCCACAAATGATTCGTTGGTATTTTTAGATATTATGGGTAAAACTGATTTTTGGGCTTTAAATTCGATACTAAAAAAAGTTAACAATATAAAAAAAAAAAAATCTATATATATATATATATATATATTATATTATATACTTTAATAGTTATTTCATACCTATCAGAACACGAATTGCCCACGGAAAAATGATCGTCTAATTTACACACAATATTATTACAAATACCATTTTGGACAAGTTTTTTCAATTGTTGTTTTACTTCATGCGTAGAGTTTAATACATGCGAAAAATCTTTTACACCGTATAAGGCGATACTTTTCAAAAATGGAGACATTCCTATTTAGAATTGTTTAATTATATTAACTTAAGAAAAATTCTTTTTTTAAAAATTGTTACCATTAATCCTTACCAAATTTTGTATCTACGTTAATATCTTGTGTGCCAATATGTACAAATATACCAAACGTTTCTAGGCATTTTAATGATGCTAAAAGATATTTAGTAGGCAAAGTATGTACAACTACTTTACATCCTATACTTTTTGTTTGTCTCTTCAGATCGATTTCAAATTTACCATTTTTTATTTGTAGAATATTATTGACATTTAACTAATAAATTTACAAAACACAAATAATAGTAAATTTTTAATTAATTATGATAAAATAATGCAATAAATTTTATACTAATATATTTTATACTTGTGGAAAGAGATTTTGGAGAAATTTATTTTGTTCATTATTGTATGTTGTAAGGTATAAATTACAGCCAAAGCTTAGTGCTATTCTTATAAATGCTTGTCCAAGAGTTGAACTTGCATCATGTATAAGTACATTATCACCAGATTTAACAGAATACTTAATAGCCAAGTAATAGTAGGCCTAAAATATATCTATTATAAGAAATATGAAATAATTAATATATATTCAATATTTACAATTGAATATGTAAGTGGTAATTTAGTTGATTCATCCAAAGACCATTCTGGTTTTACCACCCATTGTAACACATCATCAATTTCGAGTTGGTTTGATGTTTTGGAATTCCTCAGTATACCCATCACTTTATTCCCTTTTTTATCAATACCAGAATATTGAAAACATGTATTTTTACACTATAAATTGAGCATACGTTTCAAAATATATTAAATAAATTATTCAATTAGTCTACAAAATCCTTACTATTTTGTTGATTTCTATATGACTTATATACTTTATTTTTATATCCCTAAAAAATAATCGTTTTAGAATTTTTTTTACCAAATACTGTCAAAAATATAAACTTTTAATTTTATCAAAAAAAAACATAACTTACTCTAGGTTAATAATGTTATTATACGTGCAAGGTAAAATTTCGAAGTTATTTGAAGTTGTTTTATTTTCAATGCAAGGAAGAATCATGTAGTTTCCCCAGTTGTTATCTCTTAAAATATTCTGTCTTAATCCTTTAAACACTTGATCACTAAAGAAAGTATTTGTCATGTCAAAAAATGGTGAATTTTTTAAAAGTATGATATACCTATTAAAATAAAAGATATACTTGAGTTGATTTGAAATGTTTTTGAAATTTAATAAATTATTCAATATTAAAATACCGGAATTGTTGTTTGGTATCAATATCTTCGATTTCTTTTGATATTTTTATAGGACATTCAGAATTTGTTTTAATAATTATAAGTGGAGCTACATCACTATCAGCCATGAAAGTTAATCCATGTGATAAACATTTCTTCCAAGTATTTTGTTCAGTGGAAAATTGCATAACTTGATTACCTGATTTAAATTTTTGAGTAATTAAATAATAAATTGAACTGTCGAAATCTTTCTGAAAAATTGTTGTATATTCCTCGTCTTTAATCAAAGTTTTTGTTAAAACAAAAACTCTTCCAAAACAATTCTCAACATCTTTTTTCAAATATGAGTCAAAATTTTCAGTTATTAATAATAAGCCTTTATTTTCCCTATTATTAGTTAATGATGAATAAGTGTAATCGTTGAAATCTTCCTGTAATATTTGTAAAACAATTTTGGTAATATTTATTAATCTATACAGTAAAAAAAAAAAACGAATAAATGACTACCTTTAGATATGGTTGAATTTCGTATAATTTTTTTAGTAGTACAATAAATTTGGCATCATTTATTTTGATTTGTAATTTTAAATTTGGATTTTTATAGCAACAATTTTTTACGGTTTGTAAACAAAGACTTAGCATTTGGATTAAATTCTATAATATATAATTTAAGATTACATTTTTACCATTGAATTTTTAATTAAAATTGATATTTTACTTGTATATTAGGGTTTGGCTGACTTATAAACTGGACTTTTTGCAACCTTAAATCTATGGATGGAGAACAAACTTCTTGAAAAACAGTTGTTTTAAAATCTTCAATTTCTATACCAGGTCCTCTAATAACATTAGTCCGAAAATCAAACCTCACGTAAACTAGAGATCCTTCCGCAAATGTCAACATTTGTTTTTTATCGATAATAAGATTCCTAATCCAAAAAGGAAGTAAAGGATTTCCACTACATTTACTCAAATCAAAAAACATCTTAATTTGCATCATTGTATTTAAATTCACGTTTAAATTGTGTGACCAAGTAACTTTTGCTAGATATCCTAAAAGTTAATAACTTGTTTAATAATTAAATATGCATATTTGTAATGTAAAAAAAATTACCTCTATCTTGAATAAGAATTTTTTGAATTGTATCATAAGGATTTGAAATTTTAATATCGTTTTCCATAAATACACTATAAATTTCATCATCATGTACCCATTCATCTGTTGGGTGAACTTCACATATAGAAGGAGGTTCTGGACTAATTAGCTGGTTTTCATCGTTATACGATATTTTCCCAGACATAAGTATATTTTGTGATTTAATTACTTCAAATAAATTACTATTTCTAATTTTGCAAGAAAAACTTTGGGACTCTAAAATAAAATATTATTTAAATATTTTTAAAAGAATTATGAATTTTTTATTATCTTACCACTTGCAGAAACTATCAAAGGTAAATGAACCAAAACCTCTTCAAAAATTATTTGAGACGATTTTAATGTTAATGTCAGTTTTTTTTCTAATTCGTGTAGTACTTCTGTCTAGAACAATATTTTTTTTTAAACATTATATGCAATTTTTTTAGAATAAATTTTACATACGATGATAAAAGATGATGGTACTACGGCAAATTTGTTGATTTCATGTCCCAAAAAGTGTCTTTGTTTTTTATCATGCAAACATATGTTTACTATATTCAAATCAAACTAAAAACACGTACAATAACATTTACACAACAAAATAATTATGTAAATAAACAAAACTATAGAAATAAAACTTACCGGATCATAATGTGTATTAATTGGCCAAGTTTCATCGTGGTTCCATGAAACAAGAGGAGCTAAACTAGGCGTGCCTCTTGAAACTGGAAATTTTGGCTGTGGATATATTGAATTTAAATTAATCTGAAGACCGCTTGAATAAAGTTCACCGATAATGTTTAAAAAATGTTTTAATGGACTTTTACTCCCTCGTTTAGCAAGAGATACAATTTTACACGATTTGTCAAGTTCTGATTTTAAAATTCCTTGAAATAGACCATGAGGTGCTATTTCAATTACTATAACATTTTTGGGTACTTTTTTACACCCTTCTGAAAACAAAACTGTACTTTTAAAGTTGTTTGCATGATATTCTCCAGAACTCCATTGTGCTAAATCACTACTCCAATTAGATTCGGGTATTGAAGTAGATACCCATTTGGAAGATCTTTGTTTAGGATTAGGTACAGCCTACAAAAACAAAACATAAAAAATTATGTAAAGATAGCAGTACATATTATTATGGTTAAAGTTACTTTTTCTATAAATTTTTTAACAAATTCTGCTTGTCGATAAACCATTCTAGAATGATATGCAATACCATTTGAATTAACTTCTTTCACAAATACATTTCTTTTTTTTAAAATATCTAAATAATTTTTCATATCATTAATTGGACCAGACAGAGTAACATTGCCTTCTGAATTATGACATCCAATGTCTATATTTGGTGGTAAATCCGTAAAGTCTTTGTAGTTTAAACCTGTTCGAAAAAATGATAGGAATCAAATTATAACTTAAATTTTACTAAAATATTTTAAACGCTTATTTTAAAAATAATTATATGATTTAAAAATAAAAAAGTTAGCTTTGGAAATAGATAGATAAGTGACTCAAGATATTTCAGACGTCTTTTCAAAATTAAAAAAGTGCATTTTGTAGTTTTGCTATAAAATGATTTATATATTTAGATAATTACGTGAAACATATTTTTTGCCAGAAAATATTTCACTTACCTACCGCTGCCATTAAGC
Source organism: Daktulosphaira vitifoliae (assembly GCF_025091365.1). Taxonomy (NCBI): domain Eukaryota; kingdom Metazoa; phylum Arthropoda; class Insecta; order Hemiptera; family Phylloxeridae; genus Daktulosphaira; species Daktulosphaira vitifoliae. The sequence continues at coordinate 25,990,605 of NW_026099575.1, read as the reverse complement.
CTGCCTCGGGTTTTAAAAACTCAGCTACTTTTCCTCTCCCATAAGCAGCCATTAAGGCACCATATGTATCAAAACAATTATCAGCGTACGCACAACCATTTTCACCAAGTGAATGGCCAAGCATGCCAGCAGGGTGTATACCAATTTCTGCTAATAAGTCTACAAATGCTATCTAAAAAAAAAAAAAATAAAAAAAAAATAAAGTATGTTTAAAGTGGTTTATTGTAATATATTACTTTAAACAAATATCACTTTAAATATATTACTTTATCCTTCTAATAAATGTTCAGATTACTTATATACAACAGATATTAAATAGTGAAATATTTATACACGAATGAAAGGAACATTGTATTTTCTTATTATTATTCAGAATATCTATTCACTAGATGTAAACTATGCCAAGTCATATATTTTTCAAAAATGAGTTAAGACTATTTTTAAAATGATCATTCAAAAAACGTCTCACTTCATTTACAAAAAAATATGACTGGAGATAGTTTACCGCTGTTGTACAGATATAAGTCATTGACTGTGTTAAATGTTACAAAGACTAAACCTAATATCATATGTTATTTAATGTTTTAAACGCTTATTACTTACTTGCATTGTTGTAATAGCTAAAAATGAAATTACTGGTTTCGATTGAAGAATTTCTGGATTTGGGTTTGTAAGTATATCAATTATATCGTATCCAATTGATTTAATGATTTTATCACAGCGTTTTATACTATTTGCAAAACAAGGTATTTGCATAAGGTCAGATGCCATACCTGGCCATTGAGAACCCATTCCACCAAAAACAAACCATACAGGTCGGTTAATCTCGCTAGTTTCCTAAAACATAGTTTATTATTTATTTAATAGGTCGTCCCGAATAAAAATTAATTTTATCAACTGAATACATTTTTTTAAAATTAATTAGTAAGTTTTTATTTTTATATCTGTAGTAACTTCATAGATAATAAATTGCGTACTAAAAAAGAAGTCTTACGAGTGAGAAGATATACTCCTCCACGCCGCCCTCAGAACGACCCGTTTATAATTTTTGTATAAAATTAAATTTTGTAAATTACTTGATAACCAAATGAAGGTGTTGTCTCAAAATCTAATGTCACATAACCTCTATAGAAGTAACCAACTATATTTTCACGGAAAACGTTTTGAATAAGTCCTAAATGTTCATCATCTCTGGGTAAAACTTTTATTCGATCAATAGCATCGGCGATACCTTTTTCATTTCTAGATGACAATAGAACTAGTCTTTGACTAGGACCAGATTGAATTTTTCTTTTTTTTTTTGAATGTTGTTTTAGTAAAACATGACCGATAGATGACGGCATACCTAAAGTAGTAGTTGCAACAAATGGACCATCTAGCTTTGTCGGCTTAGTAACAACCTGTAGAATATTAACAATAAATTACGATATATTTCTTTAAAATAATATACTTACCTCCATTTTATTCATTTTAAGAGCATCAATATTCTGATTACAAGACTGATAGTTAATATTTGGCGGTATTATACCAGTGTCTAATGTTATTAACGCTTTTACAATCGATACTAAACTAGATGCTGCCTCACAGTGTCCTAAGTTACTTTTAATAGATCCTATTGGTAAAGAATCAGTTCTTTGATCACCACAAAAGATATCTGACGCTACTTTAAGCTCCATTTCATCATAATACTAAATTAAATAAAACTAAGAAAGTTTTACTTATACAAATATTAATTTTAATTTAATAAAAATAAAAAAGGTTTTTATTAGACATTAAATTAATAACAATACTTTAATTTAGCAATGAAATAATGATTATTCACCTAAAAATTTTAACTATTTAAAAATATAGAATAATTACCAAGTAGAAAATAATTATATAAATTTTAATAATTTTGAAACGGTTAAGCCATTATATTATATTTCTTATGAAAAAATTTCACCCCCGGAAATTCGACACCCTGAGCGGTTGCCTGGGTGACCCATACCTAAAGCCGGCCTGGGGCTACCAGACTTATCAACTGGGTGCGTCACTGTTCGTTGGATTACTCTATTAATAAGTTATTTAATTTGTTAAGTTTCGCCACATAATCACAGACTACAAGTAAAAAATAATTTACCTTGCAACCAGAACCATCTGCTTCCAAAAATGAAATATTTTTTGGTGATACTTCACAGCTTTTATAAAATTCGTTATAAAAATCTCTTAAAGAATCATCGGTAGGTTTGATTAAATTCAAGGCTTTTTCCATGCATACGCGAGCATTTACGTGTACTACAGTGCCATACGAACGCAAAGCTTCATTTGAACGTTGAAGAAATAATACAACCACACCTTCACTACGGCCATAACCACTAGCTAAAAATTTCAATATGTTATTTCAAATATACCGATTATCGTAAAAATAATTAAATGATTGTACCATTTTCATCGAATGATCTGCAAAGACCATCTTCACTGAGTTTATTTAATCCTATCCAATTTTTTGCCATGTCTGGATACCAAATTATATTAGTGACACCGACCAATGCGGCTTCAGTTCTACCTTTTGCAATATCGTTAGCAGCTTGTTTTAAGACTTCTATACCTCCAATCCAAGATGAATCTATATTGTAACTAGGACCGTGCAAATTTAAAATGTTTGAAATCCGATTCGCCAGTAAAGCTCTAACATGTGCTAATAGCCAATAGGGAGTAGTCAATTTTTCATCACAACCCACTGCTTCACTATCACTTACACATGATGCTGTATATACAGAAATTTGTGATCCATTTAATTGACTTGGATTCAATCCTAATCAAATTTAAAAAATATAAAAAGTTTATGTTATTTATATTTTTAAATTCATATGATATAAAAATTGAATTTTTAAAATCAATACCTGCATCTATAATTGCTTCATAAGACCTTTCTAATAGACATCTAGTCAAAGGATCCATTGCTTTTACGATTCTAGAATTGATTCCCATAAAGGTGTCATCTAGTTTTTGTGCTACTGATACTTTACCAATTGCTGGTGGTACTCCTGGCCAATCATCTAAAACGTTAATATAAAATAAAATTTATAATAATTTCATGCAGTAATCATGATTTTAATAAAAATAATTTAACTATCTATATTTTAAAATTTTTAAAGCAATGTCTATTTTATAATTATAAGAGTATTAATATAAATATTATATTAAGTCATAGACTAGAACGATATTTTCAATATTATCTGTGAAAATATATTAAAATGATATTTTTGTTTGATGTTAACAATAATTGTTTTTTATTAGGTGTTTTCTTTACATTAACAAATGGCACATAAAAATAGAAGTTTTCTATAATTATTTCTTAAATTATTGTCCTTATAAAGATCATCAAAATATAAAAATTGACACAGATTCGCAATATCATATATCACAAGTTCGATCGGTTATCATAACCGATCGAACTTGTTCGGTATCCCTCTATACATTTTGATTAAGAAAAAGTTTAGTAAATCCTTCATAAATTAAAATTCGTTTTAAAAATCCCAGCACAGTGGAAATGTGTCATAGTTGGGTCCAGTATAGATTTAATCTGAGAGCGATTAAAATCATTATCATAAAAAATGCATCGATGCAAATCTGTGTTTCGTTTTAAAAAATTGGTGGATTATTACAAAAGCTACATCATTTTCTATTTCCTTAATTGTATGCAGATTAGTAATTCTTAGATTTAAAAATATAATACATAATTTTTATAATTAATTGTTTTCAAATTATTATTGATTTTGATTTGTAATATGTTAGAATTAATCATTTTTAACCTACTTTTCTTTGTCCTTTAAAGTGAAAGTTTATATAATAAATAAATAAATTTATCGCCATAACTTTTAGCTCAACTTGCATGTTTGAAATTGCTATCAATAAAAAGAAAAAAATTGTACTCTATATATTCAATATTATAACGTGTATATATTTGGATCACTTTGTATATTCAAAAACGTAATTATTGCTTCTGATTTTGAAAAACTGACTATTTTTATTAAAAATAAATTTAGAGGATTTTAATTAAGGTCCTAGTTTAGCTAGGATTTCTTTTATAGTTTTATAATAATTTTCAAAAATGCTGAAATGTTTATAGTAAAATGTTTTAAGTCTGATATAATTAAATGAAAGATGTTTACAAAAATTATTACACTTTCTCGAATTGTTTTAAATTTTAAATTACTTAATTAAATGATTAAAGATGAGGAAAAGGTCACAGATTTTTCTATCCTCCTCTTAAAAGAACGGATCACTCTTTTAAAGTTCTTTAAATTTGTGTCTTTAGGATAGTTTATAATAAAATGAATTAATTTAACCATAACTTTTAGCTCAACTAGCAAGTTTGAAATTGCCATCATTAAATAGAAAAAAATTGTATTGTTAAGATTAATATGCAGTCAGGAAATTTTATAATTACTATTTACAGTAAATTTATCGGGAAAGATCAATATTTTTTTGGATTTTTATCGTAATAGATAACTTAAATAGAAATAATAGTAATCATTTCCTAGTATCTTTTGGTGTTTAAAAAGATTCTACAATTGAAATATTAACTGAATTAACTTTAATGATTTACTTTAACTAAAATAACCAATCAAAAAAAAATTGTTAAAAAGATGGACTCAATTGAGCATATTATAAAATTTGATTATTATAAAAATCCATTGTTAAATTCAGGTGAAACTAAATATAATATTCTTTTTAGATATATGATTTATATAACAACATGTTACAAAAAAATTTGGAATATTATTGATTAGTAGTTGCGCATACAATTAGAGTTAAAAAATTAATTAATTACAAAGTAAAATTATTTACTTTTGTAGTTCAATACTTTTAACGTATCAAATCTAATTCGACAATGAATACTTTAAAATTATTAGAAATTGATGATTTTTATAGTTTATATGGATAAATATAGTAAAGCTACTTTTTATTTGATTAAGGGATTTTTTTCAATTTTTGAAGGTAATATCTTTAATTAGATACGAATTATAATCATTTGACGTATCGTTAAAAAAAGTAGGTTAAGTGAGGATTTGAAAAATAAATCACAGCCACAAATAAAACCAAATAGTAAAATAGCATTAAAATAAATAAGAAATTTCTTTTCATGAGGGGAGACTACAGTGATGGAATTCTTGATAATTATTGGTTATTGAATTTAAATGAGATAAAAATCAAATAATTTGAAATTTTTTTTCCAACTCAAAAATAATTAAGGAAAAAATGTAAAAAATGAATTGCTACAGGTGAATTCGAATCTCGTACCTTAGGGTACGCTTAGGCGTGATATATTTAAGTGTTACCGATCGGCAACTGTTCGTCGCTTTAATCTATAGGTAATATTGACAATTTAAGTAAATTCAATTTTTAAAGGTACTTTTTTCAATTTAAAAAAAGGAAAACAATTTTAATTTAAAGTTTAAATTTTTATTCTATATCAATTAAATTATATAATATTCATGAAAGTCAGTGTAAGATATTTTAATAAATTTATCGATTTTCAAAATTGTAATTTTTTTTGGAGATTTCCCCCATATACAGGGAACGAGAGATTTTTTTTCCAACTTTTAAAGATAATGTCTTCAACTAGATACGATTTTTGATCTTTTGACGTATTGTTTAAAGAAATCGGTCCAGTGAGAGCTGAGAAAAAGTGGCGACAGACAGAAAAAAACACATCATGGTAAAATTAATACCTTCTCAGCTTCATATCGAAGCTAAAAGCAAAAAAAATTATTTTACTACCTCCATGATAAATTAGAACGTTTTTATAAAACAATATAATATGTTTGTAAAACAATGTACACTTGTTTTTTGATTTTATGTTTGATAACTTTTATTGTATTGTATTAACATTTTTAGTGAAATTATTATTTTAAATATACAAGGCTGTAGATTTTTTCTATGGTGGCCCAAGAGTTTTTCATTTATAACATCTTAATTTTTTAATATTATAAAAATGTATATCTTGACTTATAAATGCATTCATAAGAATCATAAGTATAGAATACAATTGATTATTTTTAAATGGCGCTTTTACTTATACATATAATACACTTATTGTAAATTTGTCAATTTTAATTATTTTAAAATTTAATGTTTAGAGAAATGGACTTTTTTAACCGTAATGAATATTTATTCCATAAACCGTAGGTCCAAATACATTTAGTAAAACTAAAATTTAGTGAATTTAAATCATAAAAATAATGTCTTGATAGATTAGCACATTACATACCTTTAGACCATCTGCAATCGTCATCTGTTACCATGTTCACTTTATTATTCAAATTTAATTGGAGTTCCTCAATATTTTCTGATTTTGGAAATTTTCCTCCCACTCCAGAGATAACAACTTCAAATAGGTTATCGTTATTCCCCATATTTAAAATTCTCAGAATATTTATCAATGCTTAGTACCAACGAATAACTAATAATAAATGTGTCTATTTACAACCGATCACGCTTCGCATTTGCAGAAATGACCTACGCTGAACTACGAATAGGAACATAAATATGCGACTCATACGCATCGATTTTTTAGTAGGTAGAGTACATCTTATTAACAATTCGACATCGACATCATTACGCTGTATTCTACTGATTATATCAATAAATCGCCCCAACAACCAGTTAAATAACACGAACGACTTCCTTATAGAATATTAAAAAAGGTCAAAAATAATGTTTCAATATAGGTCGGGAGGTATATTTCAATATATAAATTAATTAAGTCTATGTTTACATATTTTATGTTGAGTCAAAAATTTATAAGGACAGGCAGTTATTAGGCGTGTGCTAATATACATAGTGTATTAATTTTCCTCCAATTTTAAAACTTAAAATTTTAACATACATTTTTTTATGAAATATTAGTTATACATTTTGAGAAATTTAATGAAATTCAGTAAAATATTGAATATTTTCAAGTCGTGATTAAAATACAAAAATATGTTTATTATTAGAAATATAATGACATTTATCGCAATCGATAATTTTCCGGAAGTTTGTAAATGTTTGAGTTTCTAAAGCACTTTATTTTAGATAATATTTAGTTTTGCATATAGCTACACATGTTACGGACAAGCGAATTAATGTAGTATCCAAACGGTTTTTAATGAACGATATACAGCGTAATCGGTATATCATAAAACACTCAATTACTCACAAAATAAAGACAATATTGGAAAAACAATTTTTGATTTCATTGAGTAGTTACATATAATTCTTGATTTATCAGCTATTAATTACTTTTTAGAATCATCCCTTTTAACATATAGGGATGTTGACTTAATTTTTTAAATGACAAAATACATACTTAATTAGCTTATAAAATATAAATTATTTTTTATCACTAGTCATTTTTTGGTCATACTCTACCTCCCACCTAGATATAAAAAAATGATCACATTGTATGCTAAATGCATATTTTATATATTCAAATAAATTTTTAAGCATTAAATAAAAAAAAAATGCAAAAAAAAACGTATTTTTACACGTTTCCTACTCAGGTATGCATGCATAATAAAAGTTTTTTTTTTTGTTTTCGTTGTTTCAAATGAATTTTAATTAATATGTTAATTAATAGGTATAAATTATGACAAAGGCTTAGTCCTTAAAAATTGCTGTAACTTCCAAATTTTATATGAAAAAAAATTAAGATAAGAGAAAAATCAATTTAATCTCCCCCATTTTTTTATGCCATAGCGCAAAATAAAAAGTAATGGGTTTCAGAGTAATTTATTTTTCATTTACAATATAACAAGATTGCATATATTCCTATGTTTTTAGCTTTGAAAGGGGTTCAAAATAGCAAATTGTATACAAAAATTTAACATTTTATACTTTTGAAAATGTTCCGAAAATACTCCGATCTTCAAACATATGTTATGTTAATGTTAACATATGCTAAATTAAATGGTATATTATTTATTATAAGTTAAAAAGTTTGTCCCAGCACCTAATTTTTTATATGTAAATAGCCACCGTAGTTAAAAACATGGTAATTTTGTGTTAACATTTTTATTTCATATCTTATTTTTCAAATTTATATTGCTTTAACATTTTGAAAAATGTATGAATAAATAATTTTTTTTATAAGTACTTTATACAAGTCCTTTTCGTCCGACATACATTTTTATAAAATCGGACCATATCCCTTTTTATATTCATATATTATAAATATATATTCATATATTACACTTATAAATCATAAAACTTGCAATCAGAATATAAATAAGGCAATAGGAGATCATGTAGCTTTTGGAATAATTCACCAATTTTTTAAAATTAAACACTATCTATAGATTTGCTTCGAAACGTTTTTTATGATACGATTTTAATCACTGTCAGATATCATCTATACTGGACCCAACTATGGCACGTCCCTACTGTGCCGCGACCCCACTGTGCTGAGTTTTTTTCATAATAAAGTATATTAAATTAGCTTTAATTTAAGGTATATATAAAAGTGTCAGTATTTCCGGAACATTTTCAAAAGTTAAATTGAAAGAGTTATTTTTTTATTATATTTACAATTTTAGATGCTATGACCATTAGTTACATTTAATATACATCTATAGTTACATATAGATGTTTATAATTATTGACTTTATTTAAAATATATTTTTATAATTTCTAAATTGTTGCGATCGGAGCCTAGGTACCTTTCGCCCTCTTACTACGGTCCTGAAATAAGGAAATATAATCTTAATATTTTAAAAAAATTAAATGTTTTAATCATTTTGTGTTGATTTAATTAAAATTTGCTAACGCTATTCTTTTATGAGTACGATAGCACTTAAAATATAAAATTACATTTGAAAGCAGTTAACTCTGCGGGGGTGGTTGAAACAAGGTGAGAAAAACGTACAATATGTTTTTATGAGCACTAATGAATTAGCAAACACGCAACCTTTTAAGTGGTCCATTCCCCGATGCCTGCATTAGTACGGTTGTTATTACAATTATTATTAAGTGTTATGATTAATAGTCCGACATCCGACTAACCTGTGTGAATAAACACATTGCGTATCACCTGCAGTTCACACTGACTAATAACCGACTATTAAAAGATCTCACCAAAAAACACCTTTTATTCTTTACAAACCACTACAGTAAACTTACAAATAATATGTAATATTTTTTCAAGCCATTTATTTTTAGACTGTTGAAAAATTTGCCAATGCGTAAAATATAAATAAAAAAAATTAGTAATAACCTTAAAGTTTTAATTTTTTTTTTTTTTTGGACGTATAAATGATGAATTTAATTTGGTATACAGTTAAGGGAAAGCATCTATGGGAAGTATACTGAGTGCATATACCCTAGATGACACTAAAATGTTAAGTAACAAAAATTATTAAGTAAAGACTTATTTACATAAAAGTAGAGAAAAATATTTTGATGAGCAAATTAAAAGGTCATTGGAACGTTAGCATCGAGTGTACCTGGCGACTAAGTATTTTTATTACAAAAACTTTTATGTTATACAATTCATTCAACAGAAAATTGTCTTATTAATACAATAATTAAATTGTTATTCTTATTTGAACGTTGAGATATTTTATTGTATTGGTATATATTCTTGTGTGTTTAATGTCTCAAAAAAAAACTGTTTATACAATAATAACATGAGAGAAGTTTAATAGTGAGTCGTGGAGGGTTGTATGATAATGGGCGGAGCATCTGGGCACGCCCCGTTTGCTTATAAAGGGAATGTAGATGAATTTAAATAACAATAATATGAAAAGAATCAGTTGTCGACCCTGTGTAAAATATGTCATAAACACTTGCTTCTATATTTTTATATTAATAGCCCTTTTCCTTAGAACTAAATTTACTCTAGTTAGAAACTTCTATTACCTATAAGCTTTTTAAATTCCTTCTGGATGACTAACGTTATTTTACTTTAGCTTTTAAAGTTAACATAATTTTTTACAAAATGAACTCTATGTAAAGCGGTCTCTACTATTAAAACACAAAAAGAAAAAGCATTTATGATAAAAAATTAGTAGTTCGATGTTAGAATATTGAGCTTAAAAACATAATTGAGTTCAAAAGGATACTTTTAATTATAAAATTTTAAGTATAATAATAATTTATCGTATTTAAGTCAATTACAGTTTTATTTATATTTTTAATTTAAATATCTATTCCATAATTATAAAATTATGTATGTAATTATAGATAAAAAAAACACTATAGTAAAATAATTTACCTTGGATAAAGATTATTAATTTATAACATAGATAATCGAACCTATATTGTATGCGACACACCTAATTCCTTAAATGACTGAGTTATATTGCGAGTTATTTTAAATAAATTTTTTTACAAAAAAGAAAAATACAAAAAAATTATCATTAGAAAAGAAAGTATAAATATTAAATAAATATTGAAAAAATATATTAATTTGTTATTCAAGTCTATTAGGTAATTGTATTTTAAGCTAAAATCGTAGATCATTATTCAATTGATAATTTTAGCTTCGATGCGAAGCTGAGAAGGTATTGGTTTTACTATGATGTGTGTTTTTTTTTT
>NW_026099575.1:25911895-25978590 GCF_025091365.1 Daktulosphaira vitifoliae | reverse complement strand
GATATTAATAAGGAACCAGCAGATCAAGTAGCTTTTGGAATAAAACACCAATTTTTTTAAAATTAAACACTATCTAAAGATTTGCATCGAAGCGTTTATTTTTGATAGTGATTTTAATCACTGTCAGATATCATTTACTTGATCCAACTATGCCACGTCACCACTGTGCCGCGACCCCCCTGTGCTGGGTTTTTATTATTGAATTTATAATTTTTATAACTTATCAATTGCTTAAGAAAAAAAACAAGAAGGTCATTTTATGAACCAAATGTGTATTTTAGAGAAAGTCTTGGGTCAATCCCCTATTCAAGACCAAGAGCTATACTATTAAAATATATACATATTTTTGGATCAACATAATTATACTACTGTGTGTATTTAGTACTATACTAGAAAATTAAAACTGAAATTTTTTGGGGGGATTAATGTCAAAGAATTTAGATGAATTTATCTTCTTAATGAACTTATAAAATTTAAGAATCACTATATATTGGAGAGAGTAATCAATTTTTTTCCTATGTTTAATTTCACTAGTTAAATTTTCAACCCTCCTGAAAATATTTTGAAAATACTGATATGAATTATTTGTTGTTGTGTCAGTAAATATAGAATTTCATTATTCAGTTTCTGTACTTTAGAGATTATTTTAATAAATTTTATCGGAATAATTAACAAATGGAGAATATAAAAAAAATAATCTTAAATTTTCAAATAATATTATATAAGGGAAATAATTATTATAGTACAGTTTTATATTAAACATCTTTAAGTTCTTCTGTGCTGTGTCAGCGTGTATGCCAGTGTATACAAGAGAAGTAAATGGGATCTAAAGGGTGAACGATTACATTAGGTGTAGTGAATGGTACAACAAAAGAGAAGAAGAGCTTTTTAGTCGGGTATAACTGATTATTGGACCTTAATGGAAACGGCCATTTGCCAAAAACGGTCTAAAATTTTCGTTGCCCAGGAAACCGTATTATCGTGTCTAAAGGATGTTGAGAACTTTTACAAGGTGTAAAAAGGACCTATGCGAAAGGATAGCTAAGATACATGGCGTATATAGGTGGGATAGGGACACAAAAGGTAGGCGGGAAATGGCCAAAGGGGATAAACGAGGGATAAACTTTAAAATCCTATTTTAGTTTAACGCGTTACACTCTCAACAGATTCGCACGTTTTATTCCACTCACTTCTTTGGCTCCATTGATACGTTAAAGTTTTATTTTATGTACGTACGAAACTATTTATGATTAACTTTATTTAACTATTATTCGATGACCAAGATATTTCTTTAGTAGTTTAAATTTGTTTTTAAATATTCTTCATTTTAATAAAACTATTTTAAATTTATTTATTTGGTTTATATACATATGTACATATAATTTTTAACTTTTTTACATACAAATTTTAACTGAAAAAGTTACTTGTTGAATATTTGATTTCATCTAGGCCTTGTATGCATTTAAATTATTAAGGTGTACTTCTATCAATGTCGTTTAAAATTTAAAAATAATACACAATAATTACAGCTATTTAAAAAAACAAACGATGGTACAGAATATTACCAAATTAGATAAATCGAATATCTGAAATAGTTATACTCTATATTATTACGAGATAAAAAATATATAATGCTCCAAGACTACAGACAATTTAGTATATAGTAATTTAGTATATCATTTACTATATGTTTTAAAAAAATGATAAATGAAAATTATTTTATAAAATCTTATTAAATTAATGTTTAATAATTAATTAATTAATAAAAAAATTAGTATTTTACAGAATATAGTATCATGGATACATCTTCCGATTCTGATGAAGTACATCGTATAAGTTATGAACAACAGTCTTATACTGTCTACGATAGAAACCTAATCAAATCACCTTTAAGACATTCAGAATCATCCAACAATAGTAGTGCTGATGAACCATGTGCCAAATCATATCACAAATTTTCAATTGATCGTATTTTGGGAAGATTTAGTGCAAATGGTAGTACCGTCACAGGCCCTGCGTCTTCAGAATCAGACAGACCTTTTCATGTTGAACCTTTGCGTGTGGGTAAGTCAAAAAGTACAAGATGCATATTATTTTATTTGTACAACAAATCGCCTTTATTTCACTATTAATAAATAAATAAATACAATTAATAAATAAAAATTATAAATTAATGCTAAGCTGTACATATTTAAAAATAGGGTAAATTTTAAACAAACAGAAGTTATATTGTTTTAGGATTTGATAGTTTAACAGAACTTAACGGTCAAAGTCTTCCATACTCATCTTTATTATATGGTGGATGGTTTGCGGCGGCTGCTGCTGCTGTAGCTGCTAACAAGACTCCACCATCTCATTTATTTGGTCTTCAAGGTAAAATTCAAAGTAATCTAAAACATAACTAAAAATATATGATCATTAAATAAGTATTATATTAAGTAAAATGTATTTCAAATATATCATAGTTATGTTTATGAACATAAATGATGATTCAAGATATTCTAATATGTTTTGTTACCATAAATTGAACGTGTATTCAGATTCATAAAGCTGAAAGAAGAATATTTTTATTATTTTATTAATAAATTAAGGGGTTTAATTTTTTATTCTAAAATTTTGAAAGACCTACTTTATACTTTCTCTCGTAGAGTAATATCTTTATAATAAAAACATCAAACTAGTATTTTTTCACCCACTCCTTCAAAATGTATATAAAAAGACAACTCCTTTAGATTTAAAGGCTTCTCGTTAAAATTTTCAAAGAAACAAAAAAAAATTATTTTATAATAAAATTTAGCAAAGACGATAAATAGTTTTTTATTATAATTCTATTAAAAACCATCGGTCATATAATATGTTAAAATGAATTATTTTTTTCGCGCCTCTATGTATTACTTGAATAATTTTTTTACATTAAACAAACTACATTTTTTTCTTGACTAAAAATACAATTTTTACAAAAAGTGTTCATCAAATTTATAATTGTAAAAACCATGTATGATGTATAACCACCTCAACGATTTTAAGTGATATATCCTTTATTACAATAAATAATAAATTAATTGACTTTAGGTTACTAGTTCATTAATAACTCATGGAGTTAATTGGCCTAAGAAAGTAAAAAATGTTTCCGTTCATCAATGTAGAGTTTAACACTAAAATAATAATAATTCTATAATTAATGAATGTTAATTAAATTTAGTAAATTTCTATAGTATAACGGTTGTATTTTATTATAGTATTATTCTGATATCATTTTCTGCGCTTTTTGAACAATTATGTATACAAATACCCACTTACATGCCTTAAAGTACTTCTATACATTCTTATATGCTTATGATAAAACATATAGCTTTAAAATGTGTTGAATTTATGAAAAAACTAGATGAATTAACAATTAAAGATTTTTTTTGGCTTGCTGTGTAATATAGTTTAAACTCATATGTGTTTATTTTGGAAGAATTTTAGATTGGGATCTTGTTATCATTATAAAAATAATAAATCCCCTGGCATTACCATATCCGTGTCGCGGATATAAAACATTTTCGAAAGAAGCTTTTAGAAGATACGAAATCATTTTCAGGAAATTTTATCATTAAAAATTCTTTTTTTGTTTACTAAGCGATGAGAGAGAAAAATGCATCGCTTGTCTTGATGATCTTTTTCACGAAAACTATCCTTACAAAATGCCAATATTATTCCTAATGTTATACAAATTCTTCTACACGTTCGAAATTAAGACACTTCTTTTGAATTACAAACGTGTCTTATACATTTTCCCGACATAACCCTGACCTGAAGTCTTATTTAAATTATATCCCAGCTGTGTGTATTTACTACTTCCTTTTACGACGTCTAATAAAAAAAAATAGCTATTTATTGACCTGTTAACCTGTACATCCTTTATGTCAAAACACAAATTGTGCACAATGCGTTATATTTAGTAGTTCAGATAATGTGAATGACTTTCATATAGTGTATTATTATTTTTTATTAATATCACATTAATATACATCGATTATAAAAAATATATCGTTTAAACTTTTCTGTAAGCATTTATCAAATTATTATTCAGTAAAATACAATAAAATTAAAAATATAATTTTGTAATTTATAATTCAGTTCCTACATAAGTCATTGTATATACCTAATAATCTTTGCGTAGAATATAGAAAATTGTTTAAATTATTGACACAGATTGAAAATTTGTTTTGTGAGGATGTTAATCCCATACACTATTTCATAACTCTGAATAAAAGACGCAACGAGGATCTTCTCCAACAAATTATTTCATCTTATCTGTCAAAAAATACAGTTTTTTATGGAGGCTATACATATGTCTATATGAACTCCCGCTACTCATATGAAAACCAAGCTAATAGTTTAAATATTAAAAGTAATAAAATAGCAATACATTTACACTGTCTAGACTATCTAGTACTTTACAAGCATTTGCATTTCGATTATAATGAATCATCAAATTTAAAGCTTAGAAAAAATAAAGCTAATATTAGCCTTATATTTTTTAAGAAAATAGAATTTTTTTTTTATAAATATTGTTTTTTTTTAAAGAATTAAAAATAAATACGTTGTTTAAAATTTGTTCTTAGACTTAGTCTGATAAAAATTCCTCTTTCCAACTCTACCAAGTTTTACTTTATTTGAAAAATAAAGTAAATTAATAACATTTAAAATTAAATACGCTGTAAAATGAAATTAAGATACTATTTTTGAATAGGAGTATCCGTAAAGAAAACACGAATCATTTAATAGATATGTCCAAAAAAAAAACACTTTTTCATATTTTAAAAAATTTATTTATCACGACTAATGATGTTTATTAAATGACTGATTTTATAATTATAATCAAAATTTTCAGCCCCTAAAACAGTAGGCCGAAGATCCAGGAAACCTGGATTAGATAGGAAACCAAGACAAGCGTATAGCGCCAAACAGTTAGAAAGACTAGAAGCCGAATTTAAAGTGAGTATTTTATAGCATATATCTAGTTTTAAAATGTTTGTGTTTCATGAAGATTTTCAGAAGAACATCTTGAAAATTATTTTATGTGTCAGTTTAACTAAAGTAAAACAAACAAAATTACGAAAAATTATTTAGGCCAACATAAATAAAGTGATTTAGGTAATTTTTCATAGCCGTTAAATCTGAATTTCAATATTTCATAACCTGTAAATCAAATTTTTGATTTATTAACTTATATTTTAAACATGTCAGTATGTCGATTTTAATTTTATATCACATGAGCTTATTTATTTATATAATAATTATCAATAATTGAATTGATTTCTGATAAATACGTTTTTATTACTGATAAGAAATATTGAATAGAATTTATCGAACTATTCCGTTGTTATTTCTCTTAAAAATATTTAATAGTTATTTAAACTATTCAATATCATTATTCAAATAATAAAAAAAAATGATTTGTTAGTTTTTTTAAATTTTAATAGCTTTTTAAATATTTAATAGTTTAAAAATCTATTAAATACTCCTCGATAGTTTAAAATATTCACCACTAGTTTTAATCCATAGCAATTTATAGTTAAAAAAAAAATGATTGTTATCATTATCATTATCAGCTCTGTTTTCAAAATGTTTAGTAAGATTCTTATAAAAATACTAGTTAATAAATTTCACATAAAATATATAAAGACATTTTGATATTAATTTCGATTTAAATTTAAAGACAGATAAGTATTTGAGTGTAAGTAAACGTATGGAACTGTCAAAAGCATTAAATCTGACAGAAGTGCAAATAAAAACGTGGTTTCAAAACAGAAGAACTAAATGGAAAAAGCAATTTGCATCTAAATTAAAAATTGCGCATAGACATGGTTTGTTTCATCCAGTGCAACATTATGCAAGTCTTTTTACTCCGCAATGTTATTTTCCATCATCAAGTAATGTTTCACAAAATTATAACTGTGCTCTGTCACAACCAACTCAAACATCACACGATCAAACAACGGATCTTAATCTTAAGAACAATTTGTTAGAAAGAATTAAAAAAACCGATGATGAATATCATTTATGAATTTCATATAAACTATATTATATTTTCATATACAGATAGTTTTTAATAAATAATTTTTATTAATTCACTTAGTTCATTTCATCATTAAATTGCTATATGTTTATCTATCACCCCTCTTAAAATTGTCTTCTGTGTTTTTTAATATAAGAGGTATAAAATATGACGCACAGTTCAATATGTTGTATTTATTTAAGGAACAATCTTTTTGTTTTAACTTATATTTTTAGTAGTTCAATAATAACGCAAAAATGTAGTTAATAAAGATATAATCAATCAAAATAAAAACATATAAAATATTGATACACTTAAAAACGGATAAATAAATAATACACAAAATAAAAACTTAAAGTCACAAACGTACCACACGGAAAGAGATTACCTTCGGTACTCCCGAGGTCTTCTCTTTCTCCCTTTTTAATTCATTCCGTTTCATCTTATATACTAAAATATTTTGTTTGTCTTTTTATAAAATTCATATAGTAATCATTTTCAAAAAGGTTTATAAATATTTACTTCCTGATCTAGTAACAATAATTCGGGGAATTACAATTAATCCAAACATTACAAAAGTGTTCTACTTCTAGGTTTACAAATAATAGACTATATTATATTTTTGTAATAATAGATTAAGAAATTCATAGTTAAACCAAACATTACAAAAATTCTTTGTTTTCAGTTTTATAAAATAATGACCTATATTACAAATAAAAACATCGTATTACATATTTATACTGTACATAATATAATAGTTTTGCATTTCTCAAATAAAATAAAATTAAATGCTTATAATTTCTAATAAAAATGCTTGTCCTAAAATTTCGTTTTAAAATACTACTCTTGACATTGTAGACTATTTGAAATAAAGTAATAAAAAAATAGATTAAAATGGTTTAATCGATTTTACTTTTATTAAAAATTAAAAAAATTTAAGATATAAAAAGAGTTGTTATTAATATGTATGGGGTAACCATACTCAAGTATATACAGAGAACCCATTACCAGCCAACAGGGGGGATTAAAAATGACCACTATTTCACAAAAAATTACATTTTGAAAGTGTTCCGGAAATACTGACACTTTTATATATATCTTAAATTAAAGCTAATGTAATTTACTTTATTATGCAAAAAAAAAATTCGGACTTTATTTTGTCTTCTCAGTGAACCAGACATCAAAGTTAATAAAAAAATGCGATTTTTGTAATAAAATTCATTTTTATAATTTAACTTTATAAACCTATAACTTTTTGAAAAATTTATGAATCATTATATATTTTTAAGATAAGTACTATTCATATTTATATGTATGTATATAAATATATATATATATATATTTATATATTACAATAATAAATCATAAAACTTAATAATACTACTTTTTACTATTTAATGATGTCAATTTCAAACTTGCAAGTTGAGCTAAAAGTTATGGCAATAAATTCATTTTTAGCTTCGATGCGAAGCTGAGAAGGTATTGGTTTTTCTATGATGTGTTTTTTTTTTTGTGTCTGTTACCACTTTTTCTCAGCTCTCACCGAACGGATTTCTTTCAACGATACGTCAAAAGATCACAAATCGTATCTAGTCGAAGACATTACCCTTAAAAATTGAAAAAAATTCCCCCGTTCCCCGTAAATTGAGGAAACCTCCAAAAAAATTACAAATTTAAAAATCGCTATTTTCGAAATTTTTTCAATTTTTTTTACTTAAAATTGCCATAACATTTTTAAAAATAACCGAATCAATATATATTTTTTTTATAGATGCTTGATGTCTTTACCTATCATTTAGTATATTTTTTTTATAAATTTAACCCTTTATCTGCCCACAGGGGAGGATTTAAAAAGACAACTTTTTCACAAAAAATTAACTTTTTTAACTTAACTTTTGAAAATGTTCCGGAAGGTCTGACACTTTTATATATATCTTAAATTAAAGGTAATGTTATATAAATTTAATTTGAAAAAAAAAATTTGACCTCTAGATTTGTCTTCACAGCGAAAATGGCTACTGAATGCTATTTTCGTGTGAAAATTCTCGATTTTATTTTTTATATTTTTAACTTTATAATGCTATAACTTATTGAAAAGTGTATGGATCAACATAATCTTTTTATGTGAAATAATAATTTTTAATAATCCCTTTTTCATTCGACATACTTTATCTTAATCAAGATATTAATAGGGAACTAGCAGATCATGTAGCTTTTGGAATAATACATCAATTTTTTTAAAATTAAACACTATCTAAAGATTTGCATCGAAGCGTTTATTTTTGATAGTGATTTTAATCACTGTCAGATATCATTATACTTGATCCAACTATACCATGGAATCACTGTCCCGCGACCCCCCTGTGCTGGTTTTTTTTTTATTTTAATTTAAGTATTTCACCATGAATACTTATTGTATAATACACAGATTGTATTTGTTTATCATTTCAATAAAATAATAATAAAGAGAATTAAAATGAGAATTATCAAATATTTTGGTCGAGATAACTCTATCAAAATATGAAGTAAAATTTAAGTTACAGATTTTCATAAAAAAATATTATTGCTATATGAACAATGTTCATTGAACATGAATGTTATTAAACATCGGAATAGGTACTTACGTATGATTGCATTCACTAGAATTCAATTTAATTTAATTAATAATGTCTACTTTATCAATGAATGTAGAACGAAAAATTAAAATTAGAAATGGTTTTTTCAAATACTTTAAACATTTGCTTTCAAGGTGACATTAAAATGGATGACCTACGATAATTCATAGACTATTTTGTAATTCAACTTAGAATCAAGATAAGGGTTTACCCTTTATTGAATTGGTCGATAACAACTTCAACTTTTATTGACCAATCATTTTTTTAATTAGATCATTATCTAATTAAGAAAATAAATTTTTCTAGTTGATACACATATAAGGCAATAATGGGTGAATATAAAAAATATTTCATGATTAATTGAAAAAATATAAAACTAAAAGACACAATAAAAAAAAACACATCATAGTAAAATTAATCGCATTGAAGCTAATAATCAGTATTTTTTAGTTTTTAAAGTAATTAAGTATATAGAATATAAGTATATAGTATATAGAATTTAATTTATATTATTTTATGACATAATTTTTGTTTATATATGTATTTTATAAAAGTAATCCGAAACTAATGTAAAATCTATATAAATTTTGATTTTTTTAATTTATTGGGATAATTTATGTACTAGTATTAATTTGTGCATACATTATTGTAAAATTGAATTATTCTTGTTAAATATTCAACAAAACTCATAAGCGTAGGTGGATTATTATGGTTAAAAACCCTGTTTTATATATACATCAGAAATAGTCTACCAAAGAAATATCTTGAAAGAATATGAAATTGAATAGATATTAATGTATTTAACTGGCATAAATCCAGTTGACATAAAAATTCAATAAAATTATAATTAACATTATAATATTGTAATACTTACACCATAAATATAATTGTAGAATAAAATGAATATTTACCAAAAATATAAGGAAATTAAACATTACACTAATAATAGAATGAAAAATACATATATAAATGATAATTACATGAACAATTTGCAAAATGTTTATAGAAGTGTCAACTGATATGTTGACAATGAATTCATATGTTTTAAGCTATTACCAAGCAGTTGATAACGCATCTTAACTAGGTGCGTGGGTACCAAAGTTCATTTTCGTTACGCTGGTCCTATGTTAGTTTCCCGTTCTCTCAGTTACAAGCAATAGCTTTCAGATAGGACCAAGGCCGGACATGTTCTTACGGTTACCAAATAAGTGCTTCTCTTCATTAACTTGATTAGAAATTTACTATACAAGGGATCTGTACAACTTTCAGAACTCAACGTTCTGAAATTTAACAGGAGATTCATCCATTTACTTTCTTTATCTACCATTATTTTATGCCAATGAGGGTTTTGGACCTCGCAACCACTATTACTCGTTGGTTTTATATTAAATAAAAACTTTTTTATGTACTTATTTAGAAAGATAAATTATTGTTTGACTTATTAAAATTAAAATTTTGGGTCCAAAGACTTTTCTGTCTAGGATGAAGTACAGGCGCGGACTACACCAGTTTGACCGTGTTAAACACACCCAGGACATAAAATTACTAGAACACATCTTCTAAATAAACATTATAATAATTTTGTTACTTATTTTGTCAATAAATAAATTATTATAAAAATATTTATAACTGAGGAATTAAAAGATTTTAATTGAAAATATCATTTAATTTAATGTGTACTATATAGCAAGTTTTATTAATTTAATTAAAAAAAAAATTGATACATATGTCAAAAATTTTTCTAGATGTACTAGAAATGATCATACTGAAAATATAGTAGTAACATGAAAATATAGTTACAATTTAAAAAAGATACAATGGTGTTTTGATAAATTTATATATACATATAAGTAAACTGTTAATGATCAAATGAAACTGATAAATTAATTCTAATGTAAATATCAAAGTATATTTTATGAATTAATTTAATATTAAAAAAAAATATATATCAACATATTTAATATACTTATATTAGTATTCACTTGCTATTCTATTTGGTATAAATAACTCAATAGTAAAAAATATATCATTTTATAAAACAATGAAACAATTAGCACAAAAAAATTTATGCAATTTAACAAGATATAATTTTTTATATAATAAATTATTTTCAATTATATTATTACAAATATAATTATATTTATGAATGAATATAATTAATTAGAATTGTCACGCCAAACACACTATAATAATAAATTTCTTAAATGAGTTTAAGTCAGAAAAAATCATAACGTAAATATTTATAAATATATATACATGTACAAATGAAAGAACAATAAATCAGAGAGATATTGTATTTTAAAACTATAATAACTTAAAATATATAGTCTAGGACCAAAGTCTAAGCAAAATTCAAGTATTTATACAGCCTTTTTGTGTACAACCCAACCGCCAGTGTATGTTCGCGCAAAGTGACCAGTTCTGCGTAAGCGGCCTACAAACAATAACAAACACATTTAACAATTAATATGAATATTTTTTATTGTAAAATCTTGGTTAAATTCTTAATTAAATTTTTTATATAACATACATTTAAATGGCACTTACATTGAGCATTAGCAAATATACAAATAATTCTAAAAAAGCAATTCAATTTAAAAAATTTATAAAATAATTTATTTCTAAAAGCATTAAAAACTTACCTATATGTTATTGTCATTATTGAATGATACGAGACAATAGTATAAAAAAATTTTTAAACCACAATAATATTATACAAAATATTAATGATGCATATTTGTGTTATAATATAACTATAACACTATAAAAATTTAGAAATGTTAGGATTATTTTTTAATTTTAATGTTTATCCTCTGTCTATTAACAAATAAAAAATTTTAATTTTCTTCAATTTATAATTATTGTGAGAATTTACTTGATTAGTAAAATACTTTAGAGACATTTATAAATACTATTAAATAGAGATTGTTTAATTTATTTATTTATGTACATAAGCTATGATATATATATATTAATACTAAAAAATAATATATATTAATAATTAATCAGTCATGTAAATAGGTAGAATAAATTTTCAAATGAAAAATGAACACTTTAACTATAAGTGTATTTTAAAATAAATTAATATGAAATCGTGTCTCGTTGTATTAAACATTCAATAAAATAAAATGTTTATGAAAAAATCATTCAAGTTAAGTTTTAATTAGCATGCACCAATGAAAAAAATAATTTAAGCAGTTAAAAATTAAAAATAATGATTAATATCATCCATCTAGAGTACTTTAATTGGAAAGACATCATATTTTTGCTCACATCTGCAGTAACCTTAATATATTAATACAGCTAGCAGAATTTAAAAGAAATATACATACTACATAAAAGCAGTTTAAATATTAAGCATAAAATTAATTTTAAGTAAAATAAATATAAAAAGAAATAAATTCTTACATATTTTTAATGTAAATATACCTAAATATTGTACGTAGCCAAAATATGAAATTATATGGAATTTGCGCCCACACGGCTCTGGCGTACTGCAAAAGAGAAAAACACCAAAATCCAAATTCAGAAAAGGTTTACACAAACATACATTTGGGTTATCAAAAACCATACATTATAGTGGAAAATGATAACAATATAATTTTTCAATAATATTATTAAGTTCACACAACAAAGAAAATGGTTAATATGTATCATACTATAATTTTTTTAAAACACACAATTATTATAAATTAAATTTCATGCATAATATGAAACACTTGATATAAATATTAATAAGTTAATAACTTAAAAGTAATAACAATATCATGGCTAACAAACAAAAAAATTTAAGTTCCTTAATGATAATTTTTTTTTTTTTAACTATAAGAATATTAATATTTTATTTTAATTTCAATTTTAATAGAGTAATATCATCAGTCATAATAATGATCCAGCATATAACAACATTATTGTTATTCACTAAGTTATTAGCTAAACAAATTGAGTAATGTTTTGAAACATGCTATAGCTGCTAATATTTAAATAAATAAAAAAAAACTGTATATTTAGTCTATCAGATCCAAAATAATATTAACCATTATTCAAAGTAAATTTCTAATTTTCAACATTTAGTTGATTTAATTTTAAATGTTAAAATGTTATTTACTAGTGTTGTGACACTATTCTTTTTCCTTGCCTTAATCCCTACTACTTGGTGTCAGCTACTAGTGTTATTACCCTATTTAATAAATTATTAAAAAAATTAAATGGAAAGAAAATTAAAGATAAAACAGAAAAGATATAAATTAATATTTTTTATATTAAACTATAAAGTTTTTAATTATAATTATTTTTTTATAAAATAAAAGGATTTTAAACTTAGAGTTTTAATTTATAAGTTAATAAAAATCATTTATTAATATATTTTTTAAATAGTGTATTAGTCACAAAAAATAATTGTTTGTTAATTTTCAGTTATTTATGCGTGTGAAACACGATTTCAGTAAATGCAAATGTCTACAAATATTTTAAATGTTACAGATCTAATTATTATGAGCTAATTTTCATGCTCCTTTATTTTTATGATTATTATTTTTTTAATAGAAAAACAAAAAACTAAGATAATTTCTAAACCTCAATGCAAATAGCTGATCAATTATTTGATCAATTTCTTGCTGTGTTTTTGAGGTGTTTTTCTAAAGAACCTAAACTTCTTTTTCAATGGTGTGTCTTTTCTTACTGAATTTAAAAATACAGAAAAAAAAATATAAATATGTTAATATTATAGATTTTTGTAATTATTTTATTAATAATATTATTGATACAAGAAAAAAAACATTAGAATGCAATAAAAGGTTGGTATAATTTATAAGCTGTACACCCGAATAAAGTTTTTAATCAATCAATTCAAAACTATCATAGAGTCAATTTTAAATAAAGTTTAGAACTATGATGAAATGAATATATTGATGAAATAATATAAAAAGTAATGTCAGATAAATTATATAAATGTGTTTTAGTACCTATTTAAACATCTAGGATTTGTTTTTAATAATATGTGTTTCTAAATAACATTTTACTCTACTACACTCTTACAATATTATAACTACAAATAAGATTCAGAATTAGGTCTGCTGAATTGTTTTTTTTTCATTATTAAAATTATGTGCAAAATTAATGAAAAATCATAATAAAAATAGAGACATACGAAAAATATTACTGAGACGACAAAATTTCAAAACTTGTTTCATCATCATGTCTTTTTTCAGCTAATTTGAATTTAGCTTGAACACCAAGACGACAGTCTGATTACCATTAATAACAATAAGTAAGTTACAAACAAACAATAAAGGAATGCAATGGGTTGTTTAAAAATGTTTCAAATTAAAATATTTAAGGAACTAGTTTTATTATAAAACACAAAATATATTAAATAAAATAAGTAAAAAATAAAGGAATCATAAAAAAGTGGATGTCATACCTTAATACTGTAGTGAACTAAATAGATAATAATAATTTAGCATATCTCATATCTTAACATACCTTAAAATAAAACAACTATAGCTCATTTAAGACTAACTAACAATGGAAATTATTTTAAAGTACTTCTTTAAAATGAAGAAATACTAAATAATACAATATTATGTAAATCTTATTCTATACAATGTACAAAAGCCCAACAACAATTTAAATTAATTAAATTTAGATGAAAATCAGAACTACATCATTATTTAAATGTAAATCAACTTACATAATGGAAACTTAATACAGAACTATTATTGGAACACAACAAACAATTGTGCATAAAAAAGAGAATTTTTTTTATAAAATAATAACATATGACTATTAATAATTATTTAAATAGAATTTATTATTGAGCTTTTATTATTTTATCTATCTTAAAATGTTTTTTTGTAATTTTTTTTTAATTTAAAATAATACTTACTCCTATCAATATTGCGCTGTAAATGTGATGCAATTCGGTGGCGAGCATCATTGTATTCTAAGTGTAAGCCAAGTCGAAGAATAGTAGGATTTTGCTCAATCAGTTTAGTAATTTCCATTTCAATCTTATTTCCTAATACTTGGGACCTCTGAACAATAATTAATTTTTAATTATTCTAAACTTAATTTAAAAATGAATGCAATAAATATGTACTAACTTGATTAGTTCCCCGAAATTCTTCTAAGGATCTTTGTTTTAATAAACATTTAATTAAACGAACAATTCCTATAGGACTTATAAAATTTGTCTCTACACTATAGATTAAAAAATTTTTTTATAGAAAATTATAACAAATTAATATATTATTTATCTAATGAAAAACAGATTTTTATAACTTACTTGCAGACACGTAGAGTACAATTCTTTTCTAAAGCTTCTGCCAATTTTCCAGCTAATCGATCAGTTAGGCCAACATTAACTAGACTTAAAGTTTCCAAATGAGTATTTTCTACTAGGGCACTGAACAATTGCTCAAATTTTTCATCAGATATATTCTACAAAATTTTTTAAATATTTACTATAAATTCTAATGTTTATATAACATCATGAAATGAAATTTTTTTGAGTTAATTATCAATAAAATAAAGAAACTTAAAAAGTGATTTGGTTAATTGACATAGAATTTATAAAATATATTTAAAACTAAATAACTCAAATATCTTTATTCACTTTAATATTATTCCAATTGAGATCAATTAATTTAGGGTCATCGTCATGTACACGTTTGATGCTATCATCAGGATCGGTTTGGTTTGGAGGTTCGGGTGGATAAACTTTTGGTTGTGTTGCTTTAGTTATACCATCCCATCCTAATCCAACAGGCTGACCTTTATTTAATAATGAAGCATGATATTGATCTTGGTTCATCATTGAATGAAATCCAAGAATAGCTAAAAAAATATTGATATTATTATACTACTTTTTTGCACTATGAATAACACTTTTAAAACAGAGTATTAATAAAAATGTTTTACAAAAAAATAAATAATTAGAAAATAATTTCATACAAAAAAAATGTTTTTGATTTTTTTTTTCTAAAAAACAGTTTAAAACTATATGAGCAAAATAATTAGATGATAATTTTTTTTTCTCTAATATAATATTGCTGTGGTTTAAGTTTTTTCAATAATTTAACTAATCTCTAGGATAAGTTATTTATCAAATATTGATCAATACCTTGATATTGATTTCATAACAAATATTGATTTCTAATACCTTATTTAGTTACTAATTTTAAAAAAATCTTATAATTGTATCTAGTACATAAATATAATAATAATACAAATTTTTCATTTAAAAATTATTTCTTAGAAAATTTTTTAATAATATTTAATATATTTAACAAATTCTACATATTTTAAATATAAAATGAAAAAAAAAATATTATAGCACTTCTCATTTATAATTCAAATGAATTATATACCATAATAGTAAGAAAAAATGATTGTCATCAAAACTTACCAGCCAAGTCAATTATTTCTTCCTGTGAAGCATTGTTTAAAGCATCTCCATATTCGTCATCAAGATCAATAGCAATTTTGTCATTATTATCAACATTGCCATTTGTTGTTTCTGGTGGAACCCACTGGAAAAATTAAAAATTAATTTGTATTTTATGTTTTTTAAAATACAAAATTTGAAAACTTGTATAAAATTTTACTTTTTTTCCTCTAACAGTTCCTGGAACATACGGTTTCATTTCAGGAAGATCAGGCGTTTCAAGAGCTTGCTTGTTAATATGCTCTATTAATTTTTTCCTATTCAATGGACCTGTAGCTTCTTTATTGCATTCATAGCTGCAACGTTCTGATGGTGGCAATAAATTATCCTAAAATAATTTAAAAATATCAAATGTACTATGAAATATTTTAATTAATCAATACACACATGGATGTTTGCAAATTTTTGATCTATATTATTACACTATAACATATGTCACACATACTACAGTCAAAATATTCACATTAAACAAATATTTGATTTTTTAAACATTAACAGTTATCTGGTGATGAATTAATAAAATTAAAATATAATTGGAAAATTTTGAAACTTAGTAAAAAGATCTTGTATGAAAAAATTTATTTATCATAGTACTTTAATAATTTTACATATCTAAGATTCTCAAAACATGAACTTTAAATTTAATATAGTAATAGTAAAATAAAACAATATTTTAAGCTTTTCTATATTTTAGAATACTCACATCGGGATCTACTTCTTTTGATAGAATATTGATCTCTTCTGGTGATAACTGCGACAATAATTGTTCAACATCGAGCTCTTCATATTCACTGAGATTCTTTCCATAAAGCTTGGCTGGTACAGTAGTCATTGTGGTGGTTTTTTTCGTTGTTGTCTACAAGCACAAAGTACATAAATTGTATTAAACTGGGTGAACGTTTTGATTTAGTTCATATTATCAAACACACATAATGCAAGGAATTGTAATATAAATACTGATTTGTGGTTTGGTTTGAAATGGCACAGGTAATAAAAGGAAATCGTACAACGTTCGTTAAAAAAGTAGGGTCCACACCCTATTCAGATAAAAAGAAAATCAATACTGCCGGTAGTATACAATATTTAAATGACTCAACAGCTGTAGTTATAGTTAAGGTCGTATTAGACTAGATAAAACCACACTAGTTCTTAGAAAAATATTTATAATATAACGACAGACAAAATGTATCGATGGCAATTGACGAATTGGTAACAAATATAATTCTTAGCGAATCTACTAGAGCACCAGGCAAATAATCTAAACACAGATTAACCACTGACTGGAAGTACATAAAATCCTGGAAGTGGAAATTGTTATCAAATGACATCATTCAATAACTGAGAAAGGCGTATGATGGTAGTCTGTGGAGGGTGTATGGAGGTGACGACCATGATAGTAATAGTAGAGGGGAGTTATGCTAGTAAACAACAATAAAAATAATGGTAATACGTGTGTAATCAAACCAGTAGCGGGCACTAACGTTTTTTGTTGTTACTTTTGCAAATTATCAATAGCCACTGTTACACGTATCTAAAATATAGCACAGATAGTGTATAGTATCGAAAACAATTCAAATTGATATCATGTTCTTTGACCTCTATAAAAATTTAATTGTTAACCCTACAGACATAGTTAAATTAGCAATTAAGTATTGTTTAAGACATTCCGATTTTTGAGATCTATGCTATAGCAGGTTATGATTGTATTTTTGCTAACGAATAAAGAGCATTTCACTGAAAATGTCCAATTTTTCAATGTATATAAAATTGTTAAATTAATTTTGAGTACATAATAACAGATTCTGTTTCAACATTTTTCTATGACCCCACAACTTTATGTTTAAAAAACAAGTTTATTTTTTTTTTTTAGAGAAATAATTTCCCTAAAACAAAATAGGAAACTACAATGATTGAAAAAGTGCATAATTTTTACCTTTTGTGATCTATACAGAAGGTTATTTTAGTTTTTCTTTAAACATAATTTAACATCAGTAGCGTAGCTAGGAGAGAGTTGAGGGGTCCGAGCACTCCCATTGATAGCAATATTTATTAGTAATGGGAAATATCGAATAGTAACTATCGAACTATTCGATAGTTTATGCTAAAAATAAACTATTCGGTTGTATAAAAATAATCCGAATAATTATTTGATAGTTTAAAATATTCGAAAATGCCCATCACTAATATTTATTATATTAGACAGAATATTTATCTCTAACATTAAGAGAGAGCAAAAAAAAAAAATGTTCAAAGTATGGAATTTTGTAGATATTTTTACAATGGACCTTTCATTATGAAATCGTGGCTACATTATGATTAACATTATTAATAAATAAATTACTGTTTTATGTTATATTTAACATAATAATATGAAAATATTGGATAAATCTGTTGTTACCCAAAGCTAAAAAATTCTAATAGAGTTTAATCAACTAGTATTTCCAATTAAATTAAGGTAAGATCATATAAGGAATAATTATCTTTCGATCAGGCCATCTTAAATAATAAACTATTAATAAAATTACTATTTGGCGTATTTGTTAATACTAGATTGAATAAAAAAAGTAGGTCTACATTACTTATAAAAATGTCAAATTTTTTTTTAAATAACGTTTATAAGCTATTTACTTTTTAAATTTTTTTTTTTTATTACTTATTAGGTATATAATTATCTACTTTTACAAAATTATAAAAAAATATATAAAATATTCTAGTTTAATCTATAATAATTTGTCACATAAGATTAATTTATTTGGTATAATTGTCTACGTTATGATAAAAAAATATATTTTTTCAAAAAATTGCAAATTACGAAAGTATAAACCAATCTATAATATGAGATATAAATGTTTATACTAATGACAAAGTTTACATTTCTGAATTAGATAAAATGTAAAATCTATTTTATATTCACACATCATTTTTAGTCAATTAACTTGACAAAAAATATAATTTAGTAAACATTACAAGAATTTTGTTGTTTTTGTGGAAGATACTAGTTAGTAGTTAGCTCTATAAATAATAAAAATATAACTTCATTTCTGATTAACAATAACTGAACTTATTATGCATAGCATCTGGATTGTATTCAAACAATATTATATTTTGGCAACTAAACTTTGATGTAATAATGAAAATAATTGTGTAACTTAATTACATAGTTGCTCATACTTACATATCTACCGTTATGGAACGATTGAAATAAAGAAGTTATGATTCATGAAGCACATAATGTTATGAAATACGAAATAATACCATAGAGATGAGTTTTAAATATCACTAGAAGTACAAATGAAAATAATGTTACAAATTTATGTCAAATATTGTATTTAACTGATTTATCTTCGACAAAAAATTCTTTCAAATCCAATTATTAGAGAAACAACGTATTTTTAAATTATCTACATTGATCTACTTTCTAATCAAGCGTAACTCATTATATACTATTGATAAAAAAGAAAAACATAACGTCAAGGTTAAAAGAAGACCAGCGAAAGCAAACGTATATTTTGTTCATACATAACAACATAGCAAAGAATAAATATTATAGGTTAATTTTAACTACGCATACTGTTAATTTTTCTACAATTTAATAAAAAATAATTTTACCACCACAAGAGAAAATTCAAAACATATATTTTTTATCTAAGTTTAATAAAAGCTGATTACAATGATTAATAATTTTTTACATGCTTAGTTATCTTTTAGTAATTATCCGTTTCATTGTAATCATTTGGATCTATATAAATTATATATTATTCATTATTTTTAAAACTCATCAACCTAAACAACAAATTATAACTTATAAAGTATTGTTGTACTATAAGTACCTAGTTTTATACTAAATTTATTTTAGTCCAAATATTATTTTAAAACTATATTGAACATTTAAAATCTAAAACAATGAACAAAGAAAGTAAAAATAGGTTTTGACAAAAAGAAAATTTTATAAATGTGAGCACGTGGTTGGAGTGAAATCTTATTAAATATAACGAGTTCCTAAAACTATTTTTTAAAATAGAAGTATTAGAAACTACATTAGTACTGTATAAAATAAGCAAAGAAAAATGACAGTAGCTACTTTTTTTTATATAACATTAATAGTAAACAAAAAAGTCATTTTTTCACGAAATTTAAAAGAAAATTGAAATGAAAATTATAATTTAAGTTGAATATCAAACTAGTTACTGAGTTATTTAATACAAATTCATAACAATCAGATGGAAATTTGATTAGACGAGAACAAATGGTATATAATAAATAATATGCGTCAGAATAAAATCATTAGTATTTCCTATGTATTCTATTCTTTCATTGTTGTGCTGTTTAAGTTTATATATATAATATTATGAAAACTTCTGAGAACGCCATAAAATCAGAACTCACGCGTCAAAATACAGAGTTATAAACAATTAATAATTATAAAAAATTCCACGTAAAAGAGTTTTGCGAACTTAGGTATTGATGTTCATAATGTTTATACATTAGAAGTTTTTTTTAACTAATAACTTAATTAATCTTATTGTTAGAAACTTGTGAGTTATCTGTGTAACGTTTAAGTTTTTGCAGGAGCGTTCATTGGCTTTCAAAAAAATAATTTTATAAATTACAAGTAATTAATATTGCAGCATTACAAAAATTAATCAAAAACTATTCATGGATAAATGATAATAACTTTTACTATAATAAGTTATACTGATACTTTATTAGTATATTCAAGCAGTGAAAATGTTGTTATTGTGCCCCATATTTAGACAATGAACGATTATTATTAAAAATTCTAGAAACTTATAAAACCACATTAATTTTTTCATGTACGAGCATCTCCAAAACAGGTTTCAGCTTTCATTATGACATTATTACTATGAACCAATATAGGTTGTTATTTGACATTTTTTGTCTTTAACAATTTTCGTAATCTATTTTTCTATAAATGCATTAAACTCTCTTGCTCCTTTAACAAATGCGTCTTCTACCAAAACTTTAATCCATTGTTAGTAAACTTTTACATAGAGGTCTAGTTATTTATGTTAAATGTAATATTATATCTAACTATTTATAGTAAAATACGGTATAAATTCTTAAAAAATCTGATTATTGTCTATATTAGGTACTTTACTATTGTTAAATTATTTTTTTGTAAAATAATCAAATGGAAATCAATTTTAATTTGTTCCTATGATAATTTAATTTAATTTATATTGATTAAACAAAATACTTAAGAAACTTTAAATTTTAATCCTAAAAATAAACATTTATAAATAAAAAAACAAGGTGTTCGTTCAAATAATACAAAAAACTTGTTACTTTTGTAAACGTATTTTATGTGTATTTATTTTTTACTAGGGTTTTATTTTGTTAATATGTTTTATTAAATACAATCTAATCAATTTGTTAGCTACTTATTTGCAATCTCTTCTTAAGAATAGATTTTATTTATCACAAATTTTAACAATTTTTGCTTAAATTATACTAAAGAAAACAGATAATAAAACTAAAAATACTATCTCGAACATCTTTTCGAACGTTAAATACTTTTTAATAAATAGTCCTTAATTACTTTGAATATTTTAGGGAACACAATAATTGTGTTTTGTCATATAACTATTTACCTACAAATGTACAACTGTTATAACCTTGGGAAATAAAGAAAACCACAGTAAACAAATTATGAAAAATTGTAAAATCAAACTAATAAATAAATAATTTTTTTCTTCAAAATTCAATAATAAAATTCTTTAAATCAAACAAAAATACTGAACATTTTTAAAAGAATATTTAAATACATATAAAATGTTAGTATAAATATTAACTTACCAATGAAATTGTGATTTTGGAATTGAAAATTTCGTTAATAATATTATATCATAATAGCGTGCTTACTACAACTAAATTTCTGACGTTATTCGCTCAAATAAAGTAATGTCTAGTTAAACTGCTACTAAGTAACTATTATATCCTAATGATACTGCTGGATAAAATGTATAGTGCCAGTACAACGTACACAGAAAAAATAATGTAATAGCACTTATATTTCTTTTTTTCTCACATCGCTAAACAAAAAAAAAACATAACAGGCAACAATAAACCCTATTGTTTAACTTAACTTAAGTATGGGATCCGGAAACCCTGTTATTTCCACAGAGTTTCTTTTCCTGTCACACAGATGGTCTATAGGGAACAATTTTCTTTGATGATTCTAAAAATGAACGCATCGAACTGAAACCGCGTATGATAATTATTTACTACACGTATTTAGACCGTATATGTAACTACTTCTTTAAATAATCCATTTACCTTGTCAATCTTTATCTTATTAAAATGACGACATGTTTACCTTGAGAACTACACTAAGTTATTTCAAATAATACTTGGTCAATTTTAAGCATATGTAGTCAAGGGGGAGCCATAGCATTTTACCCTCAAAATTAACATCATTTAGTCGGTATGTACTTAGCATTGATAATGGTAACATTGTTTCCGAAATACGTATCCGCGATTTCAGTAATTTTTTGTGGCTTTTAGTTTTTAAATTAATAATATTTTTAATATAGTTTTAATTTGATTTAACTTAAAAGTTATTTATAAATAATATATGTAGTGTTAATGTTGTTATTCTAATGGTTAGAATAACAATGATTTAATTAAATCGAGACAAACAATTTCATTACTGGAATTTAATTAGTTTATTACGAAAATTTTTTTCTTCTCCCTCACCTTTCATAATACTAGGGGTTGAACAACAGTATTTTGAACTGAAATTTGATACAATTTCCCACGTAATCGTTGATGACTAATTTTAGCTTCGATGCGAAGCTAAGAAGGTATTAATTTTACCATGCGTTTTTTTTTTGTGTCTGTTGCCCCTTTTTTTCAGCACTCACTGGACCGATTTTGATGAACAATATGTCAAAAGATCACAAATTGTATCTAGTTGAAGATATTATCCGTAAAAATTGAAAAAATTTCCCTCGTTCTCCGTAAATGGAGGAAATCTCCAAAAAAATTACTATGTGTTTTTCTTTTTGTGGCTGCGATTTATTTTTCTAACCCTCACTTAACCTACTTTTTTCAACGATATGTTAAATGATTACAATGCGTATTTAGTTGATGATATTATCCTCAAAAATTGAAAACAAATCCCTTAATTAAATAGTAACTTTACCATCTTATCCATACAAACTATTAAAATCATTAATTTCTAATATTTTAAAAGTATTTATTGTCAAATTAGATTTGATATAATAAAATTATTCAATTACAGAAGTAAATAATTTTACATTATAATTTGTTAATTTTTTAACTTGTTAATTTGTGTGTGCTACTATAACACTCCAAATTTTTTTGAAACATGTTGTTATATAAATCATAAATCTAAAAAAAATCATTCAAATTAATTTAGTTCTGCATATTTCAATTGTAGAATATTTTTAAACACCAAAAGTTAATTAGAAATGATTACTATGATTTTTATTTAAGTGATCTATTACGATAAAAATGCAAAAAAAATCGAGCTTTTCTGATAAATTTACCGTAAATAGTAATGATAAAATTTGCAGACTTCACATTAATCTTAATAATACTATTTTTAATATTTAATGATGTCAATTTCAAACTTGCAAGTTGAGCTAAAAGTTATGGCGATAAATTTATTTATTTATTACATAAACTTTCACATTAAAGGACAAAGAAAAGTAGGTTAAAAATGATTAATTCTAACATATTAAAAATCAAAATCAATAATAATTTGAAAACAATTAATTATAAAAATTATATATTATATTTTTAAATCTAAGAATTACTAATCTGTATATAATTAACAAAATAGAAGTTGATGTTGTTTTTGTAATTATCCACCAATTTCTTAAAATTAAACACTATCTACAGATTTGCTCGAAGCGTTTCTTATGATAGTGATTTTAATCATTGTCAGATTAAATTTATACTGACCGAACTGTGCCACGACCCCACTGTGCTGGGTTTTTATATTGTATATACAACCGTGTTGTTATTATACCTCACAAATTTATAATTGCTGACAGAATATGTGGTAGTTGAGATTTCTTAACGCGAGACCAGTGACATTTATAGTTATCATTAATATCCAAATAATTAAACGAAATAATAAGTCATAAGTGTCAGACCGCGGTGAAAGTTTAGTCATTCATTGGACAATATGTAGTATCCACCTTTGCTAACTATGGTGGTGTCTCAATACAATAAAAATTTTACTTTAAAAAAATCATGACTTTTACAATTGTGAGTTACACATAAAGAAAAACTACATTGAAATAATAAACAACGACTTTTGAAACAAAACACGAAGCTAGTAATAAAAAAAATTTTGCTGGCTCATAGTCTACATAAATAATTTTTTTTCAAGTAACAAGATTTATGCGCAGTCTTTTGATATGTCGAATTAATATATATTAAGTAAATAAAATTACGCTCATAAATCAATAAATTTATGAAAAACTCACAATTATTACTGTTAAATAGTAATTATAATTTGTTAATTGCTGTTAGTTTATGATAATACTGGGAGAGTCAGAACAAATTTTTCGGTTTGACGGTTTCGGTCAATATTTTGTTATTTAAATAATTATGCAGTTTAGTTGTTTAGAATATGTGTAATCCAAAACGCACATGTGTTTAAGTGATCCTATTTATTTAGTAAAAAAAAAAAAAAACCGTTGTAAATACTATGTTGTTATATCGACCGTTACATATCCGCTTTACGGACAATATACTATAATATGTTTAATGTATTATCATTCTCGTCCCACAACAAATGTTTTTATTATTGTCTCCATAGAAGTGTAATCCGATTGTTTTTTTATTTTGTTTGAATCCATTTTTCATCAGCCTTTGAACTGACCTCGAGTCACGCAAATTCAGTTTATTCTTCAATATTATAAATAACAAGT
Organism: Daktulosphaira vitifoliae; assembly: GCF_025091365.1. Taxonomy (NCBI): domain Eukaryota; kingdom Metazoa; phylum Arthropoda; class Insecta; order Hemiptera; family Phylloxeridae; genus Daktulosphaira; species Daktulosphaira vitifoliae. Next base: position 25,953,555 of record NW_026099575.1, on the reverse strand, counting down.
TGGTTCATCGTTCATTATTACGCATTTTATTAAATAAAAGTATTAACTCGGTTCAACATCCGATCGTATACGAAATTATTGTTCCATTCATGCCATTGACAGTGCCTGCGTAGCAACATGTCTATGAGTTTATTCTTTACATTACAAAGTGCGGTCACCTGTTTAGTATTTTACAAGTTAAAAGCATGTTGATTATTATCATTATCATATTAAATTAAACCTACAAGATGTTAACGTTCATTTAATTCTCGATCATGATTTATTTTTTTCCTTCAACTATTTAAAATTAAATTATTTTACATAATAATTTAACAATACTTCTCTTCTATACTATTTAATTTAACCTTCTTTAGACTTTTTTATTTCATTACTTTAGAACAGTATCCTATCTAGTAGTTCATTTATTACACGTATGTTAGTGCGGGTAATTGGAATATTACAACAAAGGAGCTGAGTTTATCGACCTTGTTGCTTACATTATTTAAGTCATCTCATATTTAAAAACATATAGTTTACTTTACAATACTTTTACACCAAAATGAAACTATTTAAACTTTATTATTTTTTCTTTAAAAATGGTGGCACTTAATTTACCAATAAAATTGGATTAGTTATGAGTGACCTAAGGGGTGTAGAGATAAATAAAGACCAATAGGTATATAATTGTATCATTTATTGACAATTTACAGAAAAACAATAAATAATTGTTTATCGCAATTTTAATCTCGTTGTAAAATCTCCATACCTTTAGTCGTAATATGACTTAAATAATGTTATTATAATATTATTTTTTTAAATTACTGTCTGGGTATTTATAGTTAGAACTTAATTATCATTGAGCCAGTGAAACTACGTTAGTAAAATATACGTGGAAAAAATGATTATCAAATAGAAAAAAATATGAGTAAATAAAATGTTTGGATAGGTATTGTAAACGATATTTAAATACAATTGGGGACACGAAGATCTAATAATGTCAGGCAGTTATTTAGCCAATAAACGTGTACAATCGGTTTAAAACGAACTATTTCTCTTTATTATTATCATCGAGGTGCGAGCGTGTGTCGTTTATATACTTTAAAAAATAATTGTATTCACCATATTATTTACGAACACTGAGTGATAATATAAACACATGTCTGTGCATATATACGAAGTTTTGGCATAGATTACCGGTAAACGGGATCTACGTCAACCATTGTCGGAGAACGAATACGTGGAGCCCGTCCAAATCGCTATAATTGGATAGTGTCGATGCAAAATAACTTTTTACACTGATGTGATATTTTTGTTCAACTCTTCCTTCAATAAATGTTATGTGCACGTGGAAATCATTTAATAACAAAACAAGTCATTAACACATTGTCTACTGTTATAAATTGAAAAAATTACACTTGTAATAATACCCCTCATAAAACAAGTGAAAATAATATCTAAGCTTAATTTTATAGTTTAAAACCCCTAAACTTTAAGTCTAGATGTCTAGTAGTTACTGGCCTATAAATCACTCTTGCGTTTAAACAAAATATTAATTTAATGTTTGATTTAAATGCACAGATACCAAATTAGGAAAATATAATTAATTAAATCGGTGATAAAGATGACTTTTAATCACGAAAAAAAATGATAACAATAAAAATTTTATTAAGACGAACTTGAAGTGTTTGTTTAACAAAATAGGCTGCGAAGAAATTAACAGATGAGTTTATGAAAAAGTCTTTAAATTAAAAATACTAACTGTAATGACACAAATAAACTTAAAAGGATGAAAGACTAAATTAAATAAAGCCAAACAAGAAACTATACCATTATTTTAATATATACCCTACTATGTTATGAAGTGTATGTGTATAGAACTACATTATTAGTGAAGACACATAACTTAAGTACATATAGAATATAAATATTAATCCACATATGGATAATAGAATTATGGAGATAAAATCAATATTATTAAATGTGATTTTTTTTTTATTTAACAAAATATTTGAGAAATGTTATATATTATTTATAAATAATAAAATATTAATTCTCTATCAAATAATATTATATAAGATTATTTAATTTATTTTTCATTACATTAGAAACCAATAGCTAACATAAAATTTTTGGTTTCAGAAACATTTAAAGAATTTATAAAGAATAATTTATGCTTTACATTTATAACCTGAAAATGTATTTATATTTAGCGTGTAATTGTATAGTTAAGTTAATAATGTATTAAGGTAAAATTGTTAAATTATTAAGATATTGTATTAAATGTCTTCATATAACGATTATCAGGCAAATATTTGAAATATATTTAATACAAGATGCCTGAAAATTATTTTTATGGTGGATAATTGCATAAATAATAAAAAAAATGTATATAAAAGGCAAACTTTAGTACGTTTTTCTTTAAAACGCGTAAAATATATACTTTATTAATCTTCTTCTAGAAAAGTAGTGATTTTTTTTTTTTATAAATTTTTTATCGTTTTTATAAAAACATATTTTTAATTTTTTTTCTGAAGCAATGCCCTTATTTTTTTGAAGTTTGTAAAAAATGTATTTTAAATTATACTCATTTGCACATATGTTATTTATTCATAAAAACAAATTTTTTTGTGGATTGTCAAACATAAATTACTTATATTTATGTGATTAAAGCCTATCTGTTAAAATTTAACCGATCAAATAAGTTAGTTTTGGATGTAAACCTTTTTCAATGAAAATAGGTTCAGTAAAAATCCATAATATAGCATCATAGAACTGTTATATTGTTGATTTAACTGGCTCATTTCTTTAACGGTTTTGTATCTGTATTATTTTTAACATGGGATACTTTTAGTTTACTGAGAAATCTATTTATCAAATCAACTGAAATTTAAAAATAACTAATTATCTTAAGTTCAGAATTTAAGTTTTAATTTCGTAGGAGCTGTTTAAAAACGTATTAAAACCAACAAGAAATCTGATTTTTAGGTGTATGGTCACTTTTTTAACCTTAGATTATAAAAACATTGCGTGATAATTCAATGATACGTAATTAAAATGAAAATTAAATTTGAAATCTTGTAAAAATATTTACTAAAAGATTCTGGATATTTATAAAAATGATTTCAGCTATCATTAAAATGATTTTAATGTGCCAAAAATATAATCTTTATCAATAAAATTTATGAATCACATACAGCTGTTTTTCAAAAATGATGATTACTACGCCAACTTTTAACGCTCAATTTATATTGCTATATGCGTTTTTTGAAACAAGATTTATATCTAACTGTTTAATTAGTTGTAAAGCATAAAAGTTATATCACTTTTGAGATCTAGTTTAAACCATTTTAAAGATTTTTTGTATTACCCCATTAGTAAATTCAATTTCTGTGATACCAACACTTAAGTTTTTGTATGTATAAATAATATAAATGCTAGTATAATTTTTTTAATTTTGAGCTTCATTTGGATATAACTCTGAAGTAATTACACAAAATATACAGGTGGCCCACCACTCACTGACAACTTAAATAACTTTTGATCCAGTTAATATTTTTAGCTGATTTTTTTTTTAAATAATAGTTATACGTTAGGTCTATAGCTATATCTCAATAATTAATTTTTTTACATTTTATTAAAAATATTAATTATTTTTAAATTTTAAATAAAATGTAAAAAAAAAATCTAATATAGCTATTTTGTAGAGTAGAATTTAAGAAAAATTTTAGTAAAAAAATATCTTATTAATATTCAGTAGTAAATATTCTGTAGCGTTTTGAAGTTTGTGAAAATTTGAATTTTTATGTATTATTTTACGGTATTAAACATTGATATACGTATTGAGAAAAGGACAGAAGAAAACGCTATCTTTTCATGATTACTGTGTATACATAAGATGATAATATGTATATATTACAAACTTGGCATTAATACCATGATAAGAAGTTAGATAAGGCATTTATTACTTATCACTGTTATTCAAAAGTATATTGATATTTTTTTACTAAAATTTTTCTTAAATTCTACTCTACAAAACAGCTATATTAATAAAATGTAAAAAAATTAATTATTGAGATATAGCTATAGACCTAACGTATAACTATTATTTAAAAAAAAAATCAGCTAAAACTATTAACTGGATCAAAAGTTATTTAAGTTGTCAGTGAGTGGTGGGCCACTCTGTATATTACAAATATATTAACTAAAAAATTATGAGTTTATGGAAAGGAGGTTATATGTAACATATCTCCTAAAATGAAATCACTGTTATGCTAAATAATGTAGATCATTTTTTCTTTAATCAACGGAAATGCAGGGGCAGCGCAAAAGATGTAAGATGTGTCATCCTCGGGAGGTCCTGCACTTTGAAGGGCTCCACAAATCAAGTTAATAGCTATAAAAAAGGGTTTATTTTTAATAATAACAAATGTACTATCAAATTCTTTTACACAAGGCTCTACAATTTTAGCACCAGATCTATGGAAACACATAATGATTTTTGACATAATATTTTTAGTTTTTCTAAAAAGAAGTATTTGAAAAATAAAACTTTGACAAAGTAAAAATATATCTACCACATTAAAGAGCTTCATGAATAAAAATACTGTAACATGAACATTGCATTTATCAACACTTTGTATGTACATACTGCGGGATGTATTTAAACTATAAGATAAAATTATATTAAGAGGTGCCACTAAATATTCTGTTTAGGGGTATACATGTTAATTGTACGAAAAATAAAAATGACAAATTGTAAGTTTCCGGTAAAAATCATCTTGTACTTTAGATTTAAGTTTTTTGGCAACCAATAAGAGACCATGATAAAAATTAAGTAACTTAACACTATTACAATTTTGTCACGTTTAAAAACTTAATGACAAACATTAATTTTTGTGCAAAATCGTATACTTCTAATCATTTTATCATTGGTTAGACATTGAAAATATGAAATTTATAGGACCAATAATTAGTATATACATCTTGATTAGTAGTTTTGATTTCACAAAATTTTCACTTATACAAATATGCGTCAATAGTTCAATAAATTTCCAAAATAACAATACTTATAAAAATCAAGGATTGGTAATATTTTTAGAAATAAATATTATACTTAGAAATCATTTTTAGCAACGCGTAACCTTTATAAAAATGTCCAATTAGCAACAGTTTCCTAGGTTTTTCTTTATCTATAGCAAACCGACCAAAAAATTGTTTCGCTAGTTTGCAGGGAAGTAGTCAAAAAATTTACTCGTGCCAAGATATTATAATACCGACGAAAGAGATTCTTCACTGTGTTGCTGCATTAAATGTAGCGACGTTTCATAAGTTCTAATATTAATCCAAAAATAAAACCATCTAAGAACATTTATCGAAAGTAATGACAGGAATAATGAGATTTTGTTCTGAATTGAAAAAAATACAAAGGTATAAAAATGATATGCATTCGATAACCGATGTTTGATTATTATTTATCACATATATGTGATGGTACTTATTGAAAAAATAACAAAGAGAATACTGAAATTGAATACAAAATATTGTTTTTTAGTAAAATTAGAATTTACAACTTTATTATGAGATGCTTTACTCTAAATTCTTTGAACATCTTACGAAATTTTAAGAAGTATAAAAATAAATTATTATCATTTCCTTAGCCTCTATTCAAACTATTTGGGATGAGTTTTATCTTAATGATTGGACACGATTTTTACAACGGCTGTCGATCTAACGCAATCTCATTATGCTTAAGGGGAATAGTAAGGGGGCAAGGTGTATGTCACTGTTAAAGTTCTCCTTTGGTCACTTATTCGGGAACTAAAAGTAATTAGCGCAGTTGAACAACAGCGCTAAGGCAATAGCTGAATGCGTCACATTAGTGCCCCAAATAGAAAAAATACAAATTCGTATAGTAATTTGCTACTGTACAATTTCTTAAATAAAACTTTTTTTTACTTATAACTAAAATTTTCTCTACTCATAATGAACGTATTATAAGTACTAGCGCACAATGAAGTATAAAATCTGAGTGCGTGGGTAATGACTTTGCCCACCCTTTTAATATCTAAAACTAAAAAATTGCATAGAAATACATTGATTATATCAAAAGATTTTAATGATTTATAGATTAGTTTTGTTGAGCAAATAGGTTAACAAAAATGTAGAAAATATACTTTAAGAGTGCACAAACTTTTTAACAGAGCCGAATTAAGATCTATATGGGACTCTCTATGAAAAATATAGCTACCATAGAAAACGTAATGAGCAAAAAAAAAACTGTCACTAATCATGACAAGGCTAATAAAATACGAGATGGGCCCCGGGGAATGTTCGCTTTTTATTAATTCGAGCTTGATATTGAGCAAAGATATACACTGGACCAGTTCGTCCAGTAAAGTGGGCTGACTTTACNTCACTAATCATGACAAGGCTAATAAAATACGAGATGGGCCCCGGGGAATGTTCGCTTTTTATTAATTCGAGCTTGATATTGAGTAAAGATATACACTGGACCAGTTCGTCCAGTAAAGTGGGCTGACTTTACAAAAAATTTAAGACTCATAAAGCTTAATTCATATATTTAAATATCTCAGGAGTGAGTAATTACATTTTTTAATAATCTTTAACTTTTTACAGGTAGAGGTATTTCTAGAATATTTCGCTTTATCTTACATTTAACGATCTACTCAACAAATACCAACAATTATTAAAGTTAATAACAATTATAGTAATGAAAATTACATTAAATTTTATACTAGTACTAGATAAGGGTTATATAATTAATAATGCAATGTATAATTGAAGTATTGAATAATATCAATCAACAAATAATATAATTTTTTAACTAATATTTAACTTTTATATAATTTTAACTTATTAACTTTTAATATTATAGGCTGCTATATTATGATAAGTTCTATGAAAGGTTATGTTAAATTCAATTTTTTAAGTCTGACCAATTTTAAGTTCAATATTGTTAGGGCATTTTTAAAGGTAGCGTTCGGACGGCCTGTGTTGACTTTATAGGGTCCCTTAATATAACTAGACAGTCGAGGGCAGCCAAAGCACTCTTTGCTACCTCTGTACACATGCCTATGACCTATAACCGACCACTTATTGTTTTCTAAATCTTTCTTTAATTTTTTCAATGATAAAAATCTTAATATTTCAAATAGATAATTAAAAGTTATTTTAGACATAATTTATTTCGTTGAATTGTAGATAAACGCACATAAAGAAACTTGGTTCCGCATCGCCATAATAGTTTTTTTGGCCCACGTCCAGATTGTCTGGCGTACTAGCATCCTCAACGCTGTTCATTTTTTCTATGAACACGTTTTTGTTACTTATTTAAATATATTTTTTAGTTGTCTTTCTTTTTACATAAAATTTGAATGTTGTTAAAATTAGAAAAAATATGTAATTGCGATTTTTCATATGAAATTTTCGATCAATAAAATATTAATAATTGGATTTTAACATAGGAAAATTAACTAAGTTTATATTTTAAACTTGTAGAAATTTTCCATTTGCAGCTTGTGAATCGCAGTAAAATTATAAGTATTATCTATATTTTCAATAATATCTTTTCTAAAATTGTATTTGCATATTACTTTTGATATTTTAATAAGTTTAACCATTGAGTACAGATACTATACTCAATGGTAAAACATAACATTTATATTTAAATAAATTAGAAAATTTTCTTAAAAAAATTCTTATTGGCGTAAATTGATTTTAATATTGCACTCTCCATTTAATACTTCAAAAATGTGTTTCAACATCATCAAGATTTACAATTCCATGGGTTTATTTAAAAATATGTTTGTTATAAAAGTTCTATTTGTTCAATACAATGTTTTCATGCTGTTTGAATGATCTTTTATGAGATAATGTATTTAAAAAATTATTACGATTATTTGTGTAGATTAAATCATATGAAAAGATCACTTTTAAATAAATAAAGTTATTAAACTAGGTTATAACTATGTATAATCACTATATTGATTACATATTTTCATTTAAAATTTACTGCTGTGAACTTAATAAAAATGTTATAAATCATTTGTTAATCCTCTTAATTATTATTTATCCTTCTTTATAATTAAATTTGTACTATTTATTAAATTTTCAAATAATTTTAGTTTTTTTCCATTACATTCTTTATATAATAATTAATTAATAAAGTAATATAATATAATTTTTGATATGGTTACTGAAATAAAGTTTAAATAAAATAACTTAAAAAAAATAGTACCTTTACTCTTTAATATTTTTTTTATAGGAAGGAAACCATCCACAGTGATTATGCTTGTCTTGTGACATATTGTTTGATAATTACTTATCAAACGTGTTATGATCAAATAAATGTATATGATAATAGTTTTCAAATTAATATGTATAATATTCTGTTCTAAGTAGTTTTAAATAGTTGTTAATAACTTAATTTATTAAACAAAATCCAAGAAATAAAATTTTAAAAGGTCGTTCAGAACTAGCGAATAATAATAATTTTCTATGTTTATAGTCTACTCATTGAATTTTTAGTTATGAAAAGTGCGCAGAGTTCTATTTTGGTTATATTTAAAAATGTGGGCGATTGCCGGCAACATTTTCCTACTAAAAATAAAGCCAATAACGTCCTTCAAATTTAACTCATGCCGTAATTCCTCAAAAGGAATGTCTTGTATCAACATGTTTTACGTCATAATACAATATTATTGTTGTTAAAAATTTAACGGTAAATATTTTTACCAGTGGCAATTACAAATAGATGTATGCAGAATTAATTATCTACCTTTGTCAACACCATCCCCAATAAGACATCAGGAAGTAGTAATAAATCATTCATGTATTACTCATGGACACCTCGTGCGACAAGACGAGTCAGGATAATTTTTTTTGAAAATATACATCATATTCGTGAACTTTGCTTTTTTACAATATTGTAGAAAATTTTAATATATTAACAATCATGAAATACATTGCTTTTCTCTTATTCATTCGTTATTATCTGTGAATGCTTTTAGTTATCAACAACAACCTTTAGTCAACTAAAGCGGTCAAATGAGTGTGGCAGTTGATTTTATTTTTACTCGGCCTCATTTAGCTTTGGAAACAATCGATATATTAAACGAATGAAACAAAATTTTAAAACATAAAAACAAATTATTAAGAAATTTAGTTGTGTATAAATACCAGAAAAGTACTCATAAATAATAAATAATAAATAACAGTAATTTTGGTAGTGTATTGATTAGGTTTGTAGTATCCAACTAATAATTTTCCCAGGGCCTCAAAAATAATGTATATACATCAATAATAATTTAAAATAATAACATTATTAGTGGTAAGATGTTCAAATCTTTAAAACAAATTTTTTCACCAGTAAAAAGGTAAGACGGTCTTAATTGTTAATATTTTTTTTTTGATGAAATCTACTTGGAAATCCTGTGTTAAAATACTAGATAAATCGTTTAGTTTATTTACTACTGACCTTCCATTCATGGTAGTATTCCTCCATGACTCCCATTACGAAATCTTCTTATTGAATTATAATTAAGTATGAATATATTGCGTATTGAAAAGTAAAATTATTACTTTTAAATTAATTTTATAGTAGTTAGTTAAAAACCAAAATCTTATGCAGCGGCGTCACACTAACTAACGGATTTAAATTGTTCTTTTTACAGCATCTGTTCAAAATCTGAGTATTCCCCTCCATTCAAAAGTGGAAAGATCATAATTTATTATTAAAATAAGAATAATATACATAAGAGTGGTAGTAGTGGCGCAGTAACGACCGATGGCAAAGATGTTTCGGTCTGGTTATCGGGTCGTGGTTCTGTCAACCAGATAATTATAGCAGACTGCCAAGTGCTACTGAAAAAAATGCAACAAGATGGGGAATATTAGCTTTTTCTTATTAATGTTGATGGACCTATAAGAAAAATTAGCTAGTAGATGTCATGACTTATAAAATTATTTTCAACACTTATTCACGAGCCAATAAACTTTACAATAAACGATCATACAGCCAATCATTTAAAAAGATGGATCACAGATTTTGCCACTTAGTCCTGTTTCTTAAAAATTGAAAACGTTTTACGTCAAAGTTCATTTGAGTATATAAGGTATTCAACATGATAGGTTCAATAGTAATGATTTATAATAATAATGCCTGTCAATTCCAATATTTATAAAATCTTGAATTTATTTTTCTTAAATGGGAACTTGTACTTTTAACATAAAATTATGAAAGAAAAAAAAGTATAAATAATTTTGTTCTTACAATTTTAATAAATTGAGTTTATATAATATGTATTATGGCGGAGTTCACATACACCAATACGAGCTTCATCTAACCATTGAAAATTAATACACCGTGAAAATGGAGTATTCTTCAGCGATGTACTGAAAATGACTACCAAAAATGTTTAAAAGTATCGGATTAATTTATGAAAAATACATCAAGAAATGTTTAGATTGACAGTTAATCTATAAATAGTAATATAATATAAAATAACAGTTGGTAATAATAATTGTCAATCATTGACCAATTATGCTGATAAATATTAATATAGCGTTTTTTGAATTTATGTACATTTTGTTTTTAGTTAAAGTATAATTTTTGTACACAACATCCAATAATTAAAGAATTCTTTATTATAATATCTGCTAGATTATAACATAGATTCAATCGGGAGTGAAATTAGGGGGGGGTGAGGATTAAATTCAAAACTATTTTTTACCCACCAAAAATTATTAAAATTACAAGTATTTGTTATACAGGGTGTTCAGTAAGTCAGGAAACGGGTTTATATTGTTCTCATTGTTACAAATAATGAGAACAATAGAAACCCGTTTCCTGACTTACTGAACACCCTGTATAAATATCTTTAGAAATAAGAGAAATTTAATTATACAAACTACACATTTTGTACAAATTACACCTATTAATACCAAGACCTTAAGTTCTTAGACCTATTTGATGTAATTATTAATTAATCAAATAGATCAATATTATACAGAATAACAATACATAATTATCATTTGATTTTACTATAATGAATTTTATTTAATTATCTGAAATTGAAAATAAATGACGAACTATCATTCATTTCTATAAAAATTATTAGTAAATGTACGGATATTATTGTATATTATTTATATTATTTAAATTTATTGTACGTAAAACAATTATACTGTCTGAAATTAGTTTTTATTATTTGGCAACAATCTTGAGATTAATTTTTTGTTTATTCATTAGATATTTTACAACATGGTAAAAATATCACGGTCTAAAATTAATTATAATTAGTTCAACGACATTTGGCCATGCTTTGAAAGATTTTAAGTTCATTAACATATTAGGTAAATGAAAATCGTATCCATTCAAATTATCACAAATTTTATCTATTACACAGGACAACAACAATTTTCTTTTTAAAATGTTTCTATGATTTCTGTATATAAATAATTAATTAAACAATTGTTATACGAAAAATCTAAAAAAAACCACTGTATTTATCGTATTTTTAAATATATACATATATACAAATATATATATATATAGAAATACGATGGTAGTTTTAGGTTTTACGAATGATAAATTATATATATATATATAACAATAATAAATGTTTTGATTTTGTTATCCTGTGTTAATATTTTTTATAAAATGATTTCTTCAAATAAAAATTAAGTAAAAAAAAAAAAAAAAATATTGTAATTCATACCATTACCTTTTTTTATTTAACATTTGAGAATTATGAAATAAAGTTTCGTATCGATAAAATTAATGATCTATAAATAATTACTTCGCAAATATATTATACCAGTAGAGATGTAATTTAGATTTCAATTGAAATATAAATTATATTTCTATAGTATATGTATTTATTGCGTCTACATCTTTTTTTCCTAGTCTCTATACCAAATATTTGGGGTCGGTCACTGTTATCTTAAACTTCCACTTGACACGATCTCACATATTATCAACGCACATATTAGCCGTCCTCATATCGCATTCAATAATATATATATTGCTATAGTTAAATAATAAACTAAATGAAATTTTAAGCATACAATTTGGTTTTTTCATTATTTTACGTCGAGTACGGGTTATAAACATTTGTTGTGATATTTATCTATTTATTTATTATAGTAAAATATTGTCAATTTTTTTTTTTTTTTATGAAATTAAGAAGATTATGTAAGAAAGATACTAATATATTATTATTTTTGTTTTTGATATAACTTTTATATCCAATAAATTTTGACGGATATGTCCACTATAGGATTTATATTATGTATAGGTACAAAAATAATAACAAAAACAAGTTGAAATACAGTTACATTAAGTAACAGACATAATATTGTATACGAATCTGAAATATATAATGGAAACAATAGTCGAGCGCCAAAAATACAATATCAAACCGTTAAGGGAGTTTTTAACTAAATAAAGAATGTATATTGAAGATTTTAATAGATTTTTTTTAATTATCACCCATTAATATGTTTATTGAAAAGCATTAGAAGTGTTCATTAACACAGAATCCTATCCACACATAAACATGTTATGTAATAATCATAACAGTCGTACTAGTTCTGACATTGCACATTGCAGGCCAGCGCGACTTGTGTATACAAATTTAATTTAGTCGTATTTTAACATTAATAACTCAAGTATGTAATTCATCAATCTTATGCTAATAACTAAATTATAATTCTTATTAAAATATTGAATATGAATTGAATGTTAAATATAAAAGTGGCTGTGTAACAATAATAAAACAACCAATTTAGATTATACACAAGTGTCGAATTTTATTTATCAAAGTAAATCATCTATTATCCTTCTTTCGACTTTCTCAATTAACTAAACCATAGGTAAGACTACCCAAGAATTTCTACCCCCTACGGAAATAGCTGAGGGGTAAAACAAACAAAATTAGAGGGTGTTCATTGCTATCGCGTAAACTTAGCAACTCAGCAGATTTCACTGTTACATAGTAAATTAAATACCAATATTGACAATGTGAAAAACACAATCCGCAATAGTCTATTATTTTCAAAAAATACAATTTGCACCAAAGCTTTTTTCTCAGTATTTTAATTGCGTTGTGCCTACTATACATTCTACTGCAGGATTTTTTACTTTAAATTAAAATTACGAGCGTTTCTTTTAACTGGATGTTTTGGATTTGCATGCGATAATTCATATGAAGATGTTTGATATTTCACTATGAGATAAATTTCCATACACTAGTACAAATCGTAAACTAAAATTTCTATAACCAAAAAAATTTAATTACGCTCAAAATGTGCAAAAACAATGAATTTCTTTATAAATCCTTTCGGAACAAATCTTTAACGCTTCAAATAAATTTTGTCTTTAATAGAATAAAAAGATATTTAAATTTTCATTAAAAAATCAAATCAGAAAATTATTTTGTTTATCAGTTGACTCTTTGTGATACTCTAATATCATACAGATTTTAGATAAGCTATATCTTATTTATCTTGAATACTAGTTACATTTTTATTACTAATTACATGAAATAACAAGTAAAATATAAGTGCAAAAAGAGGAAACTAGTTGTTTATTGTTTTTTTATAATAACTTCTAAGTACCAAAATTCATTTCTTGGAAAAAATTAGAAATTATATTATAAATTAAGAAAAGTTGAGGAAGACTATTATAATTTAATTATATAATAGTTTCTCAGATTTTTTTTTCAAATTGGATAATTTTATTTTACTGAATAAAAAATTAATGACTGGATAAAACGTTCTGCAGTCTATTGAAAGATAGGGTAGTAATCTGGCAAGCGACAACTGTGTTAAATTAGATTTGATCTATTGAAGCGGATACGACGACTGTGTCAAGTAAATGAAAAAATCCGCGCACATTTGCACAGAAAAAAACTAGAGCCAAATGTTTTAGTTCATTTTATATAGGAAATGAACTTACAGTAATCATTCTTTAAAAGTTAGATGCCAAAAACGGAGTGCGCCAAATATTGTTTCTATATTTCAGATAGACCTGGTAATGAATTCTGCATTTTATAACCGGAAATATAATTTTACAAGAATACTTAAAAAAGGGATAATAAATTCCATTTTTTAAAAGACAATAAACTGAGGTAAATGAACTTGCAAATATTTAATAATTCAACAATATAACAAAGTAAATAAACACGAATATAGATCTTATCATTAAAAAGAACGAAATTAACATGTTTTAATTTGTATGATACCGAGGAAAAATTGTATGTCGCCTCGTAAAACCAGACCGAATAAAAAAATAACACCATAAAAATAAAAAGTTATTTCTTGATTTTTTTTTGGAGGCTTAAAATATATACTATAAAGTAAGGCACATAGCTCTAGAATAGTCAAAGTCACAATTTTTTATAAACTATTTTGATGGACTAAATTACTCAATAGTCAAGTGATGTTAAATCGACTTAACCCTCGAAATACTTTAATTAGTAAATTGTGGCATATATATACATTTGGAAAATTGAATTTTTTTGAGTAACTTAAGATACAAATAAGCGGGTATGGGGATTTGCATTTTAAATTTTTTCACATAGATAATTTTAAAAATATTTTAAATGTAGAAATACTTAAATACAAGATAAAGAATAAAACATTTTTTTTTAATTTATAATTTTTATTCAGGTAGACTGATGTAAACATTATTTAATTCTTCAACATTTTTTTTTTTTTAATACGTTTTGAAGAAAAAGTGTTTTTTGTATACAAAAAACGTTGTCTTCTTTAGAAAAAGTTCTAAATATTGTCTCTTAAATGTGGTATACGAAATTTTACCTTAACAATTTATTAAACTTGAAAGATATAAAGTAGATAATTTACTACAAAGACTGCGTTTGAGATTCCTAATATTTAATGGTTCACATCCAGCATCCACGCAAATAAACCTTGTGACTAGAAGATGCGCGCGACCAAAAACTAAATGACTTTTGACATGTTGCCTTAAAAATTTCATTATTTAGTCACTATGCTAACAGTTTGCGTTTAAAATACTTTAATCTTTGACGTTTCTAGGGCGAAAAATAATATCTGGCTTTAATTAATCTATCGTCTGTACAACAAATATACATTGCAGCTTATTCTTAAAATTTTATTTAACTCGACGTAGGTAGCACCAACATTATACAATGGTTTAATATGTTTTACTTATTGTTAATGCCAACATTTTGAATGATCGCCATAAAAGATTTTTAGACTAAATTTTCAATTTAGTAAACAAAAATGTTTTCATGGTCATGTATAAGCAACAGTGGCGTATTTAAGAAGGGGGGACTATAGGGTCCAGACCCTATTCTTGGACATAAAATCATAGTTGTTAGGGGTAATGAAGGAGTAAATCTCCTTACTACTTTACGTTCTCAAAGCTACTTAGATTCCATACAAAATTTCTAAATACATTACTTGCGCATTCTGCTGTTAACAATTTTTGAGCTTAACGATCCAAAAATCATTAGTTTATTCAGGAAAATATATTTGTGTAAAGAATAATAACGAATTTTAGATTAATTAAAAATAATGTTTTTACGAAAAAATTTGAGTTTAAATCTAAAATTAGACCTTTTCATAAATACCCATTTAATAACACCTTATTGTTTAATTTTAATATGCGTCATTCCTGCTTATATTTCTGGAAATATCTAAAATTAATAAAATAAGTTTAAAAATCCAATATTTTTAGGGACAAACAAAACTATAAAAAAATATTGTATACTGTCGTCTCTAATAATCTACTAGTTAATATCAATTAATTTCAATTATTTAATGATTAGCATAGTTTGATTGGGGGCTATGGGGCATCAGACCTCATAGAAACACTTGTAGTCTCCACCAAATAATTTAATTTGGGGTAAAGGGGAGATAAAGTAATTTAGCAGAGAAGCTTTCCATTAAGTTTATTAAAATTATGAAATAGCGTATGTAGACGCATATTAAAAAAAATCTTTTTTAGAGGGACTAAAAGAAATTTTTTTATAATTTTCTAATAAATATTATTTTTTATGATTTTTTTTTCTAAAAACCCTTTTAAAAATAATATTTTCAATCAAAAATTGGTTATCGTATGAATTTCGGAGGGTGATGATTTACACCCTACGAGCCCATTTATGAACACCCTTGAAATAATGAAGACCCTTCAGACAAAATATTCTAGTTAGGCCCGGGGATTTTTTAGTAGTATACCGTTTGTCATTTTAATAATGTAGTTTGAATTTTACCTCCACTTCTTATTAGTTTCACATCTATTAAAATACTTAATTTTTAATGATTTTTATCAAGCATTTTGAATACTTTCGACAGGATATCGAAGCAACTTTAAGGTTAATAAATTAACTGCACCCGAAAAATAATAATAAAAAGTAAATATTATACAATTAAATTTTGTAGTAATTATTTACGCATTATATTTATTTCGACGAATTTCTGTAAAGTACATAGATTTAAAACGACCCTGAATGTTATTTTTTATCTACGTTCTCTCATATTTTCTTAGGCATATGAAAGATCTTTACAAAATTTATCGTTATTCTCGCATAATATACTACAATTGTATGAAGTATATTATGCGAGAGTAAACTTCATTAACCTTGAAAATTATTAAACGTATTTAAAACTTAATAATCGTGACGATATCAATAGAATAGTACACAATAGTGATTTTAGTAAAGTAATAATGTTTTACACTTCCGTATGTCATTTATCAATTGTCTATAATTAAGTTAATATTTTAACAAGACATTTTAAAGAGTACAATTATTATCGTGATTAACTAAACTAAGTAAGTTTAATTCAACACGTTAATTTTGAAGAAAAAAAATGCTTAGCGAAAAGAGAATATTTTATTTATTAGTTAGTAAAGTATAAAAGTATATGTAGTTTCAAAGTTTAAAATTTTTTTTTGACGTATAAATTAAGTGTCCTTGAAGGTTATCAGAAAAAAAATTGAATTAATGTTATATGGAAAAAATGAATTTTTTTAGGAAAAATTTTACAAAGAAATTAGGAAGTCAACTGTCGGAATAAATTTAATTAAAAATAAAAATAGGGCATTAGGTTTGGAAGAGTTAAAAAAATCGATTTGAAGGACTTTATAAATAAAGATAGTCTATTTAAAATATTGAATATCATCAATACACTTAGTATACAAGGTAATTTACTTTAATGTTATTTAACGAAGACATAGATTTATAATTAATTTTTCGTTTTAAATTATTTATTAAGTCCTGTTTTAATCAAAATTTTTAAGTTCATACCTCTTTTATTCTGTAGCTTGTTCTTCGCGTAATTGTGCGATGCACTTCTCCTTCATAAATTTCCTCGACGCTCCCCATATTGATATATGGTTATCCTGACAGCAAAAAGATTCACCGCAACTTAACAACGTTTAATTTTATTAAAAAACGAATTGACGATATTTAAACACTCGCGATCACAGATGATATCCTAAGTTGATTTATGTTATGTTGAAGAACAAATGTTTTTCTCGTCCGCGTTACTGTTTAACACATCAGTTGGCTATATATTATGGCACATTGGGTAGCATGCGCTTGTTAGAGAAAGAACGCCCAGTCCCTTAAATTCTATAAATAGACTATAATGGATAAGAAAAGAAAATAACACGTACGAACAACGCACGTCTTCTTTTTCTTTCATTGACGCCATTTATTAATCTCAATGTAAATTTTTCAGAAATACATACAATGTAATAATATTGTTACGTTTTTTCTCAGAATCTTTTTATTTCCAAATCTCAAGGTTATGGTCACATTTGAGCGTCATTAAAACATAACAACGTCTTCGATATTTCAATTGTATTTAACATACTAATACGGGTTATTGGTGATATTTATCATACACATCGTGAACAATATTAATTCACATGATAGAGAAAAGTAATTTTACACACAAATATTACTGAGTACAATATAACAATATACGAGTACTTTTTTCTTTTTTCTCGATTCACACAAGCGTCTAAATTTATCATTAATGCATAATATTTAAAAAATATTATTATTATTATTATTACAATAATAATCATTGTTATTACAATTAAAAAACTGATAGTTAAGTTTCTCATTGATAAAAAATGATGGTACAGTAATCATAGTCATTTAATTTAAACAGTGTATATTTACATAATTAATTTTATACGAACAGCTGAATGATTTTATGATTTGCTTTGTACTTACAATGATTTATTATCCTCGGTTATAAAAAAATGTATTTGTACGAAAAATAAATAAATTATATTCCAAAAGCTCATTAAGTTTCAATAAATGCAATAAATATGTAGACATATAAGTACATGAATGTAATTATAAAATATTTTTTATAATTCTGAGCAATTTCTAGTAGGTTAATAGAAACGCCTTATTTAATATATAGATTTAAAGTAAAACATAATACGCACATATTATCAGACAGAAAGTTAAAGAAATTAATTTAAATATAAATTTAATAAGATACAGTTTTAAAACAAATAATTATAACATTGATGACATTTTAAGCTTAAAAAATATTTCATCAATAAAACAATAATTGAAGTTACGTTTTACAATACAAATTTGTATTTTTCAATGAAAAATTAATTAGTTTTCTAAAAAAATTAAATATATCACAACTATACTTGACAAATAAATTAAAATAAAAATTTATTGGCCTGTTATTAATGGACTTATACAAATAAATATAAGCGTAATTTAAGTTTATTACTTCCTTAACAATTATCCTATCATATTTAAGACGGAATATATTATTAATATAAGAATGATTATATAATCAATAAAGAATCTTAATTTTGCTGGTTAAAAATTAATTGATAGATTATAATTATAAGCCTAATATAATTTTCCCTTAAAATTTGTACAATGTAATATTCTTAATAAAGTACAAACTTGAAACATTTTAATTTTCATTATAGTTGAGGAAGTAACTTTTTGTGATCTTGTAACTGCGATTGAAGTGTTGAAAGTTCAGATGGTCTGAAAACACCTTTTTCAGTTATTATACCAGTTATCAGTTGAGCTGGTGTTACATCAAATGCTGGATTCCAACATGTTACACCTGTAAAAATACAGATATAATTCTTGTGTAAACAATTAAATACTAGTTATTACAATAATATAGTTTGTTTAAACAAACTAAAACATTTACAATAAATTTATAATCATAAAATTATGTGCAGTAATTTTAATTAATAAAAAAATTAAAATAAATGTTATGTATTTTTGAATAAGATTAATTTGAAATGTTTATCAAACTTAATAAATTGAACTATTTTATTTTAACAGAATATTTGTGTTTTTACATTAAGACGTAGTAATATTATAGTACAAGAGTAACTATAATTTAGTGTTATTCATTGGATCTTGAAATAAGTTAGTAACCCAAAACAAAAGTAAAAAAAGTAAAACTATATAAGTAGTAATTAAAATAGAATTTTTAAATTCTCTAAGCCTTTAAAAATGATTAATAAACAGCTATGATTTATTAATAGAAAAATAAAAATGTATAGTAAACATCTTACTTGCGGTAAAAAAAGAAATGAAAGTATAAATGTATTATTTTAAGTTTCCCAGCAATTGTTACATTTGAAATAAAAGCACAGGAATAAATTTTCTTGTGTAAAAAATTACTATGAGTGATCATGCTGAATACTATAAAGTTTTTTAATAATAATGATATATTTTTAGAGATAAATATAAAACTTTTAAAAAAATTAAAATATTGAACCTAATTTTATTGGTACTTATTTATTTTATAACTCGCAATCAAATAGGATTTTTAACTTAATTAAATTTTATTGTAAAAAATAAACAAACAAGAAGAGAAACGACATATTTATCAACTAAAAAAATGAAAATATGAAATAGTTCATATATCAAATAGTTAGTGAGAATAGGTGTAATTATTTCTAAATTAGTAACATTTGTTAAATATAGATAGGCAATGCTAAATTAATAATAACAAGTAATTTTATGAATTTTTGAATATTTTTAGTTTTTTCTTATATTTTTACAGATTAGTGTGCAAAAATTAACAAACAATGTAGGTAGAACTTTGATAATGAATTACCTAATTTTATAAACATAAAATACATTTCAAAGAATATATTTATTTAAATTTTCACTTTAAGAATAAAAAACATAAGTGCAAAGATAATCAGTAGACAATGTATTGTACTCATTATGTTCTTCATATAATCTATGCAACATTAAAAATAAAATGTTTACCTGGTGAAGCTATTCTAATATTATTTATGTGTGTCATTTCTACTTGAGGCCGTTCCTCAATTATAATACTATCACCAGTGTTAACACTAAAATCAATTGACGTTAATGGGGCTGCCACATAAAATGGAACATCATGATGCCTTGCAACCACTGCAATCTTAAAATAATAATAATAATAATGATAACAATTATGCTAATTATATAAAAAATATAAATATATACTTGATATGTTCCTATTTTGTTAGCTGTATCACCATTAGCTGCTACTCTATCAGCTCCAACAACGACAGCACTAATCTGAGCAGTCTTCATTAAATAAGCAACAGTACTATCACACACTAGTGTAGATGGTATTTTATCATGAACTAGTTCATAGGCAGTAAGCCTAGCACCTTGGTTATAAGGTCTTGTTTCAGTAAAATAACAATTTTCTAAAAATAAATAACTTTCATCAAAAAATAACTTAGCCTTTTCTATGTTATAATTAAAAATAAAATGAAAAATTATTGAAAATTACCAAGTCTTGAAGCGGAATGTAAACATCTAACAACACCTAATGCTGTACCAAAATATGCAGTTGCTAACGAACCAGTGTTGCAATGTGTTAAAATGCGAACTTGCTCTCCATCTGAGACACCATTCAAAATAGCTTTAGCACCAAATTCTCCAATTGATCTATTATCAGATATATCTTTCTCTAGCATAGCTTCTATTGCAGCTACAAACCTATAATTATTCAAAAAGATTTATTATATAAAATAAATGACAAATTTTTAAATAAACCTTACCTAGCTTGCATTTCTTGGGCTGAAATATTTTCATCATTATCTAAAGAATTAATATAAGATATCAAATGATCTGCAGCTTGTTTCATATTTACAGCAGTAGGGCGGGCAGAAATTAAATAATTTAATTTTCCTTCAACTTCTCTACGAAGGGCTTTTTTTTTTTCAAATTCTTCTTTTGAAATTTCTACAGCCAAACTTAGGCAGCCCACAATTGCAATTGCTGGAGCACCTCGAACCTTAAATAAATAAATGTAAATAGACAAATATAAAGTATTCTACATTTATACTTGACCAAACAAGGATTTTTTTTGTTTTCAAAGATGTATACATCATTATTAATTATATACCTTAAAATACTTTTATTGACATTCCATTTAAAAATAGTATTAACCAAAAATTATTTAATTATATCACTTAAAATTTCTGGAATTACTTAAAGAATTAGATATAAAATTTTAAATAAGTATTTTTATTAATAGATCTTTTGAAAAACATTATTAAAATATTCAGTTTCAACTAGATATAAAAAATAGACAAAACAAAAACACAAAAAAGTAATTTTGCTAATTTAGCAATTTATAAGTATGATATTAAAATATAAAATCATGTATGCATGCATTAAATTTTTTTTTTTTAATTCTTGGTAGTTGAAATATTAATTAGCAACTCATTCATTTTTATTTAATATTCATATAAGGATGTAAAATGGCATGCAATACACAGACCAAATGTTCTTAACAAACACTACAGTACATTTGTTTGGAATAAAAATATAATTTAAAAATAGATATTGTATTTTAATTATTTAAGAATTAATTTAAATATTATAGTTACACAATAAGATATTATTAGTTAGTAGGATTTAACAGAAATTTGAATAAGTTATTAACAAATATAAGATATTAGTATTCTAATTATTAAAATTTAACATAAATATTGTTCATGTACTAGAAATATACTTTAGNAGTTATTAACAAATATAAGATATTAGTATTCTAATTATTAAAATTTAACATAAATATTGTTCATGTACTAGAAATATACTTTAGGTAGTACTTAATTAAAATAATAGCACTTTTATTATTAATTTGTAATATAAAAATGATCTCAAATAATGAAAAAAATAAATTAAAGATAGCCATAAAATATAGAATTAATCTTAAGTTTGACGACAACATTATTATCTTATCTTATTATTTAATTTTTACTCAAAAATTATAATATAAAAAAATTCTTTTTTTAAAGCTTATATAATATGCATATTAAAACTTGACTGATAATATTGTGAAATTATTGTAATTATTTTTAAATTCAAGAAATAATTATTAAGCCTATGATTAAAAAATAAATATTTCTATGAGTAACAACATATTTAACTTTCAACGACTTAAATTTTAAGTTGTTTAACTATTTTGAGGAAAAATTGTTTAATATTATTTTAAAAGAAATAATTCATAAAAATTATTACTTATAAACATTAAGGAGAAATGATTTAATGAAAATATTTTGCAAAACATAGAATATGAGATGATAATACAATTTTAATTTTAAATAATTTGTAGACATCTGTTAATAGGTGGAATAAATTGTAATAATGAAATCACTTAAATTAAAATCCATTTTGAATTAAGTAATCAAAACTAGTTTTCACATTAATAAACTCTACAGTTGGATGTCATAAAAAACAAATATAAAAAGTACAAAACGATACATATTAAATACCTGCATTTTGTTAATAACTTTCCATCCATCTTCGACGCCTAAAATGGGTATGTATTTCGATTCTTTTGGTAGAAGTAGTTGATCTAACACTTCTAACGTGCCATTTTCATATCTAATTGCTTGTAGTGTCATAGTAGCCGGCTTTGCGGCAGAGTATTAATATAAAAATTATTTTTAGTAGAAAATATTAGAAGAACGTGGACTGTGGAGTCCGCAGAAACCTGCAGGCAACGATCGCCGGTCGAAACTTAGACGGTGGCCGTTTTGTAGACCGTACAACACGGTAATTGTTTTACACGAGACTCACTCACAAACATAAACACTCAACAGCTGCTAATTCTTTCTATATTATCTATTGTTATCAGTAAATTTGGGGTTTAAAAGATATCAACTATGATCATGCACTAATCATACTTTGCACATAAAAGTGAAACGGTTGTATTGATCATTATATACTGAATCTTATTTTTTAACCAATATTCTTTCAAAATCAATTTTAATGTGGATAAATTTTAAGTTAATGATAGCATTAAATATAAATCGAGTAAAAATCTGACATTAAATCTTTAAAGTATACTAAATGATAAAATTTTACCATTGTAGATTAACACGTTTATGTTAACACATAAACATATAGGAATTAATTATTTTTCTCTTCCATTCCTATAGAAAAAAATGCTAATCCCAAGATCGTGGTTGCTCTAATGATTTTAAAGTTCTCAAACTATTTTTTTTCAATTTAAAAAATTCTTTTTTTATCGCTACTTTGATTATTACGTGCTTTTTTCAGAAGATTATTCCAAGCAAAAAGGGCATTCTAGTGCCATGAATCTTCCATTAACGTTTAAATTAAGCATTTGTAATTACCAAAATAAATTTTTTTTGATAATCTACGTGTTAATATAGTTGTAAAGAATAAATGTTTATTAAATATTTTTGGTTAGTCAAAGAACAAAGGTTTCTTGAAAATTTCTATATGTGCATTTCGACAAATGTGAATTTTTTGTAAATTTAACCAATTTTAAGAACTTTATTACAAAAAAGATTAATGGATTTATAATGAAAATTATCTTTAAATTTATTTCATTAGAAAATATGAGCCCATCCCTTTTGTATGTGTATTATATATATAAAGATATTGTTTATTATAGTTAGTGAACTTAAAGTTTACTTGGTAATATACTATTTTTTTATAAGTATATTAAAATTATACTAATAAAAAGGAAGATTTACAGTGGATCATAGTAAAATGAAAAATATTCATTTTAATGTCGTAGATAATATCTTTTATCTATAATAAATAACAGATCAAAGTTATTGGACTATATTCTTAATGTAGAATTTACCAAACAACTTTTTACTATTATAGGGCAAATTTATTAGGCTTTTTATGAAAAAATTATCTTTATATTCTTTGTAGAAACATGAGAAATAAATCCATAAATACAAGAATACAGAAGTATTAAAAATAGTTAAAACCTGCCTGTTTATGGTGTGTTAATAAAACACAGGCAACCTCGTGAATTTTTTTATTTTTGATAGCCATTTCATTCAATTATCACAATTAATGATAATTATATTTATATTCTTATAATTGTTACAAGTGTTTAATTATGATAATATTAGATATTAATAATTTGATAAAAATTAGGGGTATTATTTTTTGATAAAATATAGATAAGTATTTGAATTTATCTACATTATTATTTTAATTATAATTATTATAATTCGTTATTTAAGAACGAGAATGAGAATAGGTTGTAGCTTACAAATATTACCTTATAGTATTGAGTTAAATGAGTCATAAAATTTTGTTGGTTATAGAAACAGTTATATATTACTGCCAAATTTTGTAGTTGTCCACTTTTTTAAATGTCCTAATTATATTATGAAAAACCTTGTTGAATATTTAATGTTTTCAAGGTTTACATGGCAATTTAATTATCTTATAAGTAGATCAGCAATGCAAATTCCATCTTGTAAATTTATTGGTATTAATTTTTTAATATAACAGGATATCCAGTAAGAAATATATTTCAAAATGGATTGGGAGTCATTTTATAATAGTCATTCATCACCCGCTTCATATGAAATTATAATTACTGAAATAAAACAATTTATATCTCATCATGAAAATAAAAAGATTGTTTTAATAACAGTAAGTTTTTAATTTATAATTTTATTATACCGCTTAATTTGTGAAGTGATTATTTTTAAATATTTATGTTCATTAACTTGGTGGTTTTAGTCTGGTGGAACAACAGTCCCAATAGAACAAAATACTGTAAGATTTGTTGATAATTTTAGTGCAGGAACTCGTGGATCTGCTTCAGCTGAATATTTTCTTGATTCAGATTATGCAGTTATATTTCTTTATAGGTATTATGTATTTTTTATGTTTTTCATAATTTTTAACAGGTATTAAAATACAAATTGTTTTTTAAAAACTTTATATTGCTTTTATTTACAATCCCTAGTATCTTAATTAAGGCGAAATTAAAAGCTTCTGATATGATAAAATAAAAAAGGGTTTTATGATAAAACTACTACTTATGAAAAATGAGATAAATTTTTTTATTCAATAATTTTATATATTTAGGTTTATATTTAATCTGTTATACCAGATGATCAATAATTGAACAATATACCCTTTTCCTTACCCTTTGAACACTTTGTATTTCTCTAATGTAAAGTAAAAAACTACATTTCAGATCAAAATCATTGGAGCCGTTTCTTCGACATTTTTTAAATTCAAAATTACTAGATAAATTGGAAATAGTGAATAATAAATCAATCCAAGGTTTGTAACATTTTGATTAATACTTTAAATTAATTACATACATGATATTAATAAATAGTTTCCAAAATTGCTGAATGCAAATTAAAAGTGGAATATTTAGAACATATTTTTTTAAATTTTGATTCAATTTTTTTAAATCTTAAAATGTCTGTTGAATAATATGTGGGATATATAAAATTTTGATAGAGTACGAATAATATTTTCTTTGTACATATAAATTTTCCGGTTTCCTTACTTATAGATCATTCTGTTTTAAATACCTCATAATTAATTTTTTTTTTTGTTACAGTAAAAGAGGATCTTGAAAATCTAATACCTGTATTAAAAAAATACAAGGATGCCAAAAGTTCTAACAATATCATATCTATTCCTTTTACAACATTAGTGGAGTATATGTGGCTATTAAGAGGATTTTGCAAGTTATTGAATAACAGATATTGTTTAATTTACTTAGCTGCAGCTGTTTCAGATTTTTATATTCCACCTAATGAAATGGTAAAAAAAGTAATACATTTAATGGAACACTAAATATAACATTTGAATTTTATGTTATTTTCTATATTTACATGGAATTGATTTATAGAATACTTAGTTATAAGTTATCATAATATACTTAAAAATTTAAGTTTTTAATTTTTAATATAAGAATATTTTGTTCTAAATTTCTCTTAAATGATCAATTTTTTTTTTTTAAGGTTTAAAACAACTATATAATTAAAAATTATATTTTTGTTGTCGAGATACATTTATACAAAAATACAACTTTTTAAAGAATTTATTAAAAATACACATTTTTTGATATACAACTAAAAATTAAATATAAGATAAAACCAAATATTTATTAAAATTTTATTCTAACAAACTTCTTTAACACAAATTATTATTTAACATTTGGTTTATTAGGCTGAACATAAAATACAATCAAAAGATGGACCTCCAGTGATTGCTTTGCGTATGGTACCTAAAGTATTAATGGCTATTACTCAAATTTGGTCTCCTAAAGCTTTCATAGTTTCGTTTAAACTAGAGACTGATAATTCTCTTTTAGAATCAAAGAGCAAGGATGCACTCATAAAGTACAAACATCAAGTAAGTTAAATTGGGTTATAGTATGTTAAGCCTACCTATCAGTACACTCAAAGGAGTCTAGTATTTATAAGAAAATTTTTAATTATACCACTTGTAACCTATTTGGTCATTTCAGTTCTATTCTCGGAATAATCAGTGCAGTTATTAAAAATGTTTATCACTTTTTATTATTGTTACTATCTTTTTTAATATTACGTAATATTTAATTTGTTTAGTTGGTAATTGGAAATTTACTTCATACAAGAAAATACCATGTGAAATTGATATGTCAAAATGAAATTGAAGATATTTATCTATCAGAAAAAGATAATAAAGATGGAATAGAAATTGAGGACATCATTGTTAAAAAAATTAAAATAAGACATGAAGTTTTTTTGAAAATGAATTAATATTATTGTTTGTTTAGTTTTTTCATAATTATCATATGTATTTATTAAGATGTATAGTAATATACAATCCAAATAGAAATAAAAAAGCACCTATAGTGTTTTTGTAATTTTATATAAAATAAGTATTAACTCTAACCGCATCAGTAAATTTCCAAATTTTATATAATGATATTAAAATAATTATAATCTAGCATATATATTTTGTTGTAGTCATGTTTATTATGTATGTGTTTATAATTTTGTAAAATTAAAAATATATACATGAACCTAGCAACATAATCACAAGCTTTTAACACTTCTATGAGATAAACATAAATTTCTCTTTTTATTCATATTAGATGTTTTAAATATCAAACCATTATATGTGAATGTGTTTACAAAAAAATTAAAAATAATTTGTGTTTAATTAAAAATACAAAGTTTTTAAAATGACATAAATATTTAATGTTTACTCATATTTCATTATACAATATATCTATTTTAATTTTTTTCTATTGGTAAACAATTTACTTCTTCATGATTAATATTGTCATCAAGTTTTTCTTCAGGGGAAATTCTATATACACTTACTAAGTTTTTACTATCGTCAAACTTACAACTAACATGAAAACCACCAATTAAAAATGTATAAAATTGATTGTTATAACGTTCTCGTACATAAATGGACCTAGGATCTTCTTTTAAAATATTGATAATTGTTGGTTCTATATCAGTCATATTCAAACTATCTAAAAACTCTTTAGCTCTTGATGAAAATTCCACACTAAATTGTTGTGTAATAGGTTCTGTAATCCATTGAGGAACTCGTACCTATGAAAAGAAATTGAATTATTTTATGTAAAAATATTTAAGTGTTATAAAATACTCTTGAATGGAGGGGAGACAAAGGAATGTTATCATAAGCATTGTTTTCTTCTCCATCTGGTGCTTCGCGATCAGAAGTTAATGGATCTAAAAGTATTTGATGTGAACCATTATCAAACAAGGATATTGGTTGGGTGAAAGATCTTAACATCATTGGAGCATCGTAATGTGGAATATATGGCTTAATATCAACAACAGGAGTTCCATCAATCATGTCAACACCAGAAAAATACACAGAGTTTCCTAAAAAATTATACTAGTTGTTATAATTATATTAAGTATGAAAAGCCTTAAAACAAACCTTCAACTCTATCAATTTGAACTAGTGATAAACCTATAGGGGAAGGTCTATGTGGAGATCTTGTTCCAAGTACACCAGTTTTTAAACCATTCAATCTTGGAGGAGATACTTTGGCATGAATATGAGTAGTATCATTTTTGTGGAAATGGAATAATACCCTAAAAAAATTACTGTTATTAAAGAGCTATCTAAAAAATAAAAGATGTACTAACCATAAATGTGAAAAATCAGCAAGCCCTTCAAGTGCATGATCTGGATTAGTAAAAATTGTGTTTGATATAGTTAGTTTAGCTTGAGCTAATGGGCAAAGTCCTGGTTGACGTGGGACACATCGCCGTTCTTTGAATTTTGTTTGAATATGTCCTATTATGGAAATTTCAATTTTTTCAGGTTCTCTAACTTGTTTAAGATCATTTGTTACCAAATTTCTTTCCCCAAGTAGTTTTTTCAAAGCTTCATTTTGTTTCCTAATGAAAATATATCAAATTTCATTTTAATTATTTCAAAATTTAAGGCAATTTTCATTAAAAATAAAAATTACTTGAGTGAGTAAATTTGTGCTCTAGCAACAGACAATTGTTTAAGACCTTCTACTAGGTCTTTGACATCTTCTGGTTCATCTGGAGGTACGTCCATTTCATTAATTTTTCTTACAAATCAATAAAAAAATATTATAATAATTGAGTTGACGTTTTAAAAATTAATTTTAGAAACAATAATTTTTTAAATAAAACATTCTTATTATACATTTTTTAATATTATTACACAATTAACATTATACTTAGAATTATTGATTATTATTACTTGTATAATCATTAAACCGATATCCTAACACTTTTTCATAAGATTATTTATTAGTTCTGATAATCTTATCAGTTCTTATTGCAATAAAAATTTGGAATTGATTACAAATAAAAGATTACAAACGTTAAATTTAATGTTACTCTTTTATATTCATCAGAAAAATATTGCATATTTGGCATTAATTTTTTTTTATTGTTGATAGCGAATCACGCAACATTATGTAGTCTATACTACACTGTTGAATTATCTAAGTTTAATTTTAACAGTTTTTTAATTCGTAAAAAATGATTTAAATATTTTAATATATTGACTAAAATTCAATTTTGTTTAATTTTCTTAAGATGCTATGTGGTGGTAAGTTTCTTATTACTTTAAATATAAAATTTTTACTTAGAATTTTATTTTTTGGTTAAAATAAGAGAAGTTAAATATTTTATAGATTTCATCACTTAATTTTTATTAACTAATATTTTTTGTTTTTTTTTAATAATACTAGTAAATTGTACTAATGCTGTAGATTTATATGGCTTAAATGATTATAGATAATAATTTGTCAAGTTAAAATACCGCCCCAAATTGACCTATTTTACAGTACCTTAAAAACATTTGTTCAATTAATTTTCTTTAAATTGCTTTAAAGTGGAAAGTGTTATATTGTAGCTACAGAAAAGTCAATTTTCATTCAAACTTTATTTGATAACATTTGAATAATACTGTTTATCACTATAATAAATATAAGAAACCTATGTAAACAAAGTTTGAAATACTTATGCATAACTTATTATGAGCTTTTTAATTTATATATTTACTATTTAAATGTCTTTGATAATATTTATGTGTTTAAGTCAGTTATTTTTTGTTGTATGTAGAAGTTTTAAGACCTACTAATAAAATAAAACATGTATTATTAATTTTGTAAGTCCAAATTATTTTTAGATAATATATTGTAATAAGTAAATTTTAACGGAAAGTTTCCTTATCATTTAAGTTAAAATAATAGTTAACCAATTTTGTACATATTATACTGTGTTATATTTGGTTATTATAACATATATTAATTATATAGGCAATATGCATAATGATAACACTTGGAAAGGAACAAATAAAAGTATGCTGCCTAGAAGCTTTGGAAAAAAGCTATTTCCATTACTTATACCCTCCCCACAACATACAATATTATTTAAGGTTTGTTAAAAAAACATTTTTTAGTATTATTTATTAACTTTTAATAAATGATATATTTTATCATTATTTTTTAGGTTTCAAAAAATGTAAATAGTGTCTTAGAACCATTTCCTGAAAACTTGCATGATGTTTGGGACAATAATCATGTAAAGTTACCATGTTCTAAATCCAACTTGCTTTCTGAAAAAGAAAATGTTTGTATATAATTTCAAGTTGAGAAGATGAATGATAAAAATATAATTTTTATTATAGGATTTTAAAAAATATAGATGGGATGTGATTATTGATAGCTTATTGAAACCTATTTTGACCAGTGAACAATTAGAAAATGCTATTAAGTCATATAATTTAAAATACAAAGGCATTTGGCGTTTTCATCTTTTACATTCATTTTTTGATAATGTAAGATATTTAAAAAATGTATATACATATATTGTTATATAGTTAAAAATTTGTTATGAATAGGTTTTATCTGAAGAAGAGACTGAAGGATTTTTTGAACATCTTTTACCCAAAATTATCAAGTTAGCTTTACAGTTACCGGAATTAATTACAAATCCTATACCATTATTAAAACAAACTATTAATCATTCAATATCAATGAACAAAAAACAAATAGCTTGTTTATTAGCCAATGCTTTTCTATGTACATTTCCACATAGAAATAATAGTGGAGAAAATTCAGAATATAATACTTATCCTCACATTAATTTTAATGGGTAATTTACTGATAAAATTTAAATATACCGAAGTTTACTTAATATAAGTAGTATGAATATATACATTTTAGACTAAAAAATAAATTATAATATTGTTGGAGAGAAACTTTTTAAAATAAATCAGTATTAAAAGTTAAGTAAGAATATTGATCTACAATTGATCCCAAGGTATTATAAATTAGCCATGGAATTTACTTTTAACAGTATTCCTCTATCTTTTATTTTGTTTTTGTGTATAGAGTGTTACCAAAACCACTATATCATACAATTGTTATAATAATGTATTCTTATGTCAAATTTACTTTTAGATTTTTAAGAGATTTATTAAATATTGAAATATATATATATGTTATTTCATAAATATATTAATATTAATTTTTATTTAAAGATTGTTTCAGTTAAGAGTAAAAAATTCAGATGACAAGTATTTGTATGAAAAATTAAAATGTCTTATAAATTATTTTAAAAGAGTTACCAGTTCAAATTTTAGTAAGTATATTTTTGAATATATTTTATTTCAATTATTGGAATATTTTTATTTTAAGAATTTAATGGTGTAATAACTTACTCTCGATGTTATTTAACTGAAAATGAGTTACCAACTTGGTTGAAGTCAACAAATCTATTGACAAATCTTCATATTGCATCTGATGGAACTATAGAAGAAGATGGAGATGGAATGTTTCAAGTTGACTTTGCTAACAAGTGTGTACTTTAACTAAATTTATAAAAATCATTTATTTTATTGAAATAATATAGGTTTATTGGAGGTGGAGTACTCAATTGGGGTTGTGTTCAAGAAGAGATTCGTTTTCTTGTTTGTCCTGAATTACTAGTATCACAATTATTTTCACAACAAATGTTACCAACAGAATCAATAATTATCACTGGTAGGAGTTAATTTAAGGCTAACTTATTTTCATAATTTTTTCATAATGATGAAATTGTAAATAATAATTTAAAATATTTATTTTAATTAGGAGTTGAACAGTTTAATGATTATAGTGGATACTCACACACATTTAAATGGACTGGAAATTTTATTGATAATACTTTAATTGATGATAATCATAGAAGATATTGCACTATAATGGCGATTGATGCTATATATTTTCGAAATCCACAAGTTCAATTTGCTCCTAAACATTTAAGACGAGAACTTAATAAAGTATGTAAATATTTATTTACTATAATTCTAGTTAAATAGTTAAAATTTGATTTATTTTAAGGCTTACTCGGGTTTTGCTTGGGGAAACAAATCAGATTGCTCTGATATATCAATAGCTACAGGAAATTGGGGCTGTGGAGCATTTAGAGGAGATAGTCAATTGAAATCTTTACTACAATTATTGAGCGCTGCAGAAGCAAAGCGTGACATTGCTTATTTTACTTTTGGTGATACAGGATTAAGAGACTCTATTAATGATATACATTCATTTTTAAAAAACAAAAAAGTTACTGTGGGTGAGTTTCTTAATTTTTATTTTATTTTAAAATTGATATATATTTTAAATAATTAAAAAAAGAAATAAACTTAACAGTCTACACAAATATTCTTGATATACATACTCAAATGAGCAATTAGGAAATAATATTGCATTATGAGTTCACCTCTCTTTAATTAACTAAGCAAAAATAGTATCAATTTTTATGTTGTATTTTTAAAACTATTTTTTTAAACTGTTATTAGTCATTAGTGTACAATTTTGTGTTGGAAATATTTAATTTACATTTTCATTACAGGAGAAATTTGCCAAATTTTAATTAAATATAATCAATATATGTTGAGCCATTCTAGATCAAATTTGTATGAATTTATTTATAATGCAGTTTCTAACCGAGAATTACAGGTTGGTATGTAAAATAAAATCGTGTTGATTATTATAAATTAATTTTAATTAAAATGTTTAATTCAATTTGTGGTAAATATTTTAGAAGTCCAAATGTGAAAAAACAGCAAATATTGTCGACGATAGCATCAAATCTGATGATGCAAGCTTTGAAAAAACAATCAAATCTTTATGTGTGAGCCCTACTGTTATTGAAGCTACACCTGAAAAAAACTCTCACAATAAAATAGAGGAACCACTTAAACCTGAATCTAATTCAAATATAAATCACGAAGATCAAGTAGATTCTGAAAATGTGAAATTTTTACCAGTTAATCAGTTTAAATTGAGAAATGATGAAGATCGCTCTTTATGTATTCAACAACAAAAAAACAGTTGGATTCAGTTAAATGATTCGAAAAAAGATTTTCAATCAGTAACTGAAAAATCTGTTCAGTCTTTGAGTAAATTAAAACGAGAAAGAGATGAAGAAAATGGTAAAAAAAGAGTTAAGCGTAAAATATCAGATTATTTTAAAAAATCATAGTTTTTTTCTAAATTTTATTTAATTGTCAATTTTAATACTGAGTTGATATTGTATAATTATTTTTCAACATAAAAAAAAAATGTATTATATGTTTTCATTTAATTAAAAATACTGTGAAAATAGGACCTTTTTGTGGTTAAATACTTAAGTTTTGAATAAGGCATAAAGTTCTATATATGTATATGAAATGTTGAGAGTTAAAGTATATACTTTTATAAAAAAATTACTACTATTAAACATCATCGGCTGAATTAAATTCTTCGGTAACACTACATAAAGAATGTTTGTTTAAAGATTGTCTTTAAGTGAATATGATACAAATTATTTTTTAACCAATTAAAAATTTTCATCTCTTATGTTTTTGTAAAATTTTACGCTTATTAATTATACAATGTTGTTAAATGACATGCTTAGAAGTGAAGTGTTATCTGAAATGATTGACGTTTTAATTGAAGGCTACGTTACTGTAATCGGTCATTGTTCAGGAACGCCAATTGTATTCCACCAAGTTGTAGAAAAAACTTGTAAAATTCAAAAGCTCCTCCTCGATGATCTGGAAAAATTGTCGCCTATTCTGGTGCTCAGAAAACGGCAGAAAATTTGATAGTTTCCAAGGATGAAATCCCATTCAGAAATTTAACGAATGACTTAATATATACTATAGTAGTTTCGATTACAACTACATTGACATACATTTCATTGAATCACAAAGAGGTGTTTTAGAGATCCATGTTAGCCACTAACAACACGCAGACAATGATGAGTAAATATAAATGTGTGTGATAGCTGCATAGTTCACGGAGTTCATATTAATTTGAAAAAATTTAAGATAGAAGTTTTTCAAAGTTTAGTACTTTAGGAATGACACTTTGGGTGGTTACTAAATGGTTGTTTTTATGTACGTTGACTTGAAAAAAAAATTCACAATGGTCTTATTTATATGGTTTTCAATAAAAATTTAAAATTACTTGTTTACGATTTAACTCTTTCCAATGATTGAATAAGTATTAAAAAGCTTATAAGTATGTGGAATAATAAGCAGAAAGAACTTAAAGCTACAGTCGAGAATACTGGCATAGAGTAGAGAAAATAGGAATGAAGAGTTATCTCAAAATTAAAATGAAGAAAAAGATAGTTTCCTGGAGAAAGTTCCAGTTTTTTTAAAAGAATGTCATCATATGGGCGAATACTATTCATAATTTTGGTATAGGCATTTGGCAATTTTAATAGATTTTAGTTTGAAGCACTGTCAAGTTTCATTACAATCAATATGGGTAACGGTGAACTAGTTTTTTTTGTTGCTTCCTTTGAGTAATTGAGACACATCAATTTATTGTTGAGTATAATTTTTTGATTCTTATTCGACTAGATGCGTACGATATAAACTAATGTATTATTTCTTTAGGTAATTTTTTCTTAGTTCTTAAGTATATAAAGAAATTAATTTTATTTTTAACTATAATAAGACATTCTAATTTTTGTTTATAAAATAATTTTTTTCTAATTTGTTTATCACTAATTTTGTATATTAGAAATAAACTTCTCATTTTGTTTTTTTATAAATATATTGAATTATTTTACACGATGCCATGAGTTTCTAAGTATAAAAAATAGACATTAGTGTATAAGTGAATTATTTTGGTTTCAACAATTTACTCAGGAAAAAATCATGAAATATGACTATAGATTTTGCTTGAAGCAGAATAAATTTTCCTCGACTTCAGACAAAATAGACAGCCATTCATAAAAAATGGTTTACTAACGATTTGTCACAGTTGTAAAAATCGAGATTTTTTCATAACACTATCGACGTTCAAAGCGTGCGATTTTGCTAGCAACGCATTTATTTTTTTAACATTTTCCTGTATCCTATTATATGCGGAGGTTCACACATATTAACTTTTTCCAACGCCTTGCCGTCTCTATACTATTACCACAATACTTATAATCATAACTAAGATATTATTATTGAATGTATTTTATTTATGACATCACTATTAGTTAAACAAGAAAACCCAAGTGAACATAATGTTCTTTTAGTGTAAATAATTTTAATAATATGAAAAAATTATCAAAAAAATACACTAATATTATCATTACAGTTTAAACAAATTATCACATTAAAAGTTTTGTCCGTTCTTTATCTGTCGTTAAAGGTGTCGGGTAGAATTTATAACTAAAATTACGATACTTCAGTATCAGAGATAATTATTACAAATCGCAGAGTTCCTTTATACATGTAAACAGGCCCTAAATATTGTATTCAAGCTTTGAATGAGCATTATGGCATTAAACTACCCGAGGCGTAATTAAAACTGCAATACTACGGCAAATGAAAGCTCCAGATAATTATCTAAACTATCTTGTTATGATAACACCACATTGAAACGGGACGTCAACTGTCTAGTAACCTAGTCTAACTATTCACTAAATATTTTATGCAAACGCTGTCACCAGTTATGTTGGACATCACGTCTGTATGGAAAATCGGGTTCACCTCCTAAATTCCAGGAATCGCGTATAATCCTAGTCATAGTGATGGGTTAGACCAAGAGTTACCAATTATTATTTTTAGACATTTTTGATATTAGCAATTTGGAAAATGTTCGCGGACCATCAAAATACATATATTTAACATATAGTAGGATACAGGAGCGTAGTCAGATTCTCATAATAGGGGGACAATAAAAATCTACATAGTTCAATAATTCATTTATTTAAACTATAGTTATGTCATGGAAAATTTAGTTCTATATTCATATCTCCTGTAGAGCCCTATAATAAGTACAACAAATAGTTTTTTGTTTTATACTCAACAAAAATAATGGTAAATCTTTAAGAAAAAATAATAATTTCTAAAAATATTAAAAACGAATAAGATATATTAAAATAAATATTCAATATTGTTAAAAATCTTAAATATTCAATGCGAGTTAAATTTATGTGAGAAGCAAAATTTTATGTTTACATAATTTTTTTTACAAATATCACAAGACTTTTTCAACTAATATAAAGAATATTAAAGGATTTGTTTGATATATTAATCATCATATTTATAAATGACAATCTAATCTAACTTGACTGTGACTGTAAATAAAACACATGTAATTTAGTTAATTCAATATTTTTTTTTATAGAAAATACATATAAATTGACGTAGGAAATGTATAGAATAAAATATATTAGTAATAGAGACTTAAATTAATCAGACGTGTTAACGATTTTGGCATATTCTTCTGCAGCCAAGACAAATGCTTGTACATTATTTTCATATTTGGATACTATCTCTTGACATAATGGAGCCATTTTTGCATCAGCCATAATAGCTAATCTGAGATTTCCGCCATAGTTCATCATAGACAAAGATAAGCCTGAAATGTAAACCATATGTATATACTTAAGTTACAAAAAGTTTAATGTGGAAAAAAAGAAAAATTGTACCTAATAATTATTTTTAGATAAAGTACATTTTTTATTAAGAGCATTACGTTTAAGATAGAATTGTTTTTAATTAAAATTTAAAAGAATGTTGTCATAAACATACAAATTATTACTATAAAAGATCATAGTTTTAAAACGGACGTATCAAATGTTTATATAAATATTTAAGATTTTTGAAAAAGTCATCATTGTATCAAAGTATCATTAAAATATTTTTCAATAGTCTGATAGCCTAGGTAGTTTGAAAATATTTGTCCAAAATAAGACATTTAAAAGCTCAACGTAATAAAATTGATTGAAAATATTATTATTTCATTTTGCTAAAGAAGAACCTAACCGATTTTTATATTATAAAATAATTCGATGATTTTTGAAATTATTGGGTACATTGAATGAAATTAAATGTTTGAATATCTGATCTGTAACTATTATTGTCTACTTACAGACATTTGCTTGAGGTGGCCTCCAATATAGGATCGCCTCTACTTCTTGATCCCATAACAACCGTCTCTTTTCATTGTCCCATTTATTTTCTTCTACGTATGTGACCGTTAAGGGATATTTTTTAGATAAGTAGCTCAGTCCATAACTGACAAATGGAGAAGGTAAGAATGATGTAGCCAGACTATGGTCAATCTGCCACATGGAAGCTATGTATAATCCTGTCTGATTGGCTATGGCTTCTTGTAAACATTCTTGCATCTTATGTAAACAATAAATCGGTTCACTATCGATGTCCATGGGCAACGGCAGTGATAGCAAACCATAAGAAACTACACGTCGATCGTTAAGTTGAAATAGGTTGTTTTTAGATACAAACCGAGTAGTGGTCATCACATTCTTCGGGTACTTGACATTTGCCTTATCAAAGTATTCTTGTAAAGCAGCCGACAACATGGATAGCTGTATCTCACATGTTGCCGCCCCTGTGTTATTGTGAATGGTATTGACTACGGCCATGTCGATTGGTCCAGACCAGTATACACATTTTTTACCACTCAAAGAAAACTCGACTCTCTGTTCTCGACTGAAAAATGGGAACACCAGTTCTTGAATAACAGTTCGAGGTGCGTTATAAACCAGTCGGA
This sequence comes from Daktulosphaira vitifoliae, assembly GCF_025091365.1. Taxonomy (NCBI): domain Eukaryota; kingdom Metazoa; phylum Arthropoda; class Insecta; order Hemiptera; family Phylloxeridae; genus Daktulosphaira; species Daktulosphaira vitifoliae. The sequence goes on along the minus strand of NW_026099575.1, from coordinate 25,915,716 downwards.
AAATGTAAAGCATTTCTGAGGCGCTGTACATGAGCACATAAGTCCAGTACACGTACGTATATGTATTCCTGAACATAAGTAAAACAGTTATAGGAAACCGGAATAGACCTTTGACCATCAACCACCACGTGAATGAAATCCACAAGGCCGGGTGGAAAGTGTACACTATGCTTTCCAATGCGTAATGCCAGCGAATATTGCGTTTAACTAATTCTTTTCTTACACTATTCGGATAATAAGAATACCCAGTGTCTTTGTATGCAGACATCATAACTATGGCAACCATGGCGGAGAATACGAACGCATTGGGACGATGTTTTAGAATTTTTGGATTTTCTAAAGGATCGTAAGTTGACACCAACTCGTTCCACGTATTGGTCCAAATTTCCGAAACGTGTTCATACAGCCGAGGTAATGCCGTGGGCGCTTGATAAACGGTAGACAATATATTTTGTATGCTGTCAACATCATTTTGATGTGCAGGCGATTTCTCAGTGTATTTCCAATCGTTCGATTTAAGTAATAAAAGATCGCTTATTCCCACTCCATCTTCAGATGCGTAAAGGTGGTGCATTCTCACTAAAAGATAAAATGAATCCTCGATTGGCACAACAGTTATCTGCCACTGAGGTTGTTTAGATGGTATATGCGTTTTGACAATATCATTAATATACTCCTATAAAAAAATAAAATAAATAGTAAATTTAAAGAAAATTCCTCAATTATTTATAGCAAATCATTGTTGATTTGATTTCTATAGATATAAATATGTACAAAAAGCTTCATGCAGAATGGCCTGCGTCTTTAGTCTAAAATTGGTTTTATAATAAAATTATTATAGAGATGTTTATTTTAGAAAAAGTGGTATTCAATTGCTACTAATAAAAAGTATTTTAGTAAATCAATCCACATAAAAATGTCTTTAAGTGGATTCAACTGGTTGTTGTGCGAAGCTCTTCAAGTTTAAAATTTTAGCAATACTTTATTTATGAACTTTAAGTTTAATTTTTGAAAATGTTCCGGAAATACTGACACTTTTATATATAATTTAAATTAAAGCTTTAGTAATATACTTTACTATGAAAAAAAAATTTTAAACTATAGATTTTTTTCTTGATGAAAATGACTACCGTATTAAAAAATATGCTATTTTTGTGTAAAAATACTTGGTATTGTGTTTAATTTTTTTTTAAAATACCTTACAAAGAGATTACACTAATTTTCATGTATATTATTAATATAAATATTATTGGCATGGAATATAAAGTTAAACTTAATTAATTTTTTTTGCTTCTCTTAAGTCGAGCAAAATAACTTTGAAATTTTAGTTTAAATTGTCATTTTTATCTTCCAACAAATTCGAAAATTGTACGGTTGTCATGTCGGTAAAACTTAATTCTTTAACGTTTGAGGTCCGAGGTTCGAAACTGCCTGTGTGAGTGAATCTTTTTTATATGTTAATACATGGTTTTAACTAATTATTAATAGTATTAAAAATTAGTTGTGATGGAAAAAATCTAAAAAAACTTGTCCCAACTATGCCACGTCCACGCTGTACCATGACTCCACTGTACTACCGTTTTTTTTATACACTTGTAGAATTTTTTATCAAGGGTTACCACTCTTTAATTAAAACCCTAATTTTAGCTTCATGCGTAGCTGAGAAATGATTAATTTTACTACGATTTACATTTATTGGTTTTGTGTCTGTACGAAAGGAATCCATGAGGTTCGCCACCATGGATATAAAATCATACTATTTGGAAGGAGTAGTGGAGAAATGATTCTCTCTACTATTCTACGTTCTAAAAGCTATCATTTTAATAAATACATGCATTTAAAGATGAACTATTCTTCAACGAAGTGTTTTATAATAGTAATGTTAATTACTGTCCAGATATCAATCTATACTTATATCAAATATTATTATTGTTACTTATTTTAACGTAACAAGTTCAATTTACAAATTTAGTACATAGTATGTAATACAGTATAAAAATAGAATTTACAAATTTCAATAATACAAATATCTATATAATGAGAAAATACAAATATACTGGTACTCACTATGCGTCGTCATGACTGTGGTTGGTTTTTGATATTATAAGTGAAGTAACTTGGTATAATAATGTGTTTTATTAAATATAGTTCACTCGACAATAAAGTCAAGTGTAAGTATGTTAAATCATCTAATTAGTTTAAAACAATATTCTATTACTACACAGTCTATTGTAAATATTTTAATATTATTCTCCATGCACTTATTTGTTTTAACAAGGCGAGAAGAGTCTTGAATTATAAGAAAATTGTTTAATATATACAGAATGATCTGTTTATCATAAACCACTCGATTACTCGCATAATAAATACAATAAAAAAAAAAAATATTTTGCTCTATTTTAGTTACATATATTTCTTGATTTATTAGCTAATAATTACATTTTAGGATCATCTCTTATAATGTATAGGAGTGTGAACTTCATTTTTTTCAAACTGTAACATACATATTTAATTAAATTATAAATTTGAAAATTATCTAATTGAGAAAATGATGATAACAACTTTTAGCCCAGTATTTCAGATCTTATTAACAATTTAACGTTAGACTGGAAGTGAGGAGTGGGTGTTTTTATTTTTATCACTAGCCATTTTCTTGGCGTACTCTTCGTCCCATCTATGTATAAAAATGAGAATAACTTCCAAAGTACTTATCTAAAAGTTGTTATCGACCGGTCATTTTATTAATTAGATTATTTTCTGTTATATAAGCTAGTTAAATATATATATATATATATATATCTATTTAAAAAAATTAAGTTGATACCCCTTTATATTATAAGGGATGATACTATAAAATTATTTTTCTAATATGGTATATATTTGCAAGTAATCAAGTGGTTTATGATAAACCGATCACTTTGTTTATATATTAATATAAATATACATACATACATAATACAAATATCTAGTATTTTCAATTCTAATTATTTAAAGAAAGGTATAGTATAAGTGAACATGTTACTTTTGGCGTATGTAAATAGTTAATGTAACATTATTGAATTGATAGGTGGTATAAATTATAATTTTCATAAAAACATAATGTTTCATTTTTTTCGATAATTTTAATAAAATAATTAAATGTATTGAGCACTCATGTCATTTAGTTTCGCCTAATGGCTTTGCATTAACAAATTGTTGATTGGGTTTTTATTTTAGAACGATCGAAGTAGATAAATTGAAACTGTTGCTACCATTTTAGCTAATTAAGTATTTTTACATTGTACATAACTTCATGTGAAGTGTATAATTATTGTTAGATATTAATTGTAAAACTTAAAATTATACTACGTATGTTATATGTTACTAAGGTTGCAAAATAAAATATTTGTTGGTCAATTTGTTTCATATTGCTAAATATTCAATGTGTTTTGTTCGATATGTTATTTCAATATATTTAATAATGTTTTCTGTAGTTTTCACGGTAACTTGACGTCAATTGGGCAACTCGCAATAATGGGCCTCAATTGAATTTTAAGAACGTAATACTACCGACGTCATTAGTTGATTTATGATGTACTTTTAAATTTTATCTAAATTATTAAAATTAGTTTAAACTCATAATGTTTGTTTTTTTTTTTGAAAACACGTCGAATTTAGTGTCTGTTACAAAAGCTGATACGATTGTTTTTGGTCAGCAATCGTTAATTAGATAACAGTTTATTATTGGTAATAATAACTCACTCTAGTAAAACTTCACAGATGTGTATCGCATTATTAGACCAATGCAACTAATAACTTTTATTTAACTACTTTTTTTTTTT
>NW_026099575.1:25872062-25911795 GCF_025091365.1 Daktulosphaira vitifoliae | reverse complement strand
ACTGATTTGACCTATCCAATTATAGAGTTCAAATGAAAATTTAAAATTGTAATAAAAAATAGGAAACAGTGTATAAAGTTCAAGGTGTTATTCTTTTATAATTATATAATGCTAGCTGCTGTGAAGACTGTGGTGAATTAAATTTTCTAATTAACAAATGAAACCATAAATCTTTGCTTTTGTAAACAAACAATTGGGGGCACAATTTTTTTGTATTTTACTTTAAAACTATTCAGGGATCATTTTACTCTTGGTAATTTGACAATATAGAGTGATAATATTTGCATACACAAGTTTTTAATTAGTCTTTTTGGACAAACGAAGTCAATCTTTTAGGTGCAGTCAAAGTTTCAAAGATCAATCGTTCAAACAATCCTAATTAAACTTTTTAAAAATATTACGAAAACTTACGGAGCTTTCCTCAAAGTCAATACTCAAATTTTAAAGTTTCTTTAATATATGAATTGGTAATAAAATGGAATAAAATGTATTTTTTCATATCATTTATTAGTTAGTTATTATGATATGTGTATTTATACAAGCAAAATTATTAACGTGTAGGGATTAACAAAGATGTTAAATAACATGTCACAATGAATGCGTTTATATATGTTTATATGTTTTATCTTAGATGTACTGCAGTACGATAACACTCCGTGTATTTTTTTTATTCTCGCGCTGTTCGTCAATCCAGTGACACTTTTTTATTTTGTACTCTTTTTTTATGTATGTATAAAATCATTTTTCATTATTAAAAAGTATTAATTATTATAAATTTTAATTGTAGTATTTTGTAATAAATATAAACACCAAAACACTACAAATTGGTGACCTCTAAAATGAACAACAAATCCGATAGTGCGATAGTAAGTGTGCGTGACGACGCGACCGGTAATGATGGCCGAGACCATATCGAATACGGCGAGCCCAATATGAATTCAACGCGAGCGTTTAAAATCCCAACTTTCTGGCGTACCAACCCAGAACTTTGGTTCAAACAAATTGAATCCGTTTTTTATACAACCAGAATTACAGCTGACGCAAGTAAATTTCATCATGTTGTTTCTTCTATGGAAAGTGAAATTCTTGCTCAAGTTAGTGACATAATACTCAATCCACCAGAAACGAAAATGTACGAAGCATTAAAAACCCGGCTCATCGAAAGATTTTCCGAATCTGAACAATGTCGGCTTAAAAAATTACTGACCGAAGTCGAACTCGGTGATCGGAAACCATCCCATTTTCTTTCAGAAATGCGTCAACTAGCTAATGGAAAAGTAACTGATGAAATACTCAAAATACTATGGATACAAAGGTTACCACATCAGGTAAAAACTATCATTTCAGCTAGCAACGACAAGTTGGATAACTTAGCTTCGATGGCAGATAAAATTATCGAAGTATCGGACAGCCGAAATGATTGTTTTTCCATTGCCAACATTAGTGACAAGGTCACAAACCGTCAGTCACATGAACAAGCTGACGATGCAACGACAATAAGAAAATTGGAACACCAGATCGCAGCACTCGCACAAGCAGTAGAGCGACTTAGCAACAGCAACTCTCGTAGCTACAATAGGCGTCACTCAAAATCACCTATGCGCCGAGACAATTCACGACCACGATATGATACATGTTATTATCATTACCGATTCAAAGATAAGGCTACTAAATGCAAACCACCGTGTAAATACCAGCACACGTCGGAAAACTATAAACGATCTACTGTCGAGACGACCGACGGTAGTGAGTTTCAATCTCGTCGTCTATTTATTGTTGATAAAATAACAAAAACTCAATACTTAATTGATACTGGTGCGGACTTTTCGGTTTGGCCAGCAGATCCTAAGCAGAAACGCAATAAAATAAAAGATGGTAACCCTACTTTATTCGCAGCCAACGGGTCAATAATAAAAACATACGGTGACAAATTAATTGCTGTAAATTTAGGTTTAAGACGTGTTTTTAAATGGAAATTTATTGTCGCAGCAGTCAGTAAACCAATTATAGGTGCTGACTTTCTCCACTACTTCGGCTTATTAGTGGACTTAAGAAGTAAACGCCTAATTGATGAAAATACCAATTTAGCCACCGCCGGAAAAGTTAAAAAGACGATATCCTCGGGCATCTTCGCTTTTAAAGACGATTCAGCGTACATTAAGTTACTAAAAAAATTTCCGCAAGTATTAAGAACAAACATGATCCCAATGGATTGTAAACATAACGTTACACATCATATCATCACTAAAGGACCACCACTCTTCGCTAAACCAAGACGCCTTCCTCCGGATCGACTAGAGATCGCAAAAAAAGAATTTGCTTATTTAGTAGAACAGGGCATATGCCGACCTTCAAATAGTCCGTGGGCCAGCCCATTACAACTAGTAAAAAAGAAGAACGGTGAATGGAGACCGTGCGGCGACTACCGTAGGTTAAACGCAGTCACATTACCGGACAGATACCCCATTCCACACATTCAAGACATCACACAGCGATTGCAAAATAAAAGTATTTTTTCAAAAATCGATTTGGTTAAAGCTTTTAACCATATACCAATAGAACCGTCCGATATTCCAAAAACAGCTATTACAACACCTTTTGGGTTATTTGAGTTTGTTCGGATGGGATACGGTTTTAAAAATGCAGCTCAAACATTTCAGCGTTTCATACACGGTGTTTTAAAAGACTTAGATTTTTGTGAAGTGTATTTGGACGATATTTTAATTGCATCGTCTTCAACACAAGAGCATTTGAGTCACCTCGAACGTGTATTACAACGACTCAGTGAGTACGGCATTGTGATAAATACGAATAAATGTATATTTGGAAAAGAAGAGGTACTATTTTTAGGATACATCATATCGGGTAACGGTCTTAGACCAAATCCTGAAAAACTGGAAGCGATAGACAAATATCCACGGCCGAATAATGTACAAGAGCTTCGACGTTTTTTGGCTATGTGCAATTTTTACCGCCGTTGTATCCCAAACGCAGCAAGTACACAAGCTATTCTTCACGATTATCTTAAAAACAGCAAAAAAAACGACAAAACACCAATTGTATGGACCGATCAATCAACGGGAGCGTTCGAGAAAACTAAAGAAGACTTAAAGCGAGCCACAACATTATCGTATCTAGATCCGGCCGCGAATATTCAATTACGATGTGACGCGTCAGATATGGCGATAGGCGCAGTAATAGAACAATTTAAAAACGGCGTTTGGCAACCACTTGCTTTTTTCTCTCGCAAACTTGACCAAACACAAAAAAAATACTGTGCATACGATCGTGAACTTCTTGCGGTATATGAAGCCATTAAGCATTTTCGCTATATGCTGGAAGCCCGTGAATTTGAAATAATTACGGACCATAAGCCGTTAGTATACGCATTCACACAACACTCAGATAAATTACCACCTCGACGTGCACGACAACTTGATTTTATTAGTCAGTTTACAACATCAATACGGCACGTAACAGGTACACAGAATACAGTGGCCGATGCGTTATCGAGAATAGAAACTATAAATGCACCGCCACCGCTAGATTATGACAAGTTAGCTTACGACCAGTTAGCAGACGCAGAACTATTGTCGTTATTGTCAAAACCGGAATTATCGATAAAACTAGAGCTCGTAAATATGCCCACTACGAACACAAATATTTACTGCGATACTTCTAATGGTAGACAACGACCGTATCTTACCAAACAATTTCGCCGCAATGTGTTCAATTGTCTACATAATCTCGCTCACCCAGGTATACGGTCAACAATAAAATTAGTGAGTAGTCGTTTCGTGTGGCCGTCGATGAACAGTGATTGTGCGAAATGGACTCGTGCGTGTTTAGCGTGTCAAAAGTCAAAAATAACGCGACATGTTATAAGTCCGTGTGGTATTTTTAATGTGCCGAGTGATCGTTTTTCACATGTACACATCGATATAATCGGTCCTATGGTCATGTCACGTGGTTGTACTTACTGTTTAACCGCTATAGACAGATTTTCTAGATGGCCAGAAGTTTTTCCAATTCAGGATATTTCGGCTGAAACCATAGCTCGTACGTTATTTGAAGGCTGGATAGCTCGATATGGAGTTATGGAGAGATTGACAACAGATCAAGGACGGCAATTTGAGTCTACTCTGTTCACCGCAGTAACGCAAATTTTAGGGTTTAGAAGAATACGTACATCAGCATATCATCCACCAGCCAATGGTTTAGTTGAACGATTCCACCGATCACTTAAAACGGCAATAAAGTGTTACGAAACTGAGCACTGGACAGATGTACTCCCCTCAGTTCTTATGGGCCTTAGATCAGTGATTAAAGAAGATCTAGGTTTAACACCTGCAGAAATTGTATTTGGAAGTACGATTAGATTACCTAATGAGTTTTTTATGCAGTCATCAGTGGCGACAGACCCTTGTTCCTTTGCTGAAACACTAAAGAAAACAATGGAAACCATACGCCCAGTGTCAACTTCAAACCACGGAAGTAAAAAAGTTTTTATATATAAAGATCTAGCATCCTGTTCACACGTTTTCGTTCGGGTCGACCGGGTCAAGAAACCGCTAGAACAACCATATGAAGGGCCGTACAAAATTGTTCAACGATACGAAAAAACCTTTAAATTATTAATTAGGCAAAAAGAATGTATCATATCAATAGACAGACTGAAGCCATGTTTCAACGAAAATGAAGATAATAACACAAATCTATCAATAACAACGAACCAGCACAACCAGAGAAATACAACTACAAGACCAACAATAATACAAACAAAACAAACCAAGTCAGGAAGAACCATCCGCCTCCCCGTAAGGTTTTTGTAAATTGTGAATTGTATCACTTTTATATTTGTATTTGTATTTTTATATTTGATATTTGTAACTATGTATGTTTAACGTAAAATTATCGTTTTCACTGGAAAGGGGGTAATGTAGGGATTAACAAAGATGTTAAATAACATGTCACAATGAATGCGTTTATATATGTTTATATGTTTTATCTTAGATGTACTGCAGTACGATAACACTCCGTATATTTTTCTTATTCTCGCGCTGTTCGTCAATCCAGTGACACTTTTTTATTTTGTACTCTTTTTTTATGTATGTATAAAATCATTTTTCATTATTAAAAAGTATTAATTATTATAAATTTTAATTGTAGTATTTTGTAATAAATATAAACACCAAAACACTACAAACGTTAACTTATGATTTCACGTAAATATAATTTTGAATATGAGTGTATAACTGTATTAGATAATATAATGAAAAATCTAGTCAGTGTAATGTTACTGGTATACCCAATAGAGTATTCAAGGGGAGCTAACAGTGCTAAAACTCTTCGTTGATTATATGATATTTTACGACTATTAACGATATAAAATTAAAAATTGTAAATTGAATTTAATGATTTAAATAACTAAAGTCGGACCATTGTTGTACGTTACATGTAATAATAAAACAACATAAAGCTTGAAGAGTAAAATTCTCCTTAAAAATTAATTTAAATTGATGTCTAAAAATGCATATATTAAGACAATACACGACTTTTACATCCACCACGTATAATGGTATGCCCCTAACTGCCTAAGCAGAATTTAATTTGGTGGCATTGCTCTTGAAATGATAATTACAAACTCTATAAATTCTTTAGAGTTATCACGTGGGTATATTGTCTTTTATTTTTCGCAAATTACAACATATCATGAGCTATGTCATTGCTAATGATATAATCAGTAAAACACAAATAAAAGCTTAATTTGTCTGTATTACTCTATTCTGATTGAAATCGCTTGAAAAAAGTTACGTTGTAATACTAATATGTAGGCATAGACTGACAAAAAAGACACGGGATGGTACATAATTTTAGGAGTCATTGACAGGATTTAACATTTTATACACTGTTTAAAAAACCGAAAATTTCGAATTAAATTTTTTAAATATGTTTTTTAACAACCCTGTCAATCATCAAAAAATGTAATGATTGTAATTAATTTACAATAACACATCTACATCTCTACCAGAAAATTATAACTTTCTTATTGAATATTCACAATAATAATTTGAAGTAGAATAATGAAGATACATTTATGTTCTAGTAGGCGAATAGATATTAAGGCAAAAAATGCTGTTGCAACTCAGTATCTCAGCCATTTTTCGCCTCTAATATGAGATATAAATTTTCCATTTGTCAATAGTAACACAAATATATTATTTATCAACTGCTATAGAATTATTCTTGATTATATGTATGCAATTTAAAATTATTAATTGTACGGCATAATGTACAGAAAATTTTGATTCAAATCAAAAGATTAGAGTTCGATTCAAACGATATAGCAACAGTTCTAATTTTATTTTTTTTTAATGCTCCTGTAGGTTTTTCACTAGATTGTTACAAAAAGGATACCGAAAAAAGCTTATTGTCACTAGTACCTTCTTATTGTGCCTAGTATTTATCAAACTACTTGCGGTCGATCACCTGTATTCTAAATCTCTAGTTGACAACATATCCCTCATATGATGTGACATATCAGCATGTAAGCCTGTTCTTTCATTTTGTCCATGATCGACGCCATTCCTAAGCTTCTTCTTGGATATTCATTCTTTATCCTATCTTGTCACTCCACTGATTCATCTAAGCATTGTCATTTCTGCTACATTTCTCTACTCTAGTTTCTTGTTAAAATCTAAACACTGAACTATATTTAGTCTCACTACAGTTGTTGGATACACATCGGACNTAAGCTTCTTCTTGGATATTCATTCTTTATCCTATCTTGTCACTCCACTGATTCATCTAAGCATTGTCATTTCTGCTACATTATTCTCTACTCTAGTTTCTTGTTAAAATCTAAACACTGAACTATATTTAGTCTCACTACAGTTGTTGGATACACATCGGTCGAATGTGCTGTCGAGCATTTGGGCTGTGATTATTTAGGCTATCGTTGTGCTACACCGAGTTGTTGTCGGTCATCTCTCTATGTCCTCATTGTCGCCACCATTTTAGCGCATTTTTTGTTATAAGCTCTATGGCGCTCGAGAGCCAGTAGTTTTGTATTCGTTTTGTTGTGAAAATAAAATATCACCTTTGCGATTGTCACACCCTGTGCGCTCAGTATATCGCCGTTGGGTCTATATATTTTTTAAGATACATCACAATACTGTTCACAGCATATTGTACACGTTGGTCAGCTATTTGCATTCGACTTGAATTGATCCTTTCAATATTCAACATCATCATCAGCCGATAAGTAAAATGGTTGTTCATTAAGACTTACTCAAACTTGTAATCTATTATTTGTTTATATCTACGCCATTGTGGCATTAGTATTAAGTGTCCCCCCCATTCACATTGGTGTATATAAGAATTTTCGATTCATGTATAATACATTTAATTTTTATAATTATATATTGTAAAATTCATTCTACATTCATCCATTCATACAGGCCACTCACTTTATCCTTTACCTCGACATAGCTTGTTTTAAGACAAAATAAAACAACAAACCCGCGTGAGTACCACCGAGCGCTGCATTCAATCAACAGTCTTATAGAACCTATTTTTCGACATTATTAAGATTTTCTTACTGCACAATACAATACAACAGACGCTTCTCTCCATTTAATACACTGGCGTTTAATCTTAGGCCTCATTTCCTCGCCAATACCGCCGTTTTTTGAATAAATAATCCAAAGTATTTAAAACTTTTCTCCTCACCTATCACATGAAAACGAAGAAAAGTAATAAATAAATGAAATTACTGTTGCATTTGCTCTTAATCAAAAATTCTAGGTTCGCCACTACAGAATATACTTGGAGATAATATTATTTTTGCTAGCATAAAATACAATTTTTTCCATTTATTTTCTTATGTTGTAAATTAATAATATTTTTTTGTTGTGTAATAAACTATCACTCTCTATTATACATACTAGAATATTTTCCTCTGTCACGATTACATCTTCTGGTGTACTGACCACATGGTTGTTTATTGAAAAGTTTTTATCCGATGACCAAGCATATCGTAACCATTTCCTGGTGAGACAACATGTCAAATGAGGAAAGCACAAACGGCCGGTTAATCGATCTCGTTTATCTATAATATTTGACTGTATATAAAAAAAATACAATTTTTTTATTTTTGTATAAATTTAATTTTTTTGCGTTTTATTACTTTTTTTAATTATGTTATACTTAGTATAACACAAAAATCATACAGCTATGTTTAAAAGTAATAAAGTAGTTTTATAAAAAATACTTTATTAACTCTTAAAAAATATATTATTATACCTGAATTGCATTTTTTATTAAATTTAAATCGCACTGGCCGTTGACTTTAAGCAGCACTACGATGAATCCAGTGTTTTTAGCAGTGTCCATAGCTGATCGAATGGACACCGTGTTTATGAACTCTAAATTTGGATAAACGGTTTTCAGACATCTTAACAGGATATATCGGCTAGCTGTGGTTACTAATAAAAATAATAAATACAGTCATAAAATTCGTGATCGTATAATTTTTTATAACTCTTATTCATATAAAAAACTATCAATACAAAACTATAAAATTTAATTTGTAAATTAATATTTTATAATTGTATTGGGGATAAAACTTTTAAGACTTTGAGTCAGAAAACTGGTATTATTGTTATTTAAAAAAAAAATTTCTGTTGGTATAAAATTAAAATTACTTTTATCCATAGACTTAAAGTGGTAATTCAATATTTCTAGAGTGAATTGGATGTAATGGACAACTCTTAATACATATAATGCAAATATTTTTTTTAACTAGTTTTGCATTCTTAAACTATGTTAAAATTATATATATTTCTTTTACTTGTCTTAAATAAGAAAAAAACTCTTTTTTTTTCAAAATTTAGAAATAATCAGTTTTTAGACATTATTTACGAAAAATTTTTATGTTATATATTTTAGAATAAGTACTTATGAGTTGGAAACATTTAAGTATATAGATTGGATAAAAAAAATGGATAAAAAATTACAAACAATTTTGTTCTTATAATTTTTTTTATTCGAACAACCGTTTACGTTCTATAATTATATAAAGATTTTGACTTCCAAAAAAATGTTGTCATTTATTACGTTTCATAATATCGGTGGCAGTGCAACCGGTATTTTTATTAGATCCTTTAGTCTTACAAAACCATAGACTTAGCTATTAATAATACGCCGAAAACCCGGTTTGAATCTATTATTGTTATCACTCATTTAGTGTGTAGTAAATTTTTATAGCTAATTTATCTGTCATAACTTAATCAATAAAATTTGGTTTATGCAACAGCAAATAAAAATAATGACTTCTGTATATAATACAGTAAAATGACAATAGAAATTTGGCCTAAAATCCTTTGACTTTAACAAGCTGTAACGGACGAACGGTTAATCGGATAAAATAAATTATAAGAACAAAATTGTTTGTAATTTTTTTTTCTATCATATTATAAAGTTAAAAATAAGGGTTCCCATTTAAGAAAATTATAAATAAGAGTTTTTATCCTTGAAGGGACGAAAAAAATAATGGTTTGACTACATTTTATTGTAGAGTTTTTTGAACTTGATATTTTTTCTCTATAATAAAATTTAAAATTCTCAATATTTTCTGAGAAAATGAGTGTCTTACAAGATTTTGATCACTCTGTATATTTAAATTTTTTTGTTAAAAAAAGGATAAATAGTAGTTTTTTTTATATATGAAAAAATTAAAATAAATGTATTATTTATTTATGATAAATAATAAAACTTACGCTTGTAATATAGCGTAAGAATGCAAAAAAAAATAAAAAAATTACAGTAAAATGATTAGTGAATAGAAAGTTATAAAAGTTGTTACTTAAATCTGGTTCAATGTGTATATTAATTGGTAAGGTAACATGCTATCTTTACCAGATACTCTTTAGTGACGGTGACGGAGACTCAGTCATTTTTTTGGATAAAGTGAAAAGAGGTAAGTGAGTACGCTCAGTTTCTTTTTTATTTAAAGGGTCATAAAATGATTTGTGTACTATTCCCTTATTAAATAATTATCATGTATAACATAAATACCATCAGATACCTGCATCTATACCAAAAAGATCAAATAAATTTTACTTTAACTTTCCAGTGCTTTTTATAATAAAAAAACGAAAGTCACACTTGCCCCAACAAAGAATTAAAAACCAACTAACACTATTACAAAAATTATTAAAAAAATATCAGCAATGACATGAAAAATCTAATTATTTGATTTTGAAGTACTGTTTATGTACAATTTAAAATATGTGATTATTTACTAATTATATTGAGTAATGATCATTACTGAATTACTTCGAATTTTTTTATTTTTCATTTATTACTTATCTGTTTATCTTAACTTTTATCAATTTTCATTTATCACTTAGAATGATTCAAATCATTACTTATTGCCTCTTTCGTTATCATAATTATTATCCAAAGAAAATATCTGAATATCAAAATTGAGTAGTCAATTGCATAATTATAATGCAATTGGCTAATTATAAGGAAATAGTTTTTTTATTAGATAGAATATTTTATTTATACAGAGTGATTTTTATACCATAAACCACTCAATTACTAACAGATTAAAAACATTGTCTAATTTTTTTTTTTGCTTATTTTTAGTTATATACTATTCATGAATTATTTATCATGTTATCTTTTTAATTTCATCACATATGAAAGTGTCAACTTTGTTTTTTCAAACGGGAACACATATTTTGAGTTTAATAAATTGCTTCAAGTTATCTTTTACTAGTTTATGGCGTTTGAATTTTTAATATAACTAGATTCTTAATATAACTAGATATAAACCTTTAAAGTTGCAAATTTTGAGTTAATATACATGTATAATATATGTGGGATTACAAAGACAGGTACAAAACAGTTATGTAAAAAATAGTAAATAGTTACAATTTTTTTATGAAATCGCTATACGCAAATGTGCAGTATATATTGTCAATTATGACTTTATTCACAGATATATTTAAAGTATGGTAATAAGACATATTGTTTTAAGTTTATAAATACACCAACTGGCAACACAGAGAGAATATCTTAAATTTTCTAACCCATCAAATTGTATTGAAATTATACTGATATTCTTTCAGTATGGTTTATTTTTAGTTTAAACATTTATATAACAAGAAAATCGGAAAACCCACGGATAATGAGATAAATTTTTAATTTTAAATGTTTATTACGCTTTTCATTATTCATTTAAACCAATTATAATTGTTCCCATTAAAACTATACAGAGGTTCAGTAAGTAAGGATACAGCTCAATTGTGACAAACAATGAGAACAATAGAAATCAGTTCCTTACTTACTGAACACTCTACAGGGTGATTTTTTTATCATAACCCACTCAATTACTTACAGAATAATAATAATTTAAAATTTTTTTTTTATTATTACCTTTAGTTGCACATTATTCTTGAATTATTAACTATGTAATACTTTTTAAGTTCATCCCTTATGCCTTGGAGGGGGGTCAACTTTGTTTTTTTAAATGGTAACACATATTTTTAATTTAATAAAATGTTTGAGTTTTTAATTTAATAGTAAATGGCGTTTGAATTTTTAATATAACTTTATTAGCTTATTAGATATAAACATTTAAAGTTTCAAAATTTTGAGTTAATATACATGTATAATACACATGGGATTGTAAATACAGGTAGCTAATTGGATTTTTATGACATTGCTGTCTCAGTCACGGATTGTTTATTATCAATTATGATTATCAATAGATATACTTTCTGTATTGTCAGTTAGTGTATTTATAAACTCATAACAATGTGCCTTACTACAATTGATAATAACAATGCTGTGTACCTGCTAATATCGATGTTATAAAAAACCAATTAGCTACCTGTATTTGTAATCCCTTGTGTATTATACCTATATATTAACTCAAAAATTTGAAACTTTAAATGTTTATATCTAATAAACAAATTAAGTTTTATTAAAAATTCAAATGCCATTTACTATTGAATTAAAAACTCAAACATTTTATTAAATTAAAAATATGTGTTACCATTTAAAAAAACAAAGTTGACCCCCTTACAAGGCATAAGGGATGAACTTAAAAAGTATTACATAGTTAATAATTCAAGAATAATGTGTAACTAAAGATAATAATAAAAAAAAATTTTTAAATTATTATTATTCTATAAGTAATTGAATGGGTTATGATAAAAAAATCACCCTGTATATAAGACCTTTGAATTACTAAGATTATGATTTTTTTATAACGATGCATTGTTTTATTTCCTAACTTAAATTTTTTTTAAATGTATACATTTTTCAAGCAAATAGATTATATTAATTTTTTAAATTATTTTTAGAGTATTTTTTTCAAAAATGGAATATAACACTAAAATTTGTGTAAAACCAAAATAAAGAGATGTCATATCTATCTAAAATGGGGTGATTCAGAAATTAAGGTTAAATTAAAATTTATTACTCTTATAAATTCAATCTTTTTCACTACTCAATAGAAGAAATTTTTATTAACTATCATTTTGATTAGCTAAAAGTGTTATTTTTCAACTGTATACGCACAGTTCAAATTATTTTATACTTTTTAGATGTATAAAATTAAACAGTATATGATAAAATAGTTTCTAGATTTTTGTAGTATGCATAAAGTTCATAGATCCTATTTGGCATTTTTAATAAATTCAAGTCCACAAAAATATTTTGAATGTTAATATAAAATCATGGTTGTAATGAGGAGTAAACATTCTCTTTAATTTACTTGTTGAAAGTTCTGTGGACTCTTATAACAAATTTCTAAATGTGCCACTATAGACTTTTTCATAATTTTCAAATTAGAAAAGTTCAACAGATCAGTCAGTTTTGATCTAGGGAAATTCACTTAAGTTCTATAAATACCTAAGTGAATATGTTACTATTCACATAACATGATTTGTCGTTACTATGATACGTTATAGTAATATTTCTAGACAATTCAAAAATATTGTGGTAACAGGTCTACATACCTTTTTTTAAATTCGTCACATTTCAAAATAATATTATAAAAAAAAGTTTCAAATAAGTGTAAATTTGACAGCCAAAATTTTGAAGGGCTGAATAGATCAGAGTAGTGTAATTTATATCAGATACATTCTGTTTATGCGTTAAAAATGAATGATGAGTCATACAACGGTAACGATTAGTTCTCATATCAATAATAGAACGCATTGTTTGAGTATAATAATTTGTTTATGTTATGGCTTATCTCTTATTATCAAACAGAAAGAAAATTAATTTTCAGAAGAGCTTCTTCTGAAATTTTTTAAATAACAAAATGCTTTCCTTTTCATTTTATAATTTAATTAAAACGATTGCCAGGGCGACCGGTTGATAATATCATTCATCATCAAAAATAATTGGTAATAGAAAACATCTTATTCGCATCATATGGGCAACTTTAAGAGGAATTGAGTTCAAATCTGCTATTGTTTGACTTGCTCAATAATCATTGACGTAGACGGCGTTTTACGATAATTTTAATAACGTCTTGACACGTGTGGATGTCTAAATAGACATAATTAATTTTTAAAAGTAAATACTTTATAGAAAGTTAAAAAAGAGCTGGCTATTGGATTTCAAATAAAAATGAATTTATTGATTGACTAGGTTTGTACCCATAAATAATGTGCTCAGAAGCCAAGCCAATTCACTTCATGTTTTTTAAATCATTTTCTTTCAAAAGTATTTACTTTTTAAATTTTTCTATGCTATTATTATTATTAAAAAAAAATATTAATCATTGAACGGTTGGTTTAAAAAGTGAATTTAATCGCCATAACTTATAAACGCTTCAAAGATTATTGCCCAATTTTGAGTCAAAGCAAATTACGCATAAATCGCTTTAAATTAACTGTTTTTAATAACGTAAAAGGAATATAAGAATATAAAATATGGTTTAAATTACTTATATAACTGCAGCAAAAGAATGGCAAGGAAGTGACGGCTAACATAAATGAGAATAATGTAAACACTTTTTGTCCGCCATCATTCTGCTCCTCTTCTTCGTAATCTACAAAGAGAAAAACAATTCATTGATTAGTTAACAATGAAGCATGATGTACAGATCTTATCAACAAAATTTGGTTAGCTCTGAGTATTATTGAAAGGAGCTTAGACACACTTGGTTTGAAATAATTGTAAAGACTTACAAGTCATTATTTGTATTGGTTTCTTATGAACGCGACGTCACACAATCAAGGGAACGACTGTCGGTCATTATTTCATGCTAAAAGTTTACTTAAATTAAAATTTTATTGTTCGGGTAAGTTTTTAAATCGGTTGAATATTTCAATACAGAAAAATAACTGCTGGTACGCACGAGAGCATTACGTCTGAACAGTTCTGGTGTAGTTTGCTGACGACGAAATCTTATCTTACCGGCGTCTTGACCTTTGCGATAAATCGAAAAATTGCCTGCGCTAGATGTTAAATCCTATATATACTCAACTACAACAATAATATATCAATAAATTGTGTGTAGGTATGAAACTAACCGAGTTTGTGGAAAAATTTCCTAATTTTTGATATCCTGTAATCAATTACATGTAATTTTTTATCTCGCCGAAGTCATTTATTGAGTCAACCTATAATTGTCAGCGTTATACTTTAAATTCGATAAGCAATTGAAGTTACAGTAGTGCTTACGGTAAATTGTTAACTTATTTTGTAGTCTATCGAGGTTTCCGGTAATCGAATTTGGGTCAATTTTCTGGTTCGTTTAGAATTAAAACCCAACAGAGTTGAAAAAGGTAAACAACAAAGAAACAGGAAAATTGTTAGTGTTATCTTTAACAAATTTAATAAGATTACTGTTTCAAATAATTGAATTTTCAAATTGTATAATTTTATTAAAATTTAATTACTATCTATTATTTAATTATTTTTATACATTTTAATTGTTATTTATAAATAATTTAATATTAGGTACTATAAAATTACTCTCAAACACTTTATTAATAAATGAAACAAATAAATTCACTATTGAAAACTTATAAACTATTAACTATAACAGATATAAGTTTTTTTTGTTAAGTTGTTATGTAAATAACGAATACACTATTAAGTTTAAATTATAAGACATTAGCTAAATTTTATAGTATTCAATGATTAGTTTAGAAATTAANATTGAAAAGTTTATGGATCCACACAATTTTTTTATGAGAAATAATATTTTTTAATAAACCCTTTTTCATTTGACATACTTTATCTTTATCGAGATATTAATAAGGAACCAGCAGATCAAGTAGCTTTTGGAATAAAACACCAATTTTTTTTTAATTAAGCACTATCTAAAGATTTGCATCGAAGCGTTTATTTTTGATAGTGATTTTAATCACTGTCAGATATCATTATACTTGATCCAACTATACCACGTCACAACTGTGCCGCGACCCCCCTGTGCTGGGTTTTTTTTTAAATTATGAATACTTAAAAATAGACATTCACAGCAATTACATTATTCTGTTTTTTTTGAAATACCTCATTACATAATGTTTAAAATATGTTTTTTTATAATCGTACCATTCTTTAATATTTTTAGTTACTAGATTAGAATGCAAATTATTCTTAATACATATTTATGTACACGTAAAATTATTACTGTCAATTTGTTTTTACATGGTCAGAATTCGTGATATTAATTTAAGTGTAAGTACAAGATAAATACAGTTCATAACAACAGAGAAGGGGTCGATATATATTTTCTGTACATAATATATGTAATGTAGCTGACTTCATCAAGAACATTATTAAGATATAAAAGAAAAAGATGAAACTTAATTAGATTTATCTTTTTTATTAAGTGGTACTTTAAAAATTATTTTTTTATTTTAGTAATGTTGAAAATTGAAGACATTACTAATATTTGCAATATTGCGAAAATGAATCCGACAAACATAAATATAATATATGTAAATATACATATATAATAATATACATTAATGTATATTAATAATAAACTTAATAAGTATAAATCAATAACTTAATATTACTTAATAAAGTAAATCGTCTTTAATAGAATTTTATGTTCATTGTCTTTCAAATATATTAGATAATTGAAATTTTTTTACTTTAACTTTAATTAATGAAATATCGTTTATCGTTAACTTTATTGAATAAATTATATTATAGAGATGTCATAATTTTATGGTATGAATAATTTATATTAAACTTTTGTCATTTTAAAATATATTAATTTATTTTTATTATTTAAAGTGTTTTAATTAAATTCAACAAATTAATATAGTAGGCATGATCTTATAGATAGATATGTATTAGAGTTAAAGAGTTAACACACAGTAAGGTAAATTTTACTTTTAATTTATTAAACCTAGTCTTTATTTTTTCTATATAAATTCAAATCAATTTGTTTAATAAATAGAAAAAAACTTTGTACAAGTTTTTATTAATTATTAAATTATTAAAGTTTTTTAATTAAATAATTTCACTATTTTGGGATTTCTTTTAAGAATATGTAAATATTTTATTAATTATCGTCGTTAATTATTATTGTTTATGAATTATTATTCAACTATTGCTCCATGTAAAAATTTACATCTGCGCTTAATGTAAAAAATATTGACATAGAAGTATAGTGATAATAAGAAAATTAAAAAAGATAGTATTGTGGAAAATCGGTGTAGTATTTGATCAAAGACAAAAACCAGTCTGTGTATGTTGTGTAAGACTCTGTGTAGAATGCGCATCGGTACCACGTGCCTGGCGGAGCAAGTGGTGCCAAATGGAAACTTCCGTGTCCCTGTCGACTTATTCAGAATACCAGTAGAAATTCGACTCTTCGCTGTGCGTATGACCGGTACGCGTGTGACGTGGTCGCCGTCACCGATGGCGGTAATAAAAATTGTTTTTTATATTTTTTTTTAATTTTTTTTTTATTGTTTATTCTTCTACGAGCTGGATGTAACCGTTCGACGTTGTTGAATAAATATTTGCTTCTTATTTTTTATTTTTAACAGTAAAATTTTGCAACGAAAAAAGGTCTAAGGGCATTTTGGCTGGTATAATTTGCCATAAACGGTAATATAATAATGAAAAAATGTTTTAAATAAAATTATGATCTGAAATACTAGATTGTAAATCAATCAGATCATAATATAAATTGAGGTAATTCATGATTATAAAAACATTGTTTTGAGAGATTTACTTACAAGAAATATAAGCGCTCAGTTAGTCAATAATCCAAATGTAATATAAATGAAAAGTTTTTGTACAATAGTTGCATATTATACAGCTTTTCAGATAATTTTTTTTTTTTTTTAAATAAAAAATTAGCAATATCAAGTGAGAATTATGACATGCGTTTGCTGTCACACTTATAATTCTCCAAAAAAATTGGATAGATTTAAAAATATGTCAATTGGAAGTTCATTTTATTCAGCACAGATATCACAGCAATAATGTTGTATTATTATGTCGGCCAAATTTAAACCATAATCATAACCTATACGCGAGTAGGTTGGGGTATATGTAAAATACTATAAGAAATCATAAATTAAATGCAGC
Organism: Daktulosphaira vitifoliae; assembly: GCF_025091365.1. Classification (NCBI taxonomy): domain Eukaryota; kingdom Metazoa; phylum Arthropoda; class Insecta; order Hemiptera; family Phylloxeridae; genus Daktulosphaira; species Daktulosphaira vitifoliae. Next base: position 25,894,206 of record NW_026099575.1, on the reverse strand, counting down.
TCATTTTTAACCTATATATACCTGTTGGCTGCAAGAGACACATCAAGATAAGTTATTGCTAAATTATAAGCAAAAGTTCTATTGTTTAAAACTTATAAATTAAGTTATGGTTTATTTTTTAAATAAATACAAACATTTTTTTTATTATCAATCTTTATAATTAATATTTTATGGTTAATGTTAAAGTTTTTGAACATTAGTAGATACAAAGACTTTTAAATTCATTTCATTTTTGATATTATTAATTTTCAAAAAATTATATGGAATTAATATATATTATTTATATTAATGGGTAAAAAAATTAAACTTAAAAAGCAAGAATTTTTATAAATAACTTTTAAGTCCCAATAATGTTGACAACAACTTATAACTTTCATCAGATAGAACGATTTATTGTTCTTAAAAATTTGTTCCTATTGCCAATTTATTTAGTTTTTATTGTACATTATCTGAATGTTGGAAAAAAGAAATTATTTTATTGAGATTACCACCTTTAAATCCAAACTATAGATAAATTGTGTGTTAGTAAAAATGTAATACTAAAAAAAAAATAAAAATTTAATTACTTAGTACACAATCAGACCCTAAAGTAAATTTAAAAACTACATTAGTGTTAATATTAAACTAAAATTTTTAAATAATAACTAAAAATACTCATTAATTATTAATAATAATATTAGAAGATTTGTTATGGATAAATTTTTATAAATTATTTTAATAAACTTCTATTAAAAAAAATCATTTACAGCTATAAATTTACATCTTAATAGTTATAAAGTTAATTTTTAGAAGAAAAAGGGAAGACTATTAGTTTTGTAATAATTTTCAAGATGTTCAAATCCTAAGTTTTTTTTATAAATTGAACTTTTCGGATTAGTATATCAAAATCAATCATTTGTGTGATATTATTGTAAACTAAAAAGTAACAGGAAAATATAAGATAAATTTTATTACAAATACTAGATGACCCATGACAACTTTCTGACGTCTCTTATAACTTTTGATCCAATTGCAATTTTGTTTAATTTTTTTCTTGATAACTATTACCTTTTTAGACCACGTTAAAAGAACATTTATTATTTATCACTACAAAAAAAAAAAAAAATCATTATTATTTTATTTTTATTTGAAAGTAGCTTTTAGCACTTTTCTCATAAAAATTGTTTGTAGTTCAATAATAATATTAAGACAAGTACACATTAAGTTACAAGTACTTTAATACATTAAGTGTGTATGTAATGTGGGTGTGTGAAGCTTGTACTGGTATACTATACACTGTCATCATTCTTACATATAAAATATATTTTCATTCTAATATTAGAAGATTCATCATTCAGAAATAAATAAATAAAATTTTCTTTATTCATTTATCTTAATTATTTTTAACTTAATATCCTAGGTAATTAAGTTGTAAATTGATAAAAGTTTGGATCTATAAAAATTCTATTTTCAATAAATCACAGTTAAATTAAATTAATAAAAAATTGATATTTTAATATTGTTAGAGTGAAAAATTTATTTCTCAAAACATCCAAATAAAATATTAAATTATTAATCATTGCTGTAAATTGAGTCGTCTAGTTACAAAATGACAAATTTTAATACATTTTTTATAGTTTTGTTTTTTTTTAAACTAATTATGAGCTAATTCAACAGTAAATTTTTGTAAACATACGACCTCAATTCTTGACTAATATCAAGAAGTTTAATAATTTATTTAAATTGTAGTACACTTTTAACATAATCGTTCCTTTGTATTTTCAACGACTAAAAAAATAATATACTACATAAATTCTGTTCAATAGTCCTATAAATTACTGTGATACTGCTCATTAAATATTTTTTTGCAAAAACATATTTAAGTATACTGAAGCTAAAAAAAAGTTTCTTTTTTAATTTCATTGCTAACACTTCTAAAGAAAGTTTTGAAATGTTTAAATAACTAACAAGATTAATATTATGTTCAAAGATTTAAGCAAGATTTGCGTTCATCTTACATAATTACAACAAAATAAAAAATAAATTCTTGTTAGCTTATTTTAAATTTAACTAAAAATGGAATTCTGAAATCATTACAAGTTTTGTACTAAATTTATCATTATTGACTCTCATTATTGACTTTTAAGTTCTTTGTTATTTGAACCAACATTTTTTATGATAAATTGAGAGTATTTATTATTATACAAGCCTGTTATGATAATAACAGTTATAGATTCAAAAGACTTAGATACTCCCAACCTTAACTCGATATTTTAATATTATTCATAATGGATAAGACACTCATTTTTTGAAAACTATTGACAATTTTTAATTTTTATAAAGAAGAAAATTTTTTGGTTTAAGAACTCTACAATAATATGTAGTTCAATAATTATTTTTTCATCCTTTTAATATTATAAGCATTAAACTTTACTTTTTATCAATGAAAAGTTTTATTTTCAGTTCAGTAGATATGATAGAAAAAAAACTGAATAATTTTGTTCTTATAATTTTTTTTATCCGATCAAATTATTGTTTTTTTTTTAATTGTTTAAATATTTGGATTTTAAATAGAAATTCATTATATAATTAATAGTTTTCAAAATTATTATTGATTTTGATATTTAATATGTTAAAAGTAATCATTTTTAACCTACATTTTTTTGTCCTTTAAAGTGAAAGTTAATAATAAAAAAAAAATTATTTTTAACCACAACTATTAGCTCAACTTGCAAGTTTGAAATTGACATCATTAAATTTAATAAAATTATATTGATTTATTCATTTTTTTTATAAAAATCTCATTTTTTCATTAACTTAGATGATAGTTTTCACTATGAAAACAAACTAAAGTCTGAAATTTTTCTTTTTCATATTAAAGTATATTACATAAGCTTTAATTTAAAGCTATATATAAAAGTGTCAGTATTTCCGGAACACATTCAAAAATTAAGTTGAAAAAGTTCTTTTTTCTATATGTATTTTTAAGTTTTGAACTCTTACTGGATAATGGATAATAGTCCGATTAAAAAAAAAATATGTCACATAAAAGACGAATATAAATAGTATTTATCTTAAAAAAATTATAATGATCCATACATTTTTTAAAAAGTTATATATAATAAAGTTAGAAATGTAAAAAATAAATCGAGAATTTTAACACAAAAATAGCATATGATAGCCATTTTCACTGCAAAGATAAAATAAAGCCCGAATTTTTTTTTTTTCATAATAAAATATATTTTAATTTAAGATATATAAAAAAATGTCAGTATTTCCGGGACATTTTCAAAAGTTAATTTTTTATGAAATAGTTGTCATTTTGAATCCCCTCTTGTGAGCAGGTAAAGGGTGAAATTTATAAAAAAATTTATCAAATGATAGCTTAATAACTCATGTATCTATATAAAAAAAAACTTATATTGATTTTGTTATTTTTAAAAAAGTTATGTAAATTTTAATTTAAAAAAATTTCAAAAATGTCGAAAATTAGCGATTTTTAAATTTATAATTTTATTGGAGATTTCCCCAATTTACAGAGAACAAGAAAATTTTTTTTCAATTTTTGAGGGTAATATCATCGACTAGATACGATTTAGGATCCTTTCACGTATCGTTGAAAGAAATCGGTTCGGTGAGTGCTGAGAAAAAGTGGTAACAGACACAAAAAATAAAAAAAAAAAACCATCATAGTATAACTAATACCTTTTCAGCTTTGCATCGAAGATTAATTTATCAGAATAAAAGTGTTAATGTAGACTTATCAGAAAACCATGATTTTTTTGCATTTTTATTGTAATATATTACATAAATAGATATCATTGTTATGATTTCTAATTAACTTTTAGTTTTTAAAAAGATTCTACACTTGAAATAGGCTGAACTGAAATAATTTTAATGATTTACTTTAACTAAAAAAGCCAATCAAAAAAAGTTGTTAAAACGATCTATTCAATTGAGCGTACTATAATATTCGATTATAAATGTAAAGATTCATTGTTAAATTCAGGTGAAACTAAATATCAGTTTTTTTAGATTTATGGATTATATAGTAACACGTTACAAAAAAATGTGGAATGTTATAGACTGGTAGTAGCACATACAAATAGAGTTAAAAAATTAATAAATTTCAATGTTAAACTATTTACTTTTGTAGTTCAATACTTTTAACATATCAAAACTAGTTGGACAATAAATACTTTAAAATATTATAAATGAAAGATTTTAATTGTTTCAATTGATAAAGCTGGTTAAGCAATTTTTTATTTGATTAAGGGATTTTTTTTTTAATTTTTGAGTGTAATATCGTCAACTAAATATGAATTGTAATCATTTGATGTATCGTTGAAAAAAGTTGGTCGAGTGAGGGTTGTGAAAATAAATCGCAGCTACAAATAAAACCAAATAGTAAAATAATATTAACATGAAAAATAAATTTCTTTTCACGAGGAGATACTAAAGTGATGGGATTCTCGATAATTATTGAAGCTATTGAATCTAAATAAGATTAAAATCAAATATTTTGAAAATTTTTTCTAACTCAAAAAATTAATTTGTCACAGGCAGATTTTAACCCCTCGTACCCTAAGCGTGAAAAACACAAGTGTTACTGATTCGGCAATGGTTCATCGTTTGATAAATTTGGCAATTTAAGCTAATTATAATTTTAAAGATACTATTTTGGATTTAAAAAAAGTTAAATAAGTTTAACTTTATATTCTATGTCAATTTAATTATATATATTCATGAAAGTCAGTGTATTTCCCTTTTAAGATATTTTAAAATAAAATACAAAATTTTAACACAAAAATAGCATATTTTTGAATGCGGTAGCCTTTATCACCAAAAAGAAAATCTGTATTTATCTATTTTTATTCATAGTATAGTGTATAATATAAGCTTTAACTTAAGATTAAATTAATATGTCAATATTTTCAAAAATTTAATTGAAAAAGTTTAACTTGTATGCTGCAAAAATTGCTTTTTTGAATCCCTCTTGTGGGCAGGTTTAGAGTCAGATTTTCAAAAAAAATAAAAGAAAAGAAAAATATCAAAGGTTTCAAAATAAAAATAAAATTATTTTAACTTATTAATTTTTCAAAATATTTTCTGGCATTTTTAAGTATTAAAATATATCATGTTAAACAGTGTTTTTTATATAAAAATTACATTATTCCTTAAATTCGACGGCTATTTTTCCATAGAAGAAAAGGTGTCGGGACAAATATTTTTTTGAACTTATAGTATTTATTGTAAGCTTTAATTTGACATATATCTAAAGCTTGGAGTATGTATAAGGAAAATGGTCTAATTTAAAAAAAAAGTATGTTAAATGAAAGAAGTAAACATAAAGTGCTTATGGAAAAAAATTGTATTGATCCATACATTTTTCTAAAAGTTATAGTAATTTAAAGTTAAAAAAATAAAATAAAATAAAATTTGACACGTGTTTAAAGCTCCAAGTATTTCCAGAACATTTTCAAATGTTAAGTTAAAAAAGTTAGTTTTTGTAAAAAAGTTGTTATTTTAAATCCCTCCCTGTAATCAGATTAAATGTTAGATTTTAAATAAATGATATAAAATGAAAGAAAAATATATAAGGTTTCAATATAAAAAAAATTATGTTGATTTGTTCATTTTTAAAGAAGTTATGGTAGTTTTAAGAAAAAAAAGTGAACAATTTTCAAAAATTACTGATTTTTAAAACTGTAATTTGTTAGATTTCCCCCATTTGCGGGGAACGAAGCAAAATTTTTAAGAGTAATGTCTTCAACTAAATACGATTTGTGATATTGACGTATTGTTGAAAGAAATTGGTCCAGTGAGAGTTGAGAAAAAGTGGCAACAGACACACAAAAAAAAAAAAACATATCGTGGTAAAATTAATATCTTCACAGCTTCGCATCGAAGCTAAAATTGAATTGAATAAAGAAGTTCACGATATATAAGGTTTTCTGAAATTCTAACGAATCATTGTGAACAGTTTTTGACATGTTAAATAATTGACAAACAAACATTGTTTTTACTAGCTTCACAAACTTTTTTCGATTAAATGTACAGTAATGTACATAATTAAAAATACAGTATTGTTACTTCATTTTGTGATTATTTATGGCTAACTTAGGAAAAACAAATGCTCTAAAATAATTACAAAAAGACATGTACATTAAAATAAAAAGTGTCAATGTTTTCATATAAGAAGAAAAAAAATTATTATTAAATATAAGTAAATAAAATTTGATAAACAAAATTATGCACAAGGTAATATAACGAGATACAATTTTGTAATATAATTCTCTTACAAATATTAATATAATTTTTATTGGTCTAAACTTTATATTAATTTAATTTTTTTTTTATCTGAAGACTCAGTTTTTATGCAATTATTATTTTTATATTATGGCGTTTATATTTAATAAGCATTACAATTGTTTACTAAAATTTACCTTGTTTAAATATGTAAGTTCAATTAGTAGTATTTTTTATTATGAAATTCAATAGAGGGCAGTTAACACTAATTAGTCTAATAGTTTAGTTTATTTTTATGTATAAATATCAATATTATTTCTATGTAGGAGTTTACTAGTCGTCTTTATTTTAAATAAATATTTTTTTTGAAGAGAAAAATATTGAAAATCTGTGACTGGATAACAGATGCGGTCAAATAATATGATACGGCCCCGCGTCGCTTTGTGATACTTGGAGCTTAGCGATTCGCGCCATATTTAACAGCCGTCTCCCTATTAAGTGTATATGATAGTTGACTGACCAACGCTGCGTACTATACGTCACGGTACAAAGTCCAACGAATCATCACAATAGTCGACAGCATCACGACTGTTTTGTTACTGCGATTGTTCAGTTTCCTGCCCCATAATTTTTGGTACTAATTAAAAATAAACGTCATTCATCGAACCTATAAATCTTTTGTGTCGATTACACGTTTTATTAAATCTACCCCCTCATTTATTCTACAGCATTTCAGATATTACCTTGGAAGGATGAAACCTTAGTGATAAAAAGCATCATGATAGTTTTTTTATTTGTACTACTGTATAAAGAGGTTATTATGGACTATTAGATATGCATAAATGAATTTCTTCTTGTTAAGCTTATATATCAATTATTACATTTCTATTAGAATAGGACTCCGTTAAATAGTTTACTGTAAATAGTAGTTATAAAATTTCTTGACTCTATATCAATCTTAAGAATATCATTTGTTTAACTCTTATAAAATTTTCTACTGAATGATGTCAATTTCAAACTTGAAAGATGAGCTAAAAATAGTATATTGTAAAAAGGTCAACCTTAATTTATTATAAACTTTCATAAAAATTAACTTTAAAGGGCCAAAAAAATAGGTTAAAAAAGACATTTTGCACTGATTATTTTTAACATATTAAAAATCGGTAATTATTTGAAAACATTTTTTTTTTGTTTTTAATTATTTTATTATTATTGTTTTTATTATTTTATATGTAAATACTAATTTTTTACTAATTAGTAATCATATCAAAAATTAAAGTTGATAGAAAAAGTCTAATTGCAGATTTGAAAACAGCGCGAAAATCTGAGTTAAAAAAGTACATTTTTGATTCTGATAAATATTCCTTGCAATCCAATGTATTTATATACAAGTAACATTTTTTTTTTTCAAAAGTATTGCATCAATCCCTTTAATTTTTATACACGTTAGTCATTGAAATAACAATTGAAGCGTTTCCTATGATAGTGATTTGAATTACTGTTAGATATCATCTATATTTGTACCAACTACGCCACGTCCACATTGCGCTATTTAATATTTAAAAGCACGCTGAATGAAAAATTATAATTTATTTTAAGAAATTCTGTGCTGTTAAATTAAGAGTAAGTTTTTATATTTTTAAAATTAATAATTTACGTCATTTAGACACTCAGTTAAGCTATTTGCGAGTAATTTTGAATTGTTACTATAGTATCAACTTACTATAATAGTTAAAAATTATACATCTAAAAATGAATTAAATTTTTTTTGAAATAATAATAATAATTAAATAATTTACTAAGTCGTATAGGTGTAATCAACATGATGTACTGATTATTATAACGATCTTTAAACAGATAATGTATGTATTTATCAATATCAATTTAGTTTACAGTAACCCCATTATAAAAAAAATTATCTATGGTATTTTCTTGTATTACAAAATAGAATTATTAATATTATATAATTAATATAGTGATCACTGTGTAAATGTTGGCACTAAGTATGTGATGACAACTACATCCACGAAGGAGAGAGGATAGTAGAATCTTTGGAAAAGTAGCCGATAACTACTTTTTTTTCTATGTTATGTACACTCTCGCAACGCTGTTTTAAGAAAATTAAAATGTCACNTTATGTACACTCTCGCAACGCTGTTTTAAGAAAATTAAAATGTCACATTATTTTTTCCTTGTACGTATGTGAATATAAAAAAAAAAAAACGTAAATTGAAGCTTTGGATGGACTAGTATAAAGGGACAATCTTAACAGCTTGAAATGATGGGAGACAAAAACCATATAGCAAATGAAAATAATTAAGTAGGAAAAAAGACCATCTAGCGGTGATGTTTTTATTTTAATATCTGTTATTAAATTTATTTTTCTATCAAAATGTCATGTCTAATTATATATATTAAATTAGCCTTGTAAATAAAATGTATATGTAATTTGTAAATGTATTGTTTTCTAATATATATTTATATATACATTATAACATTTCAGAGTACTTATTGTTTATCTAATAAAATTAAAACAACTTATATTACATACACAATTACATTAAAGTACATATGAGAAAGGAAGTTCATTAAATTAAAATATGACGTAAGATTTTTGAGTCTTAAAATATAGTAATTTAAAAAATTAAATTTTTTGGTGTTTTATCTTTTGGAATGAAAAAAAATGATTCAGCTACATATTATTTTAGAGTTTTTTTAAATCAAACAATATTTTCCTTCACAAGAATTAGAAATTTTCAATAGTTTCCGAGAAAATGAGTATCTTATCTTCAATGAATTACTCTATATAAATAGGGTGTTCAGTAAGTAAAGACAAAGGTTTCTATTTATCTCATTGTTTGTAACAAAATGACTTGTTTCCTTATTTTTTGAACATTATACAGAGTGATTCACTTATCATTAACCACCATCATTAATCGAAAAATAAAAATAATATTAATAAGTTTTTTATTTGTTTCTTTTAGTTCAACATTTTTTTCAAGTTTTCAATCTTAAAGTTTTTTTGATGTTCATCCCTTATACCTTATAAAAGTGACAACTTTATATTTTCAAATGGTATCGTACATTATTTAATAAATATTGATGTAATTAAGAAAATGACTGGTCGATAACAACTTTTGGACTAGTACTTCAGAAGTTATTTACATTTTAAAGTAAAGACTAGGTTGAGGAGTTGGTGCTGCAATTCTTATTAATAGTTATTTCCCAACCGTACTCTCTTTCACGTAGGTAGAAAAATGAAAATAACTTCTGAAATATTGGTCTAAAAGTTGTTATCAACCAGTCATTTTTTTAATTAGATAATTATATGATTTTCTATTTTATAATTTAATAAAATATATATGTTACAGTTTGAAAAATTAAATTTGACATCATTTTATATTATAAGGAATGAACTAAAAAGTTTACTGATCAAAACTAGCTGAATATTTATTAAACTAGCAAATAAATCTAGAATTATATATAACTAAAAGAAATCAAAAATTATTTTTCCAATATTGTATTTATTTAGACAGTAATCGAGTGGTTCATGATGATCCGATTACCTTGTATATACAGAGTATATATATACGGGAAAAAATACCATACAAACGGTTAATATAGTGTAATTACAACAGTCAAAATAACCGAATATTCGGTCAACCTAACCATATATTTAATTATTTCAACTGTTTTAATTAAAGTAGTCATTGTATTAATCGTTCATTTTTTCCGTGTATAGTAAATATATTAAATCCTACTTTTCATTTCAAAAAAAAATTATTTCAATTGTTTTAATAATTTTTTTAAATATTTATTTAGATGGATCAAGATGAAGACCCAAAACCGGAAGGCAAACGTCGGCAATCATTAAGCATCGACAAAGCAGCGTTTCTATTACTTAGGATAAGACGAGTGTTCAAAAAGAGAAGTCAAAGTCAACAGCTAGAGAAAAGGTATGTATATTCTTTTAAATACATAATTGTCATGTATGACTTTATTCTATTTCTTTGTGACATGATGATAATCCCTTCTGTTTGTATTGATATTTGAAGACTAATTAACCGAATTCTTTGAATATTGCGTAGTATTTATTTAATAGCACAAGATAATCACCTGAGTTGCGATTTATTTAAAATTAAATTCATAAAAAAAAAAAACTTATAAATAATATTTTACTATATTACTTATATATAAAATTACAATAAATTATTAAATAAGACGTTGCTCCCTTTTAAAGTAATTCGAAATAAACATTTTCGATAAAAAAAATAATGAACACAATTATTTTTCAATAAGAAATCCATCAACTTAATGAGAGAAAAAAAAATTATACATTTTAATTTCTATAGCTGAGTTAATTGAAAAATTTTAATTTTGAAACCTTCGTAACTATTACTGGGTAGCTTTAAAATAAATAATTCAACTAAATATGAAAATCTAAAACGATTCTGAATTGAAGAATGACGGTAGATTCTGTAATACATTGATAAAATTGGATTTCGTCAGATCATTAATTTTGTTCACGTTTGATACTACCACAGTATCTAGAGGGTAACAAAAATAAAATTTATTTTTTGTTCGAATAGTGTTATTTGTTTTCTCAGAATTAGAAATCAATCTTTTGAATAGTCATTGTAAAGATAAAAAAGAGAAATATGAATATACAACATAAAGATAAATTTGTAAAGATATTTTTGATGTAATATTTCAACACATATTATAGAAACATAGAGTATACACTCTTGAGAATGAATGTAAGCAAATGGTTATAACCCATGTGTTTTGCGTTACCATCCTTTTTTTTACTTGTGGTGAAAAGATAATATTGGTATACATAGATGTTATAAAACCACACGATGGTGTTACGAATATACGAATTTCTAAAAATAATCGTTGATGATTGATTATAAAAATTTTATACCGATAAATAAAACATTTATGATGGCATAATTTAATCATCATAAATATTTAAAAAAATATGCAATGAATAATTTTTTTTGATATGTTATAAAATATCTTCAGTTTATTTTTAAAAAATTAATTACTTAATGATTATACTTGGAACAGTTAAATATCTATTATTAATTTACAGCACTAGCAAAATGTTTATAAGTATTGTTATAAAACACAAAATATTTTTTGACAAACTTTTTGATGATATGCACAAAATAATTAACTGTCCCGAGTTTAAGAATAATAATTTTTTTTTTTAATAATTTAACTAATTAGTTAAATTTGTATAAATGGACGTATTTAAAAAAACATATGTGAAGGGCACAAATAAAATTTCATTGATAAGCTGCTGTAATTATATTTGATGACTTATTTGCTTATAATATTTTTAAACTGAAAGATTCATCTAAAATGTTTATTAAGTTCGGTAATATTTAGGACATATGCTACTCCCGACAAGAACGCTACTGGTGACACTATTAATGAATTTAACATAAAAAGTATAATTATTAAAAATAATAATATTTTATATTAAATAAATAAGTACTAGTACTATAAGAAGTATAAGTATTCCACATTGTACGTTTGGTCAACTTACAAACTAGAAAATGATCTAAGAAAGTGATTTATTATAAAGACTATTTAAGCTGGTTAAATATACATGACTATTTAAAAAACTATAGTTGATAAATTTTTAAAGATGATAAGAATTTTTTTGAAAATAAAGCATAGGGTACTAATAACTTTTGAAAAGAAAAATTTATATTTTAAAAGATATTTTATGAATCATTGTTAGGCAATCATCCTATACTTCATTTTAACTACAAATTATATACATATTTTTTTTGTAGTATTTAATAATCTAGAAATTGTGATAATAACCTTTAAATAGTCCTTTAATTATCTCAGTCAGGGAATTTCCGATTTCTGCGAAATGAGTATCATTTCACTCCTTAAAGTGACAACAAAATAATAAAAATTTGAGCTCGACTTTATAAATTTTAGTTCAACTTATAATACATTTATTGTTTGTTACTCAAATTTGTACTTTACTATAAACATAACAGTAAAATGAGTAATAACAGTCATATCATACTGTCATAACAGTAATCTTGATGAGAATCTTGTATCGTCTATTTAATACAATAAAATACCTTTTGAATGATAGAATGATAAAGAGGAAAGGATAGAACCAAGCATGTCCATTAAATAATAATCTGTTTAAACAAAATATACGACAAAAATAGAAATTAAACATATATAAAACCCATTAGTTACAATTTATTGTTAATCTTTAATTAAAAATTTTGGACTTAAACTGTTTGGTGTTAATAAAAATATAATTTTTATTAATTTGTATTTATTTGTTTTTATTGTTTTATATGATAATTTATCATAATGATAACAATAATTTATTATGTTTAGTTAGTTTCCGTGCATTTTATGTAATCTTTATTAATATGATTTAGCGAAACGGTTTAAAATATTAAAGAATATTGATTTTACAAGAGCCAGTACATAATATTATAACGCGAAATATTAGATTTTTTGCGAAGCGTGAGACTTAACAATATTATTATTACTGTTCTGACACACGACACACGCTACGTGACAAAATCATTGCGGAAAGAGCAAAAAGTAGCAATGCGTATAAGTATATTTCATTTAGCTAGCTGTACGTGAAACTCCATCGGGGCGTTGACCATTTTTCACAGGATGTAGCGGTGCCATATATAACACACCCTCACATCGTTTCGTCAAAGCCTGTGTCGAGTATAGTATAAATCACATGGGTTTAAAACTTATTAAATCACATAGAGTGACTGACTTAGCAATCCTACACAATACCAAAGGAGACCAATCGTTACAAAACTTTTTTAAGTATACTTTCACGATTACATGTTACTTATTTTACTATTTTTACTTAAGATGTTAATTACTTATTAATCCGCACACAGTCTATTAACACCTTTATATGGATTGCTAAAATTTACAAGAATTACTATTTAACACGTTCGAATATTTTTATAAAAGAGTAGTAAGCGTTTTAAATATAAATTTTTTAAATATGCTTACGAGAGTTAAATTCTATCCGTCGATGACATGCATAATTTAATAAGATATATTTAAGTGTTAGCCACTGAATGCTTGCATAAATCAGATTAGAAATTTTACCATTTTAGCTTCGATACGAAGCTGAGAAGGTATTGGTTTTACTAAGATGTGTTTTTTTTTTTGTGTCTGTTACCACTTTTTCTCAGCTCTCACTGAACGGATTTCTTTCAACGATACGTCAAAAGATCACAAATCGTATCTAGTCGAAGACATTACACTCAAAAATTGAAAAAATTTCCCTCGTTCCCCGTAAATGGGGGAAACCTCCAAAAAAATTACAAATTTAAAAATCGCTAATTTTCGAAATTTTTTCAATTTTTTTTACTAAAAACTGCTGTAACTTTTTCAAAAATAAATATATTAATATAATTTTTTTTTATAGATGCTTGATGTCTTTACCTATCATTTAGTATATTTTTTTTGTATATCTGACACTTAAATTGCACACAGGGGGGATTTAAAATGACAACTTTTTTACAAAAAATTAACTTTTTCAACTTAACTTTTGAAAATGTTCCAGAAGGTCTGACACTTATATATATATATATTTAAATTCTCGATTTTATTTTTTACATTTTTAACTTTATAATGCTATAACTTATTGAAAAGTGTATGGTTAAACACAATTTTTATATGAGAAATAAAATTTTTTAATAATCCCTTTTTAATTCAGGATATTAATAAGAAAATTGCAGATCATGTAGCTTTTGGAATAATCCACCAGTTTTTTAAAATTAAACACTATCTAAAGATTTGCATCGAAGCGTTTTTTTGTGATAGTGATTTTAATCACTGTCGGATATCATTATACTTGATCCAACTATGCCACGTCACCACTGTGCCGCGACCCCCCTGTGCTGGGTTTTTTCTATTAAACTTAATATGGCCAAAAAAAAAAATAGGAATCTAAAAAAAAGTTAACTATTTCTTATTAACATTATTTATGTAAACTTAATTTTTTTAACTAAAAGCATTAAAGTTTAAATGATTTTAAAAGTTATTTAAATAATTAGTTTTATTTTATTAATTTTTTCAGTGAATTAAAACTCAAAGTACAATATTGAAAATGTGGGTGAAATGTTTATTTAAAGATAAAAAAAAAAACTTAATTTCATAATATTTACCAGCAATAAAATATACTATTTTCAAAGCAGAATTTGTATTTGAAACGGCGTGATTTGAAATTTGACATATTATCTAAATATATTAACAGTAAAAATGATTTTAATTATAGCTATAATATATGGAAGGATACGTTTACAAAATTAAATTATACTGAAAATAATTATTTAGGTAAAATAAACTTACGTTTTTGTAATTATTTTTATAAGAACTTTTTTTATTTTTTGCTTAATACTTTATATTTACACGCTTTATTTCTATCCAAAAACATTTTTTTTTAAAGTTTCTTCATTATTTTTTTATGATTCATTAAACTGTATAAGGAAATGATCGACAATTTTTTTCTGGAAGATAATATATAAAATTAAGATATTATATAAAAAATTTCTTAATTGTAAGAGAATAAGATATTTTTTGTAATTTCTTCATTCTTGTAGAGAAATTCCAATTCCAACTTTGACATTATTCTAAGTTAATTTTATTACTGTAAGTCATTTTCCCTTGTGTTTATAGTAAATAAAACTTTCTTAAGATTGAAAGCATATTGACTAAGTATCATTACAAATAATAATCAAAGTTAATTTTTATTTTTTGTTTAAATTGTATTTACAGCTACATCGCTGACCTGGAAAATAGCGTTTCCGGAGAAGAATTCAAAATTTTCATATTATTCAATACAAAATTACAATATGCAACACATAATCATTCTGTCTAGCTAGACTAAAGGTCAATCTTAACGCCAATTAAATATTTATTGATCTTTGTATAAAACCGAGTATAGCAATGTGGGTGGTCATTTGCACACTAAGGGTCCGTGTCACAAATGTCAGTAAAAGAATTACTCAGATAGTAGAACTAATTAAAATTCTAAGTTTACCTTATATTAAGCTAGAGAATAATTTAACTTTGAAAGAACTGACTAAAATAATTTTAATCATAAATACTTGATAAGGATGCAGTGATGTAATACTTGTAATTTGGTAGTTGATATTTAGTGAACTTAGATGCGTTTATATATTTTTTACTTATTCAATCCTTGAACGATTAATTTGAGCGATTTTTGGAGCAATGTAACTGAATTAATACGTATGGAATCAAAGTGCTGTATTGGAAGACAATAAATAATCGTTTGTACAAATTCGTTATTAATATATGCCATTGCGACGATATATATGAATAAGAAAATATCTTAGTGGTTATCTTTTGTTATGCAAAACAGTAATCTCTTGACACGTTGATTACAAATTTGTAAAACTTGGAACATGAATGACAGTTTATTCTTTTTATTCTGTTTTGTTATCTATTGACAGCCAGTAAACGTTATCGTTTATGATTATGATGAGATTTTTATTTTTCATTTATTGAGAAACCTTTATTGTCTAGATACAAATGGAAATAAAAGATTAAACTATGAAAATTATTATTTACATTATTACGCAATTAACATTATTATTTGCACCAAGAAAAACCACTGTCAAATGTTATGGACACACTGATATGTGTACCTGTGGTTAACTCTAATCGTTGACCTTGATAAAATTCAGGGTAATAGTTATGCTATTTAAAATTTCTAGTTATTTACGTTTTAAGTCGTCTAGTCATTTAATTGATGTGTCTGAGCTCTCAGAAGCCAATTTCTCTCACTGTGCGTTTGATTTTCTCGCTAACATAAATATATCGTTTTGTAATCGTCTAGTTGTTAAATTTTCTTTATATTTTTATGGCATTCCCATACTATAATTTTATATAATAAGATCATATTTTTAATTACTTACATATTTGAGACAAAATAATGAACTACGCATTGGTATTAATTACAAATTAAATACAAATGACATGGTAAGTTACATTTAAAATTGAATTTTCAAAAAACTTTTTCGATTAATATTTTTTTAAATGTGTGTTTTAAAAACTTGGCGCACTATTGTATTTAAAGTTGACCACTTAAACACATTTTTTGATATGTATAAAAGGAATAGTGTTTATTTAATTTTTAAAAGATGGTGTCTTACAAAATAACTGTGTATTTTTTTGATTTTTGATTTTCAAAACACAATTATATCATCTTAATTACTTTTCTTTCGATAAAAAATCGTTTATATTAATCGTAAAAAATAAAAAAAATAAAATACTTTTTAAATAATAATTTGTTATTAATTAGTGTTTTTGAAAAACAGAACTTGTAACTTCTTGTACTTTTGTATTATATTAAACAAAACTGTAAATATCATTTACAAAGATCTCATAATTCATAGTTATTATACAATTATTCATATATGTGTAATATTTATATTGAAAACAGATGAATAGGAACATTTAAATATGAATACAATGAATTTTTTCTATCTTCACTGATTTTTGATATTATCTCTAATTTATTAAAAACCACAGCTATAAACTATATGTAATATAGTTCTGAATATTACAATTATAGCATCTATTTAAACACTAAGAGATACATAAAACGTATTAGTATTTCTGATGAAATTATTTATTACGTTATAATTACAAAAATCTTATAAGCAATTTTGACGAAATTTTGGGTTTTTTTTATTAATTTCTGGTAATAGTAATTATATAAGTTCCTTACCATTTATCAATTTAAACAAAACCATTTTTAAAATCTTCAAACATTTTTCTATATAACGATATCAATTTTATACTTGCAAGTTAAACTAAAAAAATGATTAAGAATTCAACTTTTTTAGATTATAAGCTTTCATAAAAATCAACTTTAAATGACCAAAAATAGATTAAAAATGACATTTTGAACCGAAATTTTGCACGTATTATTTTTAATTTATTAAAGATCAAAATCAATTAGTAATATTGTTGTGACCGGGTTGGTACGGTAGACAAATGAAGAGAGAATGCGTTTGATAATTAGTTTATTATATTTAAAAAAAAATATGTTTACACTTATAATTAACTTCTCGATTTTAATTAGTTGATAATTAATATAAAAGATTCAGTGAACAAGTTAACGTAAAAGATTCAGTGAGCAAATTAACATAAAAGATTCAGTGAGCAAATTAACAAAAGATTCAGTGGAGAGTCGTCCAGGTTCGACCCATGAACTCTATGACTCTTGAACGAGTAGCTGACTCCTACTGGCGCGTCGCCTCAGGCGGCGGCGGCCGTAGGCCCAATACATTGAAAAAGGCTGAGCAAGCATCGAATGTTCTAGAAGAACTAGATGCTTGCCTGGTAAATACTTTATACAAAACAAAAGAGGCTTCCGTTCCCATGATTATTATATATATACTATTAAATTACATAATTACAATTAGGCAGCAAAAAGCCAGTTCACAACAATATATTATCTCAAAAAAAGAAGTCATGGAAAAAATCGAATTATAGATTTGTTTTCAGCGCAAAACGTGGTTTGGCGTAGTATATTTTGGTCTAGGCTGATTAAAAATGTTTCATTTTATTGATATGATTTTACTATGTAATTCAGTATAAAAATACATTTTATACTCTTAAGAGTTGTGGAGAATATTTAATTAAAAAAAGTTTTTTATGATGTTGCCATTTTTTACAGTTGATATTTGTCTAAATTTCTAAAATTAAGGTATTTTTCTAATATTTGATAACTATTATTTCAAGTAGATTAAAATCGGTTCTTTTTTGATCATCAAAATTGGTCCAGTTAAAGCTGTGAATTTTTATGAACAGATATAAAAATAAAACGCATAGCATCCCAAGATTAAAAACTTCTTAGCTTTGCATCAAAACCAAAAAAAAAATCAAAGAGTTGTTAAAAAAATCTACTCAATATAGTGTATTATAAATATAGTGATTATAACTGTAAAAATCCATTGTTAAATTTATATGAAACTAGAAATAAA
This sequence comes from Daktulosphaira vitifoliae, assembly GCF_025091365.1. Lineage (NCBI taxonomy): Eukaryota > Metazoa > Arthropoda > Insecta > Hemiptera > Phylloxeridae > Daktulosphaira > Daktulosphaira vitifoliae. The sequence continues at coordinate 25,875,934 of NW_026099575.1, read as the reverse complement.
TTTTTTAGAAATGATTTATGCAGTAACATGTTACTAAAAAATTTGGAATATTATAGACTAGTACTGGAACATACAAATTGAGAAAAAAAATTAATAAATAACAAAGTAAGATTATTGAACTTTGTAGTTGAAACTTGGTGTGGTATTGCATAATGTTAACACTAGTTGTTGCAAATCTCTAGTGTTAAGCTGCGTTTACCGCTGTAGGTGAAAGGATGTGTGACCATGTATTCGTTTTTACGGTGGCGAAATAACACCATGTTCCCAGTGAATAAAGGAATCCACTGCACATAAATTACCCAGGATATACCAATCCAATTAGAATTATGCAACCTAACGGTTCAAAAAAAAAAAAAAAAAAAATTGTTGAATATCGCTACAATCGATATNTAAAAAAAAAAAAAAAAAAAAAAATGGAAAGTGGAAAGTGGAAAGTGGTCATATCTAATCTAACAATATATACTTTAAAAGTATTATAAATGATGGTATTATTGTTAAATTGTGAAAATAATAATATTATGAAATACATATTGTAATATCTCTATATTATTAAAAATTACATTTTCCTCCAAAACATGAATTATATTAACACTACTCGGTGATTGATAATGTAATATGCATGTTATAATTTATATGAATACATATAGACTTAAAGGCAAATTAATTCAAGGCGCATTTTGTATGCAATATAGCTACATCAAATCATTCTAACAAAATGTTGCCTATGTTTAATTAATATAAAACTATACTATGTGAAAAATTGTATTTTATTTCATAATAATATTGTTATTTGATATTCTATTAATTTATAAAATAATTTTTATTAAAAAATAATGGAAATTTTACAATATTTTTAGAAAACATATACAGGGTGTTCAGTAAGTCAGGAAACGGGTTTCTATTGTTCTCATTGTTTATAACAATTTACCTGTTTTTTTACTTACTGAATATTCTGTATAATAGATATTATAGTTCATTTATGTGTTCAAACAAATTTTCCTAGTAAAAGAAATATATTTTAAATTTTTCACTGTTTTAAAAACTTAGTAATAGACGTAGAAAAACTAATACCAAATTATTAAAATAATATAATTCTTATTATTTAACTGCCTGTGTTATATGCATAAATATTATCGTATATAATAGCAAATATACATTTATATTAGTGCACTGAGTTACGGTTATCTGTCTTCAGTTCATTGTACATTGAGTATTATATTTTTAAATATAATCCTTATTCATTAGTCGGTAACAAAATATGATACGTTTGTAGTACCTTATAAATATTTGAAAACTGTGTTAAATCGTATATGTACCTAAAGTCATAAGATGAAGTATGTTCTCTTTTAAACTATAATGATACCTTGTAATAGTTTTAGTAATAAAATTATTATCATGAACTTATTATAGTTTTACCAAATAATGACATCCCTTTATGCTTCGGATGGGGGTTGAATATTAAATATTTTTAATTAGATCAGTAATTTTTTACTTCTAATTAAAACATGGATGTTATAGTGATTTAAGTCATATATATTTCTAAAGAATTTTTTTATTACTCCTCCAAAATTAATGAATAAAATGTTTATTTTACTTCATTTGTTATGATAAAATTCGATAAATGTACACGTATCAATTTTTTTTTTAAATCATTGATAAGTTTACACGGAATATTAAAGTAATTTATAATTGATTTAAAATGTACAGTTATAAATAAAAAAAATTTTTGATAAACATTATTTGGAATAAAACCAAAAATTTTTCCCGTTTTACAAATAAGACAAGAACTATAGTCATAAATTATATTACTGTGTAATACTAAGTATTTCAAAGAACAGTCTATTTTAATTGAACAAAAACAAATATTTTTACAATTTTTTTTATTAAATAATTAATATGATTATTGAGATTGATTTGAAATGATATAGTACTCACATTTAAAACAAAATGATTAAACATTTTAATTATTACTAAATTCAACAATTTATTATAAAAATATGTTCATAATTCAAGTATCTTTATCCTTCCAAAGTTTTAAGTAACGCTATTTTTCAATTAAAAAGTTATATCAAAGAAGATTATAATGAGTTTATCTCTCCTTCTAGTTCTAATTTTTCAAATGTTTAGTAAAAATATCCAAGTTATTTCAAAACTTATTGAAGATAAGATAGTTTTTTCTGTAAATTATATGTATATTAAAAATACATACATTTTCTTAATCTTATTTCTGAAATTCGCAAATGTATCCACTACGTGTTAATAATTAACACATAGTGCTATTATGCTACATTTATGCTTAAATATTATTTTTGGTATACCAAATCGCTCTTTAAAATTATTGTTGGTGGGTATAATTCATATACAAAAAGTATCACAAACAAACTTCAAAGCTATTTGTTTGATAACTCTCATAATTTCTCATTAATACTTCACGTAAAGTTAGCAGTATTTGAACGCAATGAACTTAACGAATCCTTGTATTCGATAAAGTAAATTCCATTTTTCTTGCGACNGCAATGAACTTAACGAATCCTTGTATTCGATAAAGTAAATTCCATTTTTCTCAAGAAAAATATGAGCTATAGATTTTTTAAATATATAATAATAGTTTAGAACAAAAAAACATTCTCTCAGTGTGATATATAAATACAAATATGTTCTTTAATATATGAAATAAATGTCTCATATGATGTCAGTAGTAAATATAACTTTATGTATTTATAAAAAATNAATTTTCAGTTAATAATTGGCGTAATGTCGTTTATTTTATTATGATCGGTGCGAGTAACTCGGTATCTAGAAGGTACTTCAACGTATATTTGCGGTGAGTCGTCATCGGCCGTGCGACACTTGCTGGAATTTGTACCGTAACGTATGACACGCGGTGTTAGTCAGTCAAACTACGATATAAACGTAGTAGAGCGACGGTTGATAAAAATGTCTACTTTTGTGATACTGAATTTTTATATACAGGGTGATTTTTTTATCATAACCCACTCAATTACTTACAGAATAATAATAATTTAAAAATTTTTTTTTATTATTATCTTTAGTTACACATTATTCTTGAATTATTAACTATGTAATACTTTTTAAGTTCATCCCTTATGCCTGGTAAGGGTGTCAACTTTGTTTTTTTAAATGGTAACACATATTTTTAATTTAATAAAATGTTTGAGTTTTTAATTCAATAGTAAATGGCATTTGAATTTTTAATGAAACTTAATTTGTTTATTAGATATAAACATTTAAAGTTTCAAGTTTTTGAGTTAATATATAGGTATAATACACAAGGGATTACAAATACAGGTAGCCAATTGGTTTTTTATGACATCGATATTAGCAGGTACATAGCATTGTTATTATCAATGATATTAAGGTACATTGTTGTGAGTTTATAAATACACTAACTGACAATACAGAAAGTATATCTATTGATAATCATAATTGATTATAAACAATCTGTGACTGAGACAGCAATGTCATAAAAATCTATTTAACTACCTGTATTTACAATCCCATGTGTATTATACATGTATAACCTTAAATTTACCCTTTTAAATGATATCATATTTTTTTTCAAAAAGTTAACCTGCTCACAGAAAGGGGTTATATATAAAATTTAAACTTATGTCATATACTATTAATTAAAAAAAAATTCTGTCAAAGTTAAAAAAATGATATTTTTGTGTTAAAATTTTTTGATTTTAAATTGTTATAACTTTTTGAAAAAACCCAGCACAGGGGGGTCGCGGCACAGTTGTGACGTGGTATAGTTGGATCAAGTATAATGATATCTGACAGTGATTAAAATCACTATCAAAAATAAACGCTTCGATGCAAATCTTTAGATAGTGTTTAATTTTAAAAAA
>NW_026099575.1:25804467-25871583 GCF_025091365.1 Daktulosphaira vitifoliae | reverse complement strand
TACCATATTGAAAAATATACTATTTTTGTATGATAATTATGGGTTTTGTATTTTATTTTAATAGAAGTTGATGTTGCTTTTGCAATTATCCATCAATTTTTTAAAATTAAACACTATCTACAGATTTGCATCGAAGCGTTTCTTATGATAGTGATTTTAATCACTGTCAGATTAAATCTATACTGGACCCTACTATGCAATGTCTCCACTATGCCACGACCCCACTGTGCTACCGTTTTATTATTCTGTAAGTAATTGAGTGGGTTATGATAAAAAAATCACCCTGTATTATTACTTTTTGTGAGCTCAGCTAAAATATCTGAATAGTATTACGTGGATGTGATTCTATTTTTTGTACATAAAACTTTTTCTATCAATACTTACAATATGATAATTTTCTGCAGTTAAATATATTTTTCACATATCCCCTTTATATAAAAACTATTTTAACGTAGTAAGTTTCAAAATTGATCCAATTCCACAGAAATTTATTTATAAATAATAATTTTATTTTAGATTTATTAAATTTAATTTAAAAGTGTATTAATCTCTAAATAGTAATTTACTTTAAATTAATCGTTTTTATTAGTGTATTTAGCAACGTTGCTAAGGTGCTGCACTACCTTTCTCGGGACATATCGAATGTATTGTAAAATTGTAAAAAGAGCCTAAATAATCAGATCAATTAAGTCAAAAAACTCAAATAGGTTGACGCCCGTTTAAGACTTATTAATGAGTTAATACTTAATTAAAGTAATAGCACCTAAGGTGACAATGTTTTAGGGGTGGCTAATTGTCCCTGGCGAAAAATAATGTTTATAAGTTTTTTGTTTTGATAATGTACTAAGTTTTTTTTCATATATAAGTAGAACTGAAAGTAAAGCAACTAATTATTAGTATATGTTTTTAGACAAACGATTGAGTTATTTACACTATACAGGTTGTTTAGTAAGTAAGAAAACAGGTAAATTGCTATAAACAATGAGAACAATAAAAACCTGTTTCCTTAATTACTGAACACCCAATATATAGATTCTATATATTATACAGGTTGTTCAGTAAGTTAGGAAACAGTTAAATTGTTACAAACAATGAGTACAATAGAAATTCGTTTCCTTATTTACTGAACACCCTGTAGAATATTCAGGTCAGATGTTACAAACAATGAGAACAATTGAAACCCTTTTTATTACTTACTGAACATTCTGTAGAGTAAAATTTTCCTGTTTCCTAACTTACTATACAACCTGTACATACAGGTGTATACATTTTTATATATTTATATAAAAAAATTATCTAATTTTGCAATATTAGATAATATTACATTTCAAAAGTAGCGCGAAAATTCGATGAGGAACTATATAATAAATGTATAACATATTTTTATTGTTAAGATTTTAATTTTGTAAATAATATAATATTTATATTTTTGATTAACCACTGTAACTTTATTTTACGTTTTTAAAATGTTTAGTGATAAAAAAACAACTACATTTATACGCTATATCGCAACAAGGAAAAAATTCTATAAAACCTGTACGTATTACTGTTTGTTATTATTTCAAATGTTTCCATTTCGTTGATCAAAATAAAAATACATTTAAACCGTGTTAATTTTTTTGTCCTATAGTAGTTACCAAATATCTTTTTTAAAATTATGTGTAATACAATCTGGTGAGAACCAAATTTTTTATATTTATTCTTTATTATGTTATGAATTTTTGTAGTTATAAATATAATTATATTGATTTGCTAAACAAACATGACATTGTGGAGAAAGAGATACCATTTAGATTACTTGAAGTACATAACTTTGTAAAATATTTCTAATATCACTTTTTTAGTATATAATATTTTCAACTAACTTATAAATTAGAAAAGATGTACTTACTAGATGACATACTACAATTTAGTTAAATAATTTGGACGAATATATGTTGATTATTTCTTAAAACTTTTATAGGTTATTTGTAATTGCAATAAGCATACATTTCTTCTATAAATTAATAATTTAAATAATAATAAAAATTAAAAAATTAGTTTTATTTTTCAAATTAAAATTAAAATTAAATAGTAAAAATATGATTTTAATGTAGTCTAATAATTCATTAATTATTTAAAAGAATTGCTATAAAATGTATATTGTATCAAAAATTATTTGTTTTTTAGATTTTTCAGACCATGTTGTTTTTAAGTTATATTTATATGTTAAATATTGCATATCCTAATATTTTTGATAAATAATAAATATATCTTTAATTTTACATAATAATAAGGTTTAATCAAAGTTAATTCAGTATTAATTATTTTTTAAATAAATTAAATTTTATACTATAAAATAATAATAATAATAAATTTAATTTGTTCTATGGTAAAACATAATAATGCATACCAATTTGTTATATTACTTTTTTTTAAATAAATTATTTTCAAAATTTTCGTAAAATATATAATAAAATTAACTTAAATATTTAATAAATATATACAGCTTGTCTATTTAAGTATTATCTATAATGATTAGCTTTTAAATATAGATATTTTTAGTATAATATATTATTTTATATTTAAATTATATTATTATATGATACTAATTTATATTTTATATTTTTAAATATGAAATAAATAGTATTTTAAATATATTATATTAAAATTGATATTGAAATTAACGAAGAAAAAAGTTCATAACGCATAAAATACATTTTTAGTGTCAAATTCTGATAAGTTTTTAACTTGAAGTAACTGTACATAGAAGATAATAGGTCATGTAATCATATATTCAATGCGCTTTATTCTATAGAATTAAATATTATAAACATATTACAAAATAGAATTATCCGTGTTTAAAATATATCTGAAACATCTATATGTATATTAGACACCTCTCCCCTATACCAGGCATAAAATTATTCGGTCAATTTTTATACAAATCACCAGAATTTTGTTAAAATGGTGTTTTTATAAAATTGTAAATAATTTATAGTAATATAAATTAATTTTATCTGGTCAATATTACTTGCAAGATTTCATAGATAAAATCAAATGTTGCACAGTGTATCTAAAAGTAAAAGGTTATAATATATAAATGAAGTGAAATCTTCAGCCAGTTAAAAAAAATATAAATAAAAAATTATATAAGAATCTTTATTGTGTTATTAATATATTTTCTTGTTTTGAAAAAATAAATATTTTGAATACCTATTTATTTCACTAAATACAAATATGACCTATGCATAAATTGTTTGAAATGCATGAAAGAGAAAAAGATTTATTAGATATGTCACACTACCACCTAAAATATTGTTAGACTTAACTTTTACCATGTTAAAACGTGACAAGCACTAAAAATAAGTCGATTATATAGAATTTACAATTGTGTGTAATCTTGATTTTTATAAGAAAGTATTGATTCAATTGAAGAAAATAAATAGTTTGGTTTTTTATGAATAGTATTTCATTGCGATATTCTAACAACAGTTTTTCTATTTATCACAAATGTCATCGAGGGGTTTCCTTTTCGAAAACTTTAAATTTTATCTTTTTACTTTTTATACCAAAAAAATCGTAGTGTCTCTGAATTAAAATGATTCTGAGAGTCACACAAATATTAAAAATTAATATTTTTGTATTATATATATTTTTTTGTTTACTTTTTAAATAAATATAAGTTTGTTTTTTATTTGTGTAAAAAAATTGTGTTAATATAAATATTATTTCTAATTCATATTAAATATGATAAATTTTTTTAGTACTTTAATCACTCATAATATAGTCTTATAGTATTTGAATAAAAAGTTAATAACTGTAAAAGTTGCATTGATTAACTCAATTCCTAACTAAATAATGTCAGTTAAAATAATAGGTTATAAATTTAGTTGGTTCTTTTGTGGGTCATATGACGATGATAATTTCTACATTTTTATTATAATTAACTTGTTTTACATATTTTTATTTTGTCACTGCGTAATAAAATTTAACTTGCTGAAATATATTAAAAAAATATAAATGTTTGTTGTTTTTAGAGATAAATTGGGGTCACGTGAACAACCTCCACCACTTCTGCGATCAAGTACTTTACCGGCTATTATTGTGCCTGGTCTTAATATTTTACATGCTCAAATTGGTCCAAACTCCACACAAAACGGTAATTATAGTGAAATATTTTTCCATTTTCATAGCTGATTTGATAAGATAAAATTTTTAAGAATCAGTTTTATTTTAGGAATATTTGCATAATAATAATATCAATAATAACATAAAAAATATATTTTTTTTTTAAACTTTAACTTATAGATTTTGTTTAAGTTAATTATTTTTTTAAATCCAATTTTGATTAGTAAAATAAAACTGAGCCAAGTACGATAAGTTTAATATTACTTGAATTTTAATTTTCAGTAAAATATACTAATACTAACATTTTACGTCAGTCCGTATAGTTATAAAAACATGAATATTATAACATTTTTACAAATATAACTACTACATTGTACTTGAGGATTATTTGGTATCCGTACAGTCATTAAGAGTATAATTACATATGGAAGAAGTGTTTTATAGTTTTGCTGTGAGAATTTCAAAGGAAGTATTGGCAAACAATACAACACGTGAAACCATACCGTCATGGTAGTCTAAAATGTGAATAGATAGTTATTATTATTGCTGCTACTGTTTGTTTTAAGACGGGTAGATTAGATAAATTTCGATTTGTGTTAATAGCTACTAGACAACTTAAATTCTAAGAATAATAATAAACCCATACAGGCAAGCTAAAAATTACTAGTCTTGTATGTATCGATATTGCCTATCTAACACGCCTTCATTTATTCTTTCATTAAAAAAAAACCCTTAAAATTTAAACATTCGTTAAATTCTAATTTAATTTTAACCATACACCATTATAATTAATGTGATACTTTAAAAACCTACAGTGGTAAATTAGCTTTTATGTATGTCTTAATTCGCATTTTTTTTTTATAGACAAACGTTTTTACAACCAAAATACGATATTTTTATCGTTTTTTTTTTTTTGTAGAAATATTGAAGTTTCAAAATCTAACACTGCGAAATATAAATTTTCTTGTGAACTGTTAGAGATTAAAAAAAAAATCGTTTGGTTAAAATGAATCTAAAGTTATGACGTTATCGCATGTTTAAACAAAAGAAAATACATTTTCAATAAAATATGGCTTTGTTGAAAATGTATTGTTCATTTTTGAAAATCTTTTTCGATATCGATTCTTTTCGTTTATTAAAGGTAAAGATTTATGAAAGAAATAAAAAGAAAGGCGCTCTTGCTACCAAAGTCATCTAAAATAAATTCAAATATTTGTTTTCATGGCAACCTTTCGTCAGACCTTATTCAAATCGATTTTATCAAATTTTGACGCTGATTTGTTAGATTCTAGTAATTAACTTAGGATTATTTTTTAAAGTGCACCAGACCTTAACTTAATATTAAGTTCTAATTCATTTACGTAATGTATCGACAATAATGTTGTGTACTATTATATGACATAAGCTCACAGTGCTGATATTTTTAACTCACGACCATAAAATAAACAAAAACAACAACAGTGAAAAAAATACTGATTTAACGGATAACAACTATGCTGTTTTATAACTCCGTTTTAATTATTAATATAGGATATTCATAGCAGAATTTAGCAATACACTGTGTTATAATCCCATTTTCAATTAAAATTTAAATAAGGTGGTTATTTTGGATACATATTAATAGAGGGAAGTTTTATACACTTGAAAAATATACCAGGAAATAATATAAAAGAACAATAAATGCAAAAAATAATATATTTATTTTAAAAACATGATATTTGTAGTTTTAAAATCATTTAAAACTGAAAATTTATAGAAAAATATTTCATATTAGAATAAAACTTGGTAGAATTACAAAATTTGTTAAATTATTCCATAAAATTTTTATTTTTCAATTTCTGTATTAAATAAATTGATACGTAAGCAGGATAATCATATTTTATACTAATAATACTTATAATAAAACAGTTACAAGTTTAAATTTTAACTGACGAAGTTCAAACTATAAATAAATTATATCGCATATTTTAATCAATTTAAAAATAAAGAAATGTGCTGAATCATAGTAACCATATTACAGGAATTGTAAAAAGTTTAATATTTTTTATGTGATAGCGTATGTGTTTAGCGTTGATAATGGTAACATTGTTTCCGAAATACGTATCCGCGACTTTTCATTAATTTTTTTGTGGCTTTTGAGTTTAATATTTTTAATATTTTTTAGTTTTTTTAAATTAATAATATTTTTAATATAGTTTTAATTTTACTATAGTTTAACTTTCTACTTTTGCCTAGTTAGAACAAATATTTCTTCAATAATTCAAATAGAGATATTTGGGAGTATATTATTATAATATGAAATTAAAGTATATTTATATATATTTAGGTTTATGCAATAAAAAAAAACCTCTCTGAGGCTCTAAAAATATTTGACGCGTTATTAAAGGTGATATTAAAAGTTAATTATTTAGTTATAAAATACCTAAATTATGTATGTATTTTAAACCAAATTATTTAGCTAAAATTAAAATTATACCTTCTAAAATAACATCGACTTGTCTATTTTATTAAATTATATTTTTTAATAAAATTTAATATAATTTTTTTTTTTTATGTTTTTATCGCTTATTAGCCCATTTAGCGGCCTCCCCAAAGGAGGAGGTTTCTTAACTATTTATACTCCGGGGTGGGAGGTTAGTTCGTCACCGGAGAGAGGTATGGGTACTTTAATTACCGAACTGATCTCTCGTTCGGCAAATAAAACCGCCTGTGACCAATTTTCGAAACTGAGGCAGTGCGCGTCAAGCACTGCCACGTTACCGACTCGACCACACCGTACCCTAATTCATTAAATACTAAAAATGTATTTTTAATTTTCAAATGCTCACGTAATGTTAAAACTTACGACCATAAATGAAATACTTTACATAATTAATTTACCTAATGAGGTTAATCAAGCCTATTGTCGTGTCACGGCACTAGACTTAATACATTTTGTCAGTGGTGCTATATATAACCGAGTACCCAATTATTAATATTCGTAATAGTTTCTACTCTTATCAATAGTATAATATTCAATTTTTGACAAGCGAGAACTCGTATTCTTCCCATTGTACAGAGCAAAGTAAACTATTTAATTGTTTTTAGCAATTAGTTATTACATGTTTGATAAATTGTTTCTTTTAAGAAATTACCATTAAATTTTTATTTAATACTGCGTCGTAAAAAGTGTTTTTTTTTCAGATAAACGTTTATATTTTTATCAATACAGTGCCACAATTCATTAGTACTTGAGAAAAAAATATAACTGTAAATTAAATTGATTTTATGTCGTTAAACAGCAACGTTGCATTTAGACTGTGTTCAATTATCACAAATAAAAATAATAATAGTTCTCATGTTGTTACCACAAAAAAGTAACTAATGAACCGTTAAAAAAGTTTAGCTTTCATTTTATTGTTTTAATCATTCACATCAAACGTTGAACGCATTAAAGTCCAAAGACTAAAAACATTTCTTACTATTTTTTTTGATATTTATAAAAAAGACTATGAGTAATTATGAAAATCATTATAATTATTATTAAAAACTGATTTCTTAAATATTAAAAAATATTAACAATGAATATGAGTTTTTCATTTATTTTACTAAACTTTATTTCATTAGTAATTTCACGTGATGTTAATAAAAAACAATACATTTAAGATATGAAACAGATAGATTGATTTAGTCTTAACATCTAACAGTGATTAAAATCACTATTTTAAAAATGCTTCGATTGGATTGAGCTAAAATAAAGTTCGTTTATTTGTTTTTGATAATTATATCTGTTGAAATTAAAATTTTAATTTATCAAAATTCATTAGAAAGATAGAACCTAGAACTGGATAAATAGCTTAAATTGCTTTTTTTTTTTTTTTGAAGACAGGACTAGTTTTCAAAATGGAAAGTATCTAATCTACCTTATTTATATCTTTACAGTTTAGATTTAAATATAATCACTAATAATTGAAAATAATAATAAATAGAAAAGAATAACAATATAAAACATACATTTTTAATGAAAATTTAAAAAAAAAAATAATTTTGATTAAACTTTGGGTGCCATTAACTAATTGAAAATAAGTCAGGGAGACAGTTTTTTTTTCTTTTAGTATATTACATTAGATAAAATTAAAAATATCTTTTAATAACGAAGGATTTTTGGAACAATTTCAGAATTTATACTAATATTAAATTACTAAGTTACTAAAACGATACTAGCATAACTGAAATGAAAATATAAAATAGAGAATTTTTGTACAAAAATAATAAATTTTTAGTATTTGCCAGCTATTTTAACATTACATCGTTGAAAATTTTTTTTATGTGTAATATATTACACAAGTTGTAATATAATACAAGTTTAAAAAATACGAGATTTCTGTAACATTTTCAAAAATTAAGTTAAAAAATTTAATTAGTATTAAAATTTTGCTATTCTGATTCCACTCTTAGGTTTCATAGGGTTTGAATTTATTAAAATTTATAAACAAAATTAAAATTGAAATATGATTTAGTATCTTAATTTTTTTTAAGTTATAAAAATAGCAAATATAATATAACTTCTATATTTATTATACTCTATTATGGCGTCAAAATTTGTTTATGAGTAAGTTAAAGATAAAAGTACGCTTTTATAAAGAGTACTAACCATGAAACTTCTTATGAAAATTGTGAGTGATGACAAAATAACATTACAGTTTTAAAACCCTATATTTTAGCTTCTATGCAAAGTTGAGAAGGTATTAATTTTACTATGTGTTTTTTTTGTGTTTGTTACCACTTTTTCTCAGCTTTCACCGAACCGATTTATTTCAACGATACGTCAAAAGATCAAAAATCGTATCTAGTCGAAGATATTACTCTCAAAAATTAAAAAAATTTTCTTCGTTCCCCGTAAATGGAAAAAATCTCCAAAACAGTTACAAATTTAAAAATCAATAATTTTTGACATTTATTCATTTCTTTTTACTTAAAACTGTCATAATTTTTTGAAAAATGTATGGATCATTACAATTTTTTTTTTAATAGATTTATTAAGTATTAACCTATCATTTGATAATTTTTTTTTTTTAATCTGACCCTTTACCACCTGTCCACTGGGGTAAATGATAACTTTTTCACCAAAAATTTACCAAAAGGAAGCTGATTATCTCTTTTGTATTACATTAAAATTTGATTGAGTTTCGGCATTAAAAAAAAAAATTTATAGTAAATTTTGCAGAATAATAATATGGGAAAAATATAATTTTTTATGATTATTTTGAGGTATTTTTCTAAATGTCCAAAGCGTTTCGATTTAAAAAATGTAAGTTAAGGTTTTTTCTCTCGTGAATGAAAAAAAAATTATTTGACAGCATAACATTTTTGAACCAAATATTTTTATCTTTACAAAAGTTGTACATTTTCAAATATTTTTGAGTAAATGAGTGTCTTATATAAACTTGGTATTTATATTTTTCTACGATTTTTTAATTGATGGTATTATGTTTTTAATAAATTTTATTTCTTGTGTTATATGTATACATTTTAATAATGTAACTAATTTATTATTTTTTACAAAATACGCTACTACAGTTTTTTTCATTAACATCTATGCAATAATAATATTTTTGCATTAATTTCTCTCGAAACAAAATATAGTCTTTCTTTAAACTGACCAAAAATATATTTGTATAGACTCTTTTTTTATAAAGGTACTTGTCATAATATAGTTCAAGAGTGTTCATTGCTTCAATGTTAAACGTATTGATTTTAAGTTTCCAATTTTTATTCATTGTATAAACTTTTATTAAACTACTCGTTTATGTAAACTACGATAAGATCTTGAATAATTTATTTTATTCAGCTTTTTTGTAATCAAGTTGCACAGTAATAATGTGTTAAATTAGAAAATAACGCGAAGACTAGATGTTAGTGTTCGTTTAGAGTTAATTTTCAAATTCAACATCTCAATTTCAAGATTAAAAAAGTATTTCAAAAATGAATACTCTATAAGTAGACCGCTTTTTACATTTTACTTAATACTGTATTTATTGAAACATTGAATGAATAAATAAATTTAATGTGCTTCGTTTTATTTATGTAGTTCTTTTAAAATGACAATTTTTTAAAACTAAAAAGTAAAACGATAGAACAAGAATTGGATTGATATTATCTTAAATGTTGAAACTAAGAAATCTCTTGTATTTCGAAGTTTTGATCCCAATACTACTACCAATAAGACTGCATAACAAAAATTTGGTACCCTAAAGTTTTTTTAAAAGTTTATATAGAGTTATATTGGCTAAAATAAAATGTTAACTATGTCGGACTTTCTATATAAAAATCTTTCTCATTGCGGTATCTTTAGTAATTTTTGTTAATACACTATAAAAAATGATCCAAAAAAATGACATAAGTCAATATAACATGTTTAGTAAATGCGTTAATTTTACACGCATTTAGTGTAATTTTGACATGAAATATCGAAAATTTAAACAAAAATATAATTTGTATTATTATCACTATTTCTCCAAAATTTCCCTTACGTCGTATGCGTTAAAAACTTTCTTGTCACGTACAATGTGAAAATTCAGACATTTTTTTTAAAAATGTGTTTTTATCTTGCTAAAACATATCAATATTTATATCTTTATAAATATTTAAAGTTATATATTATGAATATTATATGTTATTAGAGTCATTTCAATCAATAGAAACATCTACGAATGATATTAATACATTTTTACATCGTAAGTAAATAAAAAAAATAATATTTCTATTCGTTAATCTAAATAATAAATCAAAAAATTTTACTACTTTTACTATATATCGACTGAATAGTATCAATAAACATTTCGTTCTCACATAAAAATTTTTATACAGCCAAACGGTTTATTTTATGAGTGAACGATTTTTTTTTAAATTAGGTTAACTCTCATTTTGTCACATGAATCGAATTTCGAAAAGTTACGTAATAAATCACAGTGTGCTATACACGTAGATCCAATCAGCATGGGAAGTCGTACTGATGATCTAAAGTCTCAATGTCATTTTACATTAAACGTGAAAAAACTTTATTAAATGACACCTGTAATACGTGACTAGATATATAAAAAATGAAAATCAGCATTTGTGACTCATGCAACTTTTTATAAATTTCCTAACATATGTTGCCGCCTATTAGGTTGTTACCAAAGCTGAAAATAAATACTGCTATGTTAAAATCAAATTAAATCTCGTAAAATTTCTTTAAGGAAAATATGAGTCTACAATTTTACACTTCAAGTCGTCTTTCTAACATTTTTAAATCATTCTCGAACTACATTACTGTAAATATGAGAGACTCGGCCATTTTGATTAATATTTTTTTAATACGTTTATATAATTTGAAATGAGCGATAACTTGGAGACCAATCACCATAGTTCTCAATTATCATACTTCGTATTTTCGAATAATTTTAATAGTTTTAATGTAAATTTATCAGACATATGTAGATAAACAATCCGAGAATTTTTTGTTTAATTTGGTTGAGTAAATATGTTACAATTTGTATTTGCAAATATTAGCAATTACTTATTCAGTAGTATGAACACATTGTATTTTTAAAAACCCATGTCAACGTTCTGAAAATAAAAGTAAATTTATAAAAATTCCATCAGTTGACCTTTGTAATTAATATGCTTCTTATTCAATTGAAGACTCGTGATGAATTCAAAGGATACAAACTTTTATCGAATACTTGACATAAAATGTTTTGATTTGTAAATTATACATAAGTATTAAGCGCTTGTAATTTCTATGGGTTGTACGCTAAATTAGTAGTCTGGTTAATGGCTACATGTCGTACACATTCGTTTACCAGACAAAACACTACTATTTATAAAGATCACTAACAGTACTGTGTTAAAATTTTCATTCCAAAAATAGCAATTGACATCTTCTGTTCAATTTATCTTGTTTACATTCATTCACTCGCATTAAATTTTACAGTTTTAAAAATAGCCAAAATAACATTTTTAATTGACACACAATAATCTTTATATATTTTTGCGCTAAAGCAGCGATCACACGGTGACATTGTTTTCATGCACAAATTTCTGAAATGTCTTCAATAAGCGCTTACACTATAAATGGAAAAGACAGTCGCTATCTTGACACAAAAAGATTTGAATATGTACAAAAGTATACTGGACTTTACTGACAGAAAATTACGATAGTTCACACGATGCGTGCAAAATGTTTTTATAATCTGAGATTAGTTTATGCGTTTCATTAATAGCCCATTTTTTTAGTGAATGACATATTATAATATTACATTTAGCTAAATATAGTTGTATTACATAAAAAATAGATACGTACTTTATGTTAAAAATATTTAAAAACACTTGATTGAAATTTAATAAAACTGTACAATGTAACTGTCAACTGTGTTTCGGCAAAAATGCTGACAGTCGATTAATCAGTCGACGATTATTTCGGACAAGTTCAGACCCGCGTAAGAATTGTCACGAGTGTTGTGTCACGGAAATCGAATAATTGTACGACAGAAGTGTATACAATCGTTGA
The DNA here is from genome assembly GCF_025091365.1 of Daktulosphaira vitifoliae. Classification (NCBI taxonomy): domain Eukaryota; kingdom Metazoa; phylum Arthropoda; class Insecta; order Hemiptera; family Phylloxeridae; genus Daktulosphaira; species Daktulosphaira vitifoliae. The sequence goes on along the minus strand of NW_026099575.1, from coordinate 25,858,940 downwards.
TACGTAGACAATTTACTGTCATACAGTTATTTCGACACAAAACTATCGCCGTGCGGATTAGTTTAAAACGTTTGAGAATTTGACTTTTTAAAATGTTTAAAAATATGCTTTATGTTTATTTCTATGAAGGGTACCTAACAAGTTACCGGTATACCGTTGAAAGTTCAAAGTATACATTTTAAAATGTTTCATATTTTTTAAATTATGTTGATTATATATGTTTAGTAAGAAGTATTGCATCTGTTAGTATTAGCCATAAAACGACATTCATATTTTTAAAGCCGTTAATGTGTCATATTGCGACATTAAATCGGTCTTACGAGAAATAGATATAATATGAATAATATAAGATTCTGCAGTATTGAATTAAAAATATATTACAACCAATTTTCTATGTGTTCTAGGACATTTTTTTTCATAAACGTTTGCATCTTGTTATAAATTTTATATTTCCTCCATATAAATTTCATAGTAACAAAAGAACCCCCTTATAAACTAAGAGAAAAATATTTTTCAAAATTAACGAGATGTAAAAATCTTTACACCTAGTTGATATTAAAAATAATATGCTATAAAAACGTGTTATAAAAATACAATAACCAATTCAAGTATCCGAGGAAAGTTAACAAACATATAATATGTTACCTTATAATAAAAAGACTCTAACAAAATTTTTTTGAAAAATACTTCAAAGTATATTTACTATTTTAAATTCTTAGCTGTTAAAATTGTATTAAATTCTCCTAAAATTATGTTTTACTCTTTTTTTAAATAATCATAAAACCCAGATTGACGAACTTTTCCTGTGTCTCTTAAGATTCGTCATAACGAGAGTCCACTTTACTTATCTTATCAGTGAACAGTAATAATTACAAATCATAACAAAATACTTTATAATTTCTCCGTAAAAATTAAAATTGTAAATTATTGACTATCAATTGTATATTAAAATTTATTGTTATAATAAGTATTTATTCATATAATATGTTTATAAATCATAAAACATATAAATAGGATATAATTAAAGAAATAGTAGTTGATTTTGCTTTTGGAAAAACCCAAAAACTCTTTTTAAAAATTAAACACTATCTACAGATTTGCATCAAAGCGTTTTTTATTAGAGCAATATTAATCACTGTGAGATATCATCTATACTTCCTTCAACTTGCCGCGTCGCCATTGTACTAGTTCTTTTTAGTTTAAATTTAACGAACTGCTAACTTTGCAAGTTTTAAGTGTACCATTTCACACTTGAAACTTGTTGTTTTTTTCTTAAATACACCGTTGGTTGAGCCTGTTATGTTTTAGTTATAACAATAATAAAAATAGTTATAGTTAAAATAGTTATAGCCATATAATTTATCTGTTAAAATGATATTTAAATATCTTTATTATGTTATATTATTATAATTAAGAACGAGAAGAAAATCTGTCTATTCTCCAATAATAAATTCTTCTTTTTTTTATTTAAATCCTAAAAGTTTATGTGAAGTATACAGTATAATCGGTTCATTATAAACCAATCAATTACTCTCAAAATAAATACGAAAAAAATATTTTGCTCCATTTTAGTTACATATATTTCTTGATTTATCAGCTAATAATTATTGTTTATAATCATCCCTTATAACTTATTAGGGTGTTGATTTAATTTATTAAATGACAAAATATATAATTAATTAGCTTAAAAATAGGAAATGATCTAATTATGAAAATAACTGGTCGATAACAACTTTTAAACCAGTACATCGGTAGTAATTCACATTTTTTATATCTAAGTGGGAGGAAGAGTACGACCGAGAAACGACTAGTGGTAAAAATAGCAGCACCCACTCCTCACCAATAGGCATGACATTTAATTGGTAATAACTTCTGAAATACTGGTTCAAACGTTGTTATCGTTGTATATTAATAATAATAATTGTTATATATCAATGTTGTAGACATTTTCTTAATAAGACAAGTTTCTATTTTATAATAAAGTTATATGTGTATGTTGCTATTTAAAAAAATAAAATTGACACCCCTATAAGGATTGATTCTAAAGAGTAATTATAAGCTGATAAATTAAGAAATATAAGTAAATAAAATAAAGCAAAATTATTTATAAAATTCACCGAAATATTGTAGACAGTAAAATGGCTACTGTCCTGAGTAATTTGAACGTCATATGGCTAAATTATTATCTATTTATACACACCAAATAGAAACATTATTAATTATTTTTCTCATTGGTTCATTGCATAGCTACAAATAAAATTGAAATAGAAGAGTTTTTAAACAATTTTATGCCTTTCTACTGTATGATCGGTTGATAAAATTTTGCATTAAGATCTTGAAGTAAAATTGCTCCCAATAGACTAAGAGTTTGATTACATTTCAAAGGTTTCCACAAGTTTCATTCTACTCGTTTTAACTTTGGTTTTTATTAGACCTTAAACATTAAGAAATGCTATAGTGTTTAATGATGGTGTCATAAAATAGATAATATTGTTGTATTTTTCATTAGTTTTAGATTTAAGAATAAACTTTAAAATTTTTGAGTAATCATATCATTAACTTCAATTATATTTTGTGTCATTGTGCATTTTTACTAGTTTTGTTATTTAAAATAAAATATTTATGACATCTTAGTCATGCATAACATTTATAAATACTAGTAATGACCAACAATTTTTTATTTTTTTTATATTCAATAAGATTATATACGCCTTTCGGGTTTAATCTTTTAATAAAAACTTAAATTACACAATATTTAGCTGTAAATCAGTAAATTTTAGAATAATATCCTAATATCATTAATTATTGAAATTTATATGACTAACTGAGAAATAGGTATTTTCAAGGTTAGTAAACAAGCAAAGAATGGATATCGGATACATTAACGATAACTGTTATGCTAGAGATAAGATAATTAATTTGTATAGAAGTACTTTAAAATCTATTGACAAAAGTTAAATTAAATTAATGGCGATCACTCTGTAAAATTCACAATAAAGTTTTGATAACGAGAATTACCTAATGGTTAGTAAAAGGTAATACGGAATGTATAAAATATGAGTTTGACGAAATAAATAGAGAGCGCTAAAAATGGATATAAAACAACAAACAAGCATGTGATAGGTAAAGTAAATTTTTTTTAATATTTAGGATTATTTGTACAAAAGAACGATGGTATTGACGAGAACGTAAGACATAAGATTAAGTGTGGGTGGAAGAAGAGGAAGACCGAAAATGAGGTAAAAGGATGTAATTGGGAGTGATATGAAGATTACTGGTATGTGCATAGATTTTATAGGAAATTGTATCAAATGGAGGTTTAAAATACGGATAGCCGACCCTAAGTAGTTGGGATAAAGGCGAGGGAGAAAAAGACATAATATATTGCAAACATTCTATGTAATGACATTGTAATTACAAAGATATAAGACACATCAAACATTTTAAATATTATAAGTTTTTAATGTATTATGGAGACCCTTGAAATGTTCCATTTTACAAAAATATCGCTTGTAATGAACCTTTACATATATAATAATTTTTTTCAGTATGTCAAATGCAAACTTATTAAAACGTGAGGCACTATGGTTCAGATCTTATACTATTACTATACACAGGTATTACTGTATAGGTGTTAAAAATTATTTTTCTGTAGCTCAAGAACATAACTGATTTAATGAGAACAAGATATTCAAATTATTTATCCCCCATAATGTTGTTCAATAGACTATTGTTATTATTGTTGTTGTTTAGATGACAATATCCATATCATATAATAAATAACTCATAATTAAATAATTTAGAAGCTTCCTGGGTGAATAACTTTTGATTTACGCATCTCACAACGCTCAATTAAATGGAACCACAGACTGTTGATTTATTGTTATAACACCATAGTATAAGCATAGTATAGTTATTTTTAAGTACATTATTTTGATTTATCGAAAGAAAGACATTTTTTGGTAAATCAACAAGAGTTTATATATATTTAATATTCAAATTTTTAGTATTGATTATAAGAATAAAAATAAATTAAGAGATCAATAATTCTGGATTATTAATGTAATTAGTTTTTTATATATACTTATATACTTTATCTACATTAAAATGTGTATTGTGATGTTATTTTAGGTGGAATTAGTGGGAAAAAATGCAGCAAGCCGACATCATCGGCAAACGTATTCCGAAATTCGTGTGTTAAATTTTCACCACAGTCATCTCCTAATAAACCTTGTAAATCTAGTAAATATAATTATAAGGATCCATATCGTAGAAGTAGTGGTGACTTGAAACACACTCGATCAGTTTTTTTAAATGAGTAAGTATTTTTATCGTAACTTAATAATTTAAAATTATAATTATTATTACAGTTATTTCTAAAATGTCATACTTGACTAGAAGTTAAAGGTTGGGTTAGTTTAATATAATTGTCACAAAACATATTAAGTTTGATTATGTATAATCAAGAGAAAAATAAATATTTTATTCCTCATTTTTTTTGTTAAATAATAATTTTTTCATCAAAATATAAATATTAAAATTCAGGGGCATCATTTGGGAAGGGTCAGGGTGTGCAACCGCACCCCTTACTTTAAAAACAGTCCCAAATGGCCTGAATTAATAGTGCAACAATTAATTAATTCAAATTTCAAAAACATTGTACTATCATGGTTTAATAAACAAATATTCTGGTAACAATTAATTCAGTAAATAATAAATATATCATACTGAACTATTGATATTCGTACCAGACGCATGATGTTGATGTTGATATTATGTTCGTAACAGTTTTAGCTTCGATGCGAAACTGAGAAGATAATAGTTTTACTATGATGTGTTTATTTATTTATTTATTTTTTGTGTCTGTCATTACTTTTTCTCAGCTCTCACTGGACCAATTTTTCTCAACGATACGTCAAAAGATCACAAATTGTATCTAGATGAAGACAATACCCCCAAAAATGAAAAAAAATCCCTTTTATCAAAGCCCTCGTTCCCCGTAAATGGTGAAAATCCCCCAAAAAATTACGATTTTTAAAATCAGTAAATTTATTCACTTTTTTTCCCTAAAAATTGCGATAACTTATTGAATAATTAACAAATCAAAATAATTATATTTTATATTGAAACCTTAATTAATTCCCTTTTATTTGACCAACCCACAAGAAAAGATTCAAAATAGTAACTTTTCACAAAACTCAACTTAACTTTTGAAAAAGTCCCGGAAATATTGTATCCTTTAAACATGTATCAAATTAAAAATTATGTTCTGTACTATAAATTAAAAAAAAAAAAAAAATTGTTCCGACGACCTATCTTTTTTATGCTATTGGATGCAGTAGTTCAGAAACATGCTATTTTTGTGTTCAAATTTTATTTTTGTTGTTTATTTTAAAATACCTAATAAGGGTTTTCCATAATAATGAATCCAACAATTTTTATAAAAGTTACATATATCTAACTAACATTAAATATAAATCTTCTTCTTTTTCCTTGTCTTAATCCCAACTACATGGGGTCGGTCATTTGACACGATCTTCCATACTATCTACACTTATCATCTACACCTATCATCTACACTTATCCTATCTTCTCTAGTCACTCCACTCATCTATCTAAGCATTCTCATCTCTGCTCTACTTTCTTGTCAACTTCAAGCTTTTGATTCTAGTTTTAAATATTATGGTTCAACCAGCAAGTATGTACTATATCTATCAGTTTAAGTATCACACCTTCTTACTCCTCGCCTTTATACGTACTATCTGTTTATTTGACGTTTCAAATAAATTGAAAGAGACGTAATATATCTGTTATTTGACAAATATCAACTTGTTTATTGTATATCGGGTTGCTGGTCCTTCAGCCAATGCCAATAGTTAGTGTGTGAGCTGGCTAGTCTCTGGACTAATTCATCCTATAGTTAGTAGTGTGAAAAATAGTTGTACTGGTGTCTATCAAGGGGTCATCCTTCAGTCTGCTACTATCGAGCTAAACTGGGCTGACGAGTCTGTAGGGTACACCTTTAGTGGCTCACTAACTTGAGAGTATAAGGCTGAACGGCATATTCCGACAAGTGTACGCGAGGAATTACAGAAACGCGGTTAATATTAAAAAGTCGAAATCGTTTCTTTCGTGTGTGTTTTGGTGTCTACGTTAGGTAAAGCCAACATAAGACACCAGTCAACTGTATTTGTTTTCTCATTTATTTATTAATTACTACCATAGTAATAAAACAAAAATTTAAATTTTATAATTTTTAAATGTCATTTAGAATTGAAATTAAATTTTAAAAAATAATCAAGATCATGTTTTGTCTAAGATTTGGTATTAAAATAATGTACTTTGTATAATGTACATTTATTATTAATTCTTTAAACTAGTTGTAGTTTAATACAATTTGTTCGTAATTGTTTACATTCAATTAGTAGAAAATAACTTAACTAATTTAGTGATTTTTATAAATATCTAAAGAGGAAAAAATAGTAATTCAATGAAAATTGATTAATTAAATCCATATCACTTTTTTGTATCCTGTCATTGCGTTATATAGATGACTATTATTGTACTTAGTCTATAAATTTACGATAATATATTACATAAGTATTTAGTGTTCTTTTTACTATTAAAATTTAATACTATATTTAGATAGGTAAACCTTTAAGCTAAATTTATTACTCTAAACAAAGATAGTAATCCGAATACGTATATGTATAACTCTACTTTATGTGTATACATATTTTTCTATTTGTATTGAGATTTATTATTTGATGAACTAAAAACTCGGACGACATAAATTGGATGTTATACAAATCTTCTGTTAACTATAATTTTACACTTGTTCTAATACTATTTTATTTAAAATCTTGCCTTTTTATTTACGCGAATTTTTTGAGATAAAAGACACACTTTTTATATAATTTTACTTGTATTATGACCTTAGAAAATTAAACAATACCTTTTTGAATTGAATATTTCATTTAGATCTAAAATAAATAATAAAATATTTATCTATTTTGTACTTAACTTGCGTAAATCATAAATAAAATTTGAATTACTTTAGATTTAATTATTCATATAGGTATCAATAATGATTGTTATAGATCTGTTATATTGTAGTTCGAAAGAAAATAGGAATTTTGCAAACATTGTAATGCAACTTATGGTAGTTTAAGTAAAGTGAAAAGTACAAGAAAATTAATTGTCACCTAAAGGTTATCAAATTTGAAATTATGAAAATTTAGGTAAAATAAACCGTTTACATTAAATTATAATTAATAATTTTATTTTCATTGTATTTATATTTTCTTAATAATGTTTTCGAATGCTTTTATGACAAAGTTATATTGCATTTTATAAAAGAGTATTTTCGTTATTCATGAACCGTATAAATAATGTATAAATACATTAAGAAAATCAGAGTATCGAACTACATATTAAATTGTTTTATTTAATAGTACTCTAATAGATATGTAAAACCTTCTCAGCTTCGCATCGAAGCTAAAAAAAAGAATATCTATGCGCATATAAAACAATTCAATCTTTCTAAATTCATTTAACTTCTGTAGCTTTTTTATTTCATTTCATGTGAAAGTGTTTTTAAAATTTAAAATTTGTTTTGAATTCATATTTAATTTATTTATTTTCAAATACATTAATTTAAACCTAAAAAATATTTATCTAAAAGAGCTACAAAAATTATTTAAAAAAAAATGTAAACGTACTTCGGGAACAATGTTACCATCATCAGTAACAGTAATATTAGTTTTAAATTAATATTTTAGATTCATTTTTAATTTTAAATAATATTAGACACAAGTAATCAGTTCTTATTATATACAAGTATCTTATTGGTATAATACATTATTTGTTCCCATATTTCAAACGTTAATAAAAAAAAAGCATTAACCAAATGGCATAATTTCTACATTTTATTTGAAAATGTCACATTATATAGCTGGTTTGTAACTGAAAAACGGTTCGATTATTTACCATACAACAAAAATAGAAATATTCTATGAAAGCCTTGTAAGTTATAGTATAAGAATGGTATAATGATGAAATTGAAATCAATAATAACTTAACTTCTCATTTGACGACAGACATTAATTCCATGAATTTAACGAATAAAAGCTTTTACAAATACTTATTATTTCATGGTTAGTAAAGTAGGTAGTTAAGTTCGAATAAGACTCATAGGTGCTCGTCGTTTCTAGCACCCTCACCTTATTAGATCCTGTGTGGTGTTTCACTAAAATATTTACTCATTTATTCTCTTTTTGGTACTTAACATTTAATTAATCTAAAATTTAAAACACAAAATTTTCAGAAAAGTATTTTTTATGAATAGTAAAAATTATTTCAGATATTTACTATACAATAAATAAGTAATAATTTAAGTTCTTTGCTTGTAAATAACAAAATCTAAAGGAAAAATAATACAAAAGACATTACATAACAATAAAATACATTTATTTCTAAAGTTTCTATAATTTCAAAACAATTATTCGTTGACATCTGTAAGTTTGACCTAAATAATTTTTGATTAATAATGTGTATGAATAAAATATTATAACTTTTACTTTAATATCAAACTTGTATTAGAATGTTAACAATTTATTGTTAAGTGAAATAACATAAAAACTTACAGACCTTAATAAGTATATGTCTTATTCTCTGATTTTGAACTTTTAAATTTACCCATGCTGATACGGCTTATGTTTAAATGTGTTATTCAATTTTGTGTAGAGCAAAATCAAATTTTGTTGAATTTTATTCAGTTAAATTAAAGCTTATGGTAAGATATTCCCGGTCAACATTTTTTATTTATTATTATATATTAAAACATTTAAATCATTAGTTTTGAATAATTATCCTTAAGCGTTAAACTTGATTATCATTTTACATCATATATCAATCGTCTCCCATACTGCATTTAAAAAGATATAATTAAAATTATTATGTTTTAAATTTATCTTTTTTTGCATTAGTAATCTTACTTTGGGGTTATCTTTACATATTAGTTATATAAGTCTTGGTAAAGTTGTTACTAAGTAAAAATTGCAATATATATGTTACACATTTTTAAATCGAATTACAATGATTATATCTTATGATCCTGCTCCAATCATGAGTTATTATTGTAATTATAGATGTGTCTTATGTCACTGTTGTCGCCATTTGCAAACTAACGAGTTGCGTCAGGAGCAGCCAAATATACCACATAGATTTTTAGTATAAATACATTAACTCTCTTATTTTCAGTGGACCCCATTAATGAAAACTATCTCGTTTCATTGTTAGATTGGATAATTTATTTGTCTCCCTAGAACTCACTGTTCGCATTATTCACTGAATTACTTTTTCTATAGAACACCTAATTATGCTTTGAATGCATGTGAAAATGAGGTATTTTATCTTTCGACTTAAAGTTTTCTGTTTCAATAGAAAAGTTATGTAAGATTTAAGAACTCTATTATTTACACGAATTTTTAATTGCTATAGTATTATCAAAACAATTTATTGTAGAATACTAGTCTCAATTTTGGGTTCAAAGAAGAGATTTGTACGTTCTTGTTAAGATGCTTTCTAATAAAAAATATTGTGGTCCTTTGGTTTAAATTTGTTTAATTAATTGGTGTAATATTATTTTTGAAATAAGATTATTAAAAACCCAAGTAACATGGTAAGATTACAAAAGTATACATGGAATAAATATCAAAATTTCCATTTTAAAAATATTCAATATTTATTAAATTTTTCATTTTTTCAAATTTTATATATACAGGGTTGAACAGATCTAACCGACAACTCATATAACTTATGATCTACCTAACATTTTATACTTTCTTTCTTTTTGATCAATTTTTACAATATAGAACTATATTTAAAATATGTTTTATATTATTTTTCACAATTACAAAAAATATTTTAAAAATGAATTTTTTTATTAAAACTTTTTTTTTAGATTTGAAAATTTTATAGATAAGTTTTAAAGAAAAATTTTGATACCAAAATCTCTTATTTTAATTCAGTAGTTACGTTTATACAGCATTTTGAAATTTGTTAAATTTTGATTTTTCTTACAATTTTCCTATTGTATCAAATGTTAGTCCATATTATGTAAAGTACAGAAGTAAACACTTATTACGTTATTTAATAGAAACAGTACGCTATTTCTTTCCATGAAAATTATTAACATTTGGATAAGCATTTGTAATTGACATGAAAAAATAAGTAGTAGTATAATTAAGATTATTAAAAATAATTGTAGAAACATTATCTAAAATATATTGAGTTTATAATTAAATAAGTTCATATATCATAAATTTCAACGTGAATATTAGTGAATAAGTGCATTTATTATCAAATATCCTATAATTATAATCTTACAATGATAGAATCACGCAAATTAATAATTGTTATCACTTTTAAATTGGCCAAATCCCAAGGTGGTGAGTTCAAAGAACAGAATTTCATATATTACTGATAATATTAATATTAATATTAACGGTAATATGTGAATTATCTTTATATTAAATAAATATATTTAACATTATGATAATTGAACAAGAAAAAAATTGTTTAACAATGCATCATTAAAGATATTTCAAATGTTCAATATATGTCAGAAGTATCGAATATTTAATAACACCGATCTGATTTAATTAAGACTTGACAATTAAAATGTTGAAATTTTTTATAAGCAATTCTTTTTCGAATTGTAAAACTTCTAGGATAATATAATATGTGATTATTTGAGTAATAACTTGGTTAAAATAATTAACTATTTGATTTATCGTAGTATTAATGAATTGAAATTTTAAAGTTGTTTGGTAGCATTGTCAATAATTAAACGAAATGTTTAAAATTTTCATAATTATAAAATATTGTTTATAAATATCAATTGTACATCTAATCAGTTACCAAAATATAAAATAAAATAAATTATTGTTTATAAGAGTATTACACTATAATTTTAATTTTACTGTATTAAAATTCAGAATTTATTCGTATAATGTAAAAAGTAAAAGATTCATTGAGTCTTTTGAACAAATAAAAATATAAATGATAAGATTTAAAATAAAAAATTATTTTAAATATTAACTGTCCTTAATGTCTTTAATTTTAACAATAATTTTATAGAGTCAGAATCAAAAATGTTATTTGATATTGCTAAATTTTTACTTTAAACAACTATTTATATTTCAATTTTTACGAAATTTCCATAAAATTCCAGCTAAACAAATAAGCCGAGAAAAAATTCTTTTGGTATTTTTTAACAAAAGACACGGTTTTTGATATCTCTCGAAAAAATTGACTCAATTATTTTCAATAATAAATGTTAATGGCTATTTAAAAGAATTTATTTCTAAATTACAAATTACAAATGAATTTCTTTAATCGCAGTTCAAAGTTTTGTTGATGTTTTTTGTAAAATATATTTTAAATAATCTTTTTAGAAACATAGAACAAAGTTAGTTAAATGTTTAAAATGTATATGAATAAAGTTTTGATCGCTTCAAACAAAAACCTACCGTTAAAAGTCTTTCCTAAAATGATACGTCTTTTATTTGATTGACAAAATACTAATTTATGAAAAACGTAACATATAATTTTTTTTACATAAAACAATATATTTATTTATATATTACTAATGATTACTTATATTTACAATGAAAAACTATTTTCGTATAGATGAAAACAATTAGATTGCATAAAACGATATAATAGTAAAATAATTATTTAAGGCACAATTTTATAATGAGAGACATCTATTTTTATGAAAATATCTAAAGCTTAATATTTAAATATTTTTTTTGTAGCACAACTCTTGACATTTCGAAAGCGATTTTTTCTTACGTGTTTATGTTAAGTGAAATAATTTTAGCTAAAAATGTCCTATGGGTACATTTTTATAATGACGTCCTTAGGATTCTTCAGTCTATTCTTTATTTTTTAAGATATCAACATTTTTATAAAAATTGATTAGTATTTGTAAAATACTATTTAATAAGATTTCAAAATTTGATAAATCTGTTTTGTTAAAATTTAACATCACTTATATTCTACTCAATGACACTTTCGGTAATAACAAAATTATTATTTATAAATTTTAATTTTTTTAATTTAAATTTGTGTTAAACCTAACAAAAACATAAGTATACATTTTTTATTTTAAACAATTTGTTATTTAACTAAGCTCTTCTTAATATTCTAAAAGTATTTTCGTTAACCTTTCTGAACTTGTTAAAAATCTAGCGTACATGAAAATTTACGTTAAAAATTCAATGGTTAAAAGAAGAATATTTTTTGAGTTGTTTAAGCTATAATCTCTACTAGCTTGTTAATATCTAATAATGATATTTTTCAATAATATGAAAAAATGTTATACTCTGATTAAAAGGCATTTCAGTATTTTTTAAAAAGAATATGCTCTCGCGTACAAAATGTTTTTCATTAATTATAAAAGCGACGTCATTTAATATTAATAACAACTATTTGGGTATAATATCAATGCTCTGCAGCATATAATACCACAAAAAAATCCCATTAGATCATCAGCATCTTATACATCACACTGCGGAAGGTAATTTACTTATAACTCAAGTTTAAACTTTAAGCCACCAATTTCTACAAAGTTTGACTTCTATGTAAAACTTTGAATCCTTTTAACTTTTACTCATTTTCACTTTGCAGGCCATAACCATTTATTTTACTTTTAACGCCTTATTTTTACATTAGAAAATTATTTATAGTTTTTTGTTTTGTAACAAATTTACTTGTTTAATTATATAAGTTCAACTATAATTAATTATAGTTATTAATGAAATTAGACTAATAAATTCATTAATATTTTAAGCACATCATTTTACAATTATTTTTATAATTATAGAAATTATCCGATTGTTTATAATGAAATAGTTATACTCATGACACACTTCCGTAATAGTAATTAAAATTAGAACAGTAAAATACAATAGCTAAATGTCAACAATCCAAGGGATAAATATTTACTTAATGACACACTGTGTTTAACCCAGAATCCTTTAGCACATTTTGTATCTTTTGATAAGCCTTTGTATCTAAATTGATTTATACTATAAATAGGCAAAATACTCTGTAATTTTAATTACCATTCTAATTAAAAATTCGTTCCATATTAATTTCTTAACAAATTATTTGTTGCTTTTGTAGGAATTCTTATTTTTAAAATAGAGTATGATTCGTAATTTTAGATAAAAATGGTTGTGTCAATAATAACATATTATTTTAATGTATCTTTTACATAGTAACATAATTCACACTACTCGCCAGTTTACCTAGTTTTCTCAGCAATATTTTTGTTTAATCAAAATTAAACACGCACATAGTCGCGTAAACAATAATTGAGTATACAGTGGGATGAATATATTGACAATCATAACAAAAAAGAACATTTTTATAAAACTTGAATTGACATCTCTTATAACGTACATACAATTACACAAAACTTTTAATTAAACGCTTAACAAAATAATCTTAACATTTATTTTCAAACTTAACTTATTAGATGCATATCGGAAAAAGAAAATTATTTTAAATAATAAATTAAGTATAAATATTTTAAATAATTTATATGTAATATTTAAAACACCGATACAGTTCTCGTTTACATTGTATATATTATTTTGATGGAAATTATTTATTTTTAATTATTCAGAAGAAAATATATGTATAAATTTTCTTTTTTTATGGCAATAAAAGTCAATATGCTTTATCCATTTGATCTGGTTTCGTCAAAGCAAAAAAATTACCTTAGAATATTGATAAACAGAGTTTTTTGCGTTATTTATCAATCTATCGAATCTTGAAAAGTCTTGACACGATTTCTGCTGAATGTTGATAAATTATCTATGCACATAATTTAACACGTCAACTGTCAAGTGTGTACTAGATTAAACCTTTGTCTCACGTGACTAAATATTCAAAATTAATAAGTTATTCAAAGTCTCCAATTTAAATGGTGCTTATGCTTAGAAAATTTCAGCTCATCTATTATCTTGTATTGAGTGTTTGACAATGTTTTATTGAGAAGGTATTTAGAAGGTTATTAAAAAAAAAAACAGCTGCGTGCAATTTCGCCCGTTTAATTATTAACGATTTCGACACTATATTGATTAAACTTTTTTTTTTTGTCGATATACCACTAAAAAATTAATTTAAATCTTTAAAAACTACTCAGACTTTTTGTTTGACTGATATAAAAGATAATCTTACTTGAAATATTTTAAAATTAGTTTCCTGTCAGGTAGTATTTTTATTATAATTTTTGTATTTTAGTATCTGCCTATTGATTTTTGATTAGACAAAGGGTAAAACCAAAGAATGGTCACGCACCCATGTCAGGAATTAGGGCTATGATTAATAATAATTTAAACGATTGTGTTGTTCACAGGGAGGAAGAAAGAGATGGTAAGAATATCAACGTGAACGGCATTTTGGAATGGTTTCCAAGGTCAGTATCTTCAGACAGCATAGTGGAATCGACGTATTGTGTGGACTTGGTGAGAAGATTGCCGTCTCCATTGTCCATAAAGGTGAAAGGACGATTTTGTCCCGGTAAGTACAATGTTACATATAATTTATAATTTTTAAACACTCGATAACTCGTCCACTGGCATTCATTAACATCCTTGAGTTTATATCATTAGTAACTGCGCAGTGACATAAAAAAAACTTGGTTATATTTAGACCAGTTAAAAGCTTAAAAGTCTTGTTTCACTAACTTTGAATTGAAACAAGTGTGTTCATATGTAATTATGATACTAAGTCACCATCGTCGATACATATATTTATAGTATCCATTAAATGTAGGCTATGAAAAACAAAATTATTTGATGCGTTTTACAATTTTTCTGATAAAATTTTGTATATTATTTTTATGAAAGAGTTTTATTATACCTTTTGATATATTGAAATCTTCCTTTCTATCTAACATATGCTCAACATTTAATAGAATACCCCTTAACCTGCACTTATTTTAGTTTTCAAAAATCATGGCATTAGATAAAACAACCTTGGCTTCCCTATTCAGACATAACCCGTCCATTAAGGATAAAAAGCTTAGCTAGTAATGTAACCGACTACACTAGAAAGTGTATAAATAAACCTCTTTAAATGTTTTAGTCCAGTCTGCCGGACACTAAAATACAATGGTCTGAAAACAGGGGATTTATCGTAGCTGACACGAATCTTGCGATACAAACTTATATCTAAATAAAGAATCTTTTATGGCCCCAATAGATTTTAACTATGCGAAGTCGAGAAGGTATTGGTTTTTGTACTAAGAATATATTTATGTATTTATACATTGAACATGAAAACGCCACAGTTTCATGAAATATTATTAAAACCTATAATTCATTTACTTTATACTATACTACAAGTATTTTGTTGAAAAAATTATGTTTTTAAATCCCATGAGAATCTAAAAAATCCATATACTTTTCCATGGCTATTTATCAGAACTTCGTATTTATATAAGACACATTGTATGTAATAAATAAAAAAAATTTTTCTTTATTCTTTTCATTAACTTTAAATAATTTTTAAACTTAAAAGACTCACAACAAAATGATCAATAAATGTAATGATAAAAGTATTTTACAATTAATGTAATTCAAAAAATAAAAACATATAAGATACATGAATGTATTATGTTATATTTTCTATTATTAATTAGGAATAAAGGAAGTTTATTAATTAAACTTAATCAATATAATTGATTAAAGTAAGTATAAATTATTAATAATAATAAAACTATTAAACTAAAAATATAAATTAAATTACTTTATTTCAATTATAAAAAGTAGAACTATCATGTAAGTATGTAATTCAAGGAACTTGATAAGTCTATTTTTTATAGAAAATTTTTTGAATAAAATTAAAAATGATGAAGTGCCATTAAAATAGTCTTCTATTATTAATAAAAATCTCTAAACAATCTTTACAAATTTATCACATTTTTTTTTTATGTAAAGTGATTTCACAAATGTATTTTATTGTCATATAAATTATCCAACATTTTTCATAAGTTATACAAATTAATACTTTTTTCAACAAAACAATATCTAAATTTACCAGATACTTAAAAAATAACAGATTAAAAATAAAACAGTAACATATTTAAAAGAGTAAAATAATTAATGATTTCGATTTTTTAGACCTAGCTTTTCTGATTTTTGGTCAAGATAAGAGAGTAATGTTTACACAACTTAATCATTAATCGACTGCCAACTTAGTAAAAGTTTAATTCTTAGTTCGTAAAAATAATTAGTATAAAAGTTACTATAAGTTCTTAGCTGTTCATTGATTATTAAAACTTAAATTAAACTTTTTTTACTTAGAATTCGATAGAAAAAATATTTATACTGCTATGAAAGCATAACTAATAACATTAAATATATATTACGTCGTTTAGAAATTACCAACATTTAATAGCAAACATTTGATTTTAAAAAATTTGTGCACACAGTACTGAATTTCTGAGTAAAGAAAAATTTCTTTGTTGCCGATAGTATAAAAAACAGGATTTTATATTTGATAATTTCTAGTAACAAGTTTTAAAGTTTAATTTCCCTTAAGACAATATCATGGCGTAAGAACTATAATAACTAATATATGTAACTTTTTTGTTGACACTTTTTTATTTTTTCAAACTATTGGTCATAACATTCAATGTGTCCTCTTAGAGTTTGAACTTTTTAGTTGTGATTTAAACTATTTGGTACATTATGAAAAAATTATCACTAAATTTAAATACAAATGCTGATTTTTAAAAACATACGTCTTTAAAATTATTTTGTTTTGCGATTAATATTATGATTGTTTGTACATTTTTTAACAAAATTTATTAAATTAAAATATACCTACTGAGATTGACCTTATGAAATATTATACTTACAAGTTTAATGAGTACTATAATAATAATATCAGAGTATATGTGCATGTATTCTATTTCAAGATTTAATATAATTTGTAATAACTTCGACAAAATAATAAATTATGATAGACGTATGGAGTATTAGTTAGGTTATGACGTTCTATCTTAGTATTAACACAGTGTACATATTATTTGTTGAACATGCAAACTCACTTCTGTAGGTCGTAAAGTTTGAAAATTAATGCATTTCAGTATAGTATATTTCTCTTCTACTTCTTGACATTAATAATGACTAGTCGAAAAACAATTTATTAATGATAATAAATCTACGTGAACCCTCCGTTGTTAGGATAAAATTCCTCGTAAAAGAATATTATATCACTTTTTTAAAGCAAAAAATTTAATGTTGTTTTACACTGTCGAAGTGATATATCAAATTCAAAGTCTTTTTCGTGATCCGTGAAAAATATTTTCGTTACTCCTTTTAAGTAACCTGATAATATAGTATTGTAATTTAAACTAAATTCATTTAATTCATTTTAAGTGTTCCGCTAAAGTGAACTAAATAAGTTGCAATGAATAAATATAAATCGCACTTAGATTTGGATAAAACACGATAAGCCATAAATAAATCTATTAGCAATACATTCAATAATGAAAAAATCATAATCATTTTCAATAAAATATTACTGAACTTGGTGTAATATTAAGTGGTCAATATAAAATAATTGAATTATTAAATGTATTATTATTCAGTTTTAGACAGACTTTAACAAAAAAACAATAGAACTTAATTTCGATTATCTACTATTTATTTTGACTTGTGATAAAGTAATACCAAAGAGATCTTATTACTAGAGGTATAATAATATTATTATTTACAATTTCAATTATTATTCATTTCAATTAGATAATTATTTAAGCGATGATAAATTTTATAGTAAAAATTTGGTGTGAAAAAATTGCGTTTCCTCTATCCTTTTAATAATAAACGCTTATTTTTGATATTACGTAATGAACACATATAATAAACTTGAATATTTAAATTTTCACAAACTATAATTAAACTAAAAATTGAATTAATAAGAAATTTTGCTACTCAATTTTTGCTTAAAATCTACTCTATAAAATGCTTTTTTTGATATATTTTAGAACTGATGTTTTATATTTTTTAAATATTATAATTTAGTTACAAATTATAATACAAAAGTGTAATAATTGTTAAGAAAAATAGTTACTATATCAAAAGTTATCAGATACGACCATATCATATACTTGCATAATTAGCCAATTATACAATTTGCATAATATTGAATCTGAAAATTTATATATAACAAAATATCTACCCGATTTGGAAATTACATTTTACAAATTTACTGTCGCTGTAGATAACAATAATTACAACAATGACAACAAGAACTGATTGATGTTTCCAGTATAACTAAATTTAGTTTCTCCAAAGAAGTATTTCGTGAATACTAGACTGCACTGATAAAAACAAATTTAAATTCCATGCATTATACGCCTATTCACGCGCTCTTTTAATCTTGTAGTTTTACGTGATTCTCTGGCTCAAACGGTTTAGAAAGATATGTCAAGCGCAGCTATAGCGTTAGGAATTATAGAGATGCTTTTATAGATTCTAAAGGATTATTTTTCAGTATATACTTCATCTTGAATCAGGAAATTTCATGGTTTAGAGAAAATGTACCCTGCGTGAAACTTATTTGTAAACGAGTGTTAAAAAAAATGTAATTTTAGTGAGTCTATAAAATTGTAAGAGCTAATACTACAGTAATAAACTACTATACAATTCCAGCTGACTAGCCAAAGCAATAATAATCCTTTATGAAATGTTCGAATGAGGATTTGTGAGTATAGTTTTATTTCACCTACGTATCTTATATATATTTTGTATTGTGTTTAAAATTTAGCCAGTTTTTCATTTACACTGGCTGAGTTATTCGTACATTTCCAAATAATAGTCTAGAATATAATGTTTAATAGACTATTTAACAGTAACATAAATTTAAAGTCATAAGTAAATCGAGTTGATGCTTAAAATTGAAAGGAAACCCATTTTATAAATAAAATATTTTTTTATTATTTGTAAATTTGATATGTGTATTGAATACAAATGAGTATATAAATCCTTTATAANAAATTGTCATACTTGTCTAGCGAATTGCTTAAACACTTTATATGCACAATTCAAAAATTCGGTTCACTTTAAAATTATTAAATAAAATAATTAAATTCATGTCACGTTAAACATTAATTGTAAATTTGATATGTGTATTGAATACAAATGAGTATATAAATCCTTTATAAACATGTCTAATCATTTGTCATTTATTTTAGNTTTTTATTATTTGTAAATTTGATATGTGTATTGAATACAAATGAGTATATAAATCCTTTATAAACATGTCTAATCATTTGTCATTTATTTTAGATTATTGAATTGCATAATAAGAGTATATTCAGAAAACTTAGAGATCTTGTTTAAAATCGACTGTTAAAAAAACAACTGTCAAATGATAATACTATTTGAACTAATAAAAATAATACAAACCACTTATTAAACAACTAATAAAAATAACATTCGTTTTGTGTTAAACATTTCTCTGACGAGTATGTTATATGATTAGTAGGCACTTTTAGTTTGGTTAATTTGTTAAAATTATTATGCTTCTATTAGCCAAAATATTGGTTCGTAAAAAGTCTATGCTCTGGATACAGCTTTGTTTAGATCGATGAACTTCAAGAGACATTATTCATTTTTTATTCGCTTTAGTGATTTTCATCTTAGTCGTATCATTAGATAGAATATTATAAATTAAATACATATGACAGAAATTAGATCAAATGCGAAAATATTCATTCAATTATAGTGTCTAAGTTTGTCAGAGATGTTGTGATTATATATAAAAAACGGTATGATACACAATTTATTTATAGCTACTGGTAAGTGACTTGATCATCAATATTATTAATTATTATTATTTGTAATGAATATTGTGTTAATACGTTCAATAAAATCGACAAATAAATAAAATTTTAATTTTTAAATGTTGAACATTGACATCGATATAAATTACAACAAAATTTTTATTTACTATTTTTGATGAAAAAATAGTAATTTCAAAAATATAAAACTAAGTGTATCCATTCAAATTTGTTCGAGTGTTTCTATCATTTCAAATAGAAAAAAAATATAAAATTATTATAACTACAATTTCAAAACATTAATTTAAAACCACACGAAAACAACCTAATAAAAGCGTTGAGAATCGGTATTCGGTGATTAGGACATGGAATGTCTTGCGTCTAAGGGCACATAATGCAACCAGATCAGGTCTCGAGTAATTTTTTTCTTATAATATAAGTTGATTGGCGTCTGGCATAAGAGCGTGTGTGCTTGTTTTCTTTTTTTTCACGGTGTTTCCACTTTATAAAAAATCATGTGTGCGTGTTGGTTGTCGCGGCTACGGCAATCCGATCACCCGACTGCAACAAAAAACTGGTTTTTGTCGCATAAAACGTTACCCCGGGCAATCAATCGCCAACTGATGCGAGGTCTCTTCGTTTAACTCTTGTCCATCTACACATAGCCCCCCTAGCTTTCCCACTCGACCTTCTATTACACTGCACGTTTAAGAGAGAACAAGAAAACTCCATTGTGTTCATATAAGCACGCCCCTCCGCGCATGAATGTATCTATATGCTTGTAATATATATATCCTATCTGTGTGTGCACACTTATTGCTAACATATCCCTGTTAATATGTATTCAGTAAAACGTGTATACCGGTGCATGCATCACAATAATTTTAATGAATAAAAGGCGGCGAAGAGAACAGAAGAGGGTAAAAGTCCGTATGTCAGCGGCTCCGTGTAGTTAGATTGGAAGAACAAAAGAAATGGCCAGTGAAAATAGCACAACCGTGATGACAACTATTCCTTGTTGAGCTGCAACAATACAATTCATTGTCCGGCAATTGCCTTTTATGGTTTTATTGACATCGAGCTTGGGCAGAGCTAGAATACTTAAGTATCTGTTTTGTATAATAACAGAAATGGATTATGCTTTGGTATAGACAGTAATGAAACTTAATACACCATTTCATAGATATTTCATGCAAATTATTGCAGGTATATATATAATGCATTACAATATTCTGCGGTTTTATGTAATAATACATTGTTCATAACACTATTTAAAACATTTCAAAAGTTTATTAAAATCAATCCAAAACAATGACAACATAAAATGTTTTTTATTTTATTAGATATAATACTGGAAATTATGTATAAATAGTATACTATTGTGAATACTATATGTGCTAATTTTTCAATACTTCAAATAATTTATACTCAGTCAATAAAATGTCTATAAAAATTGTATTGTAAACATTTTATGTATTTATTTATAAAAAATTGCGGAAACTCATCAATGATAATTTATGTAATTATTTAGAATTCATTTTAAACACCACTTGAAACAAAAATATATGATTTTTATATTTTAAGAAAAGTTGGACAGATTAAAGGAAATAGTTAACTCAAGTTAAGTTAATTTTTATAAGAACAATGTCAATTATTTAATAGTTAAAAAATATCACAATATCAGTTGGAGAATCATGTAAAGTAATTATTATTTTCTTTTCGATTTCTTAATTTTTAATGAGCAACGTTAGTTCAATTACAGAAAATTATAATCAAAGTTTAAAAATTTTTACTCCCTCTAATTACAAATAAATGTAATATTATAAAAATATATTATTTAGGATAGGGGAAAATTTAATTGAACTGCTTCATTCTAGCAATTTTTATAAGTAATTGTATTTGTTTCATTTAAACCACGTACTCAACTTATAAAGACAATATTTATGAAATTTTTAATTTAGTTTGATTGTTATTATTTAATGAACTAAGTTAATTAATCTAGTTGAGTCAAAAATTAAAAAAAAGTTAACTTCATAACTAGTTAATGCACACGTTTGATTTTGAAATCAAACGTCTTAATTATAACAGTGTAAAACGGTTTTTGTTATTTTAAAAATTATCTTTAAAAAATATCAATCACATAAACATACATTAATTGACAGCAGTCACATAATATGAATAAAAAAATTATAAAAACAACTGTTAATCATTTTCTGCACCAAACCGTCAATGTACTTATTTGATATTAGCAAAATAAGTAACACGAGTTAAAAAAGTTATGCTGTATATGATCTTATAATATTTAAAAGATTACCATAAAATTAGATAGTTAAAAAAGTATATTAACAATATATGTGTTACTTCAGTTGTATACACAGTGTATATAGTTAAAAAAAAAACTCACTGGCAATAAATATAATTAAAGATAACCGAATGCACAGGCGCTGGGTTATGTACTTACGCTTCGTTTACATCTTAACGAGCCGTTTCTTTAGAAAAACTAGTAATAAAGTAAACAAATTCGAAATAATAAATTATGTGGTAGCGGGTTGTCTACTTTCCTATCAACATATCTCCATTCTTGGCTGCTGTGTGACTCGGACCATTCCGCCGGCGACAAGTCCCACGAACCGTCAGTCATTCTGAAGATGAATTTCTTCTGTGTTTGGTTCGTGGAGATTTTTTTACCAAGAATCGTATTAAGGCACGATGACCCTCTTGAGTGTATACAAACAAATATTGCATACCGACCTGCAGACATTGTACAGCATCATAGTCCTCGACCAAGTAGGCGAAGACGACGGTAGACGTCTAGACTGAAATTTACTTTATACGTGTGACTTCATTATGATTATTATTGAAACAATTTATATTTTGTATATAAATTTGAATATCCATGGTCATCGGGTTCCCATAATAGGGTGTCCTTAATCCGAATCATTAAAGCATTTTATGTTGTATTTATTTGTGATGTATTTTACTTAATTACAATTCAAATAATTTTCAAAAATCGTATTTATCAAATATGCTTGATTAAGTATTGATTGCAATCAGATATTTTTTTAATTTTAATTGATAACGCATAATATTGATAAAACATTGTATTAGAACATTTAGTTTATTAATTCTAAAATAAAAAAAAATTATCATTCTGTAATTTTTTTCAAAAAGCACAGAAATCCTGGTATAATTTCAACTGTGATTGTGTTTTTAATTTCTTTTCTTAAAAATTTTTTAGTAGCTACTGAATAATGGGAAAAATGAAGACGAAATTTTATTGTTAACGTATAAAGGTTAATATTCGTTTAAAGTATTTAAGTGTGATATTTATTAATAACAAAAAAAAACCGTCATTATTGAAAATTTTAACATATTTTAGAATTCTATAAATTCAATGAAAATACGTCATCCATAATATAAAATATCTAATTATTTTTTTATAAAACTTCATAACAATTTGGTAAACGCCATTAAGTGATTTTTTTTTCAGTGACTTTAACGCAACTGCGTAAAGTTGTGAAAATTAACCCAAGTATGTTCATCCATAGATTATTTATTACTTGATTTTAAATGTAGGTCTCTCGGAAACGTTAATTACAATAAATCAAGTACATGTCTAAGAAAGGAGTGGTAAAGGCAATCGTCACTCCTCCGCATGCATTTAACCACAGCAAGAAATAGACAGATCTCGTACAAAATCGTTGGGAAGTAAAACATGCATAATAAAATCGAGTCCAACGGTTTTTGTATCTAAATTTTTCATTGTTGTTTCTCACGATAGAAGGTGCTCGTCAGTACTCATCCAAGACTTTTATGGTTTTTGTTTCATATTATCGAATACGTCCGGGTCGGTGATAAGATTGAACGTCCGAGAGAATGTGTGCCAAGTTCAGTAAATACTGTAATTACTGCAAAACGCCCCAGAGACCAGACTGCAAGACCTGATCTTTTTGTTCACCCCGAGACGTCGCACGACCATTACTATAACAGTATCCTCGGCAGTCGTCGTGTATCCTGTGCGACTCCCGCAAAACCGGTTTAGGCTTTTTTTTCGTCTTTCGTACTTATACATACACTGTGTATGTTATAATTACCCAGACATGTTCAAAGTGAGTGCACACGATCGCTGTTGCCGTGTCTCCCCTCACATCTGCAGCCACCGAAGAAACCGGGTCGGCGCTGCCAGTAGTCGGTACGCACGGGACGTATCGCCGGTGCCGCCGTTCTTTTGGTCCTAAACTTGACCGGTCCACGGTGGGGGTAAGTGCAGGAGGCTCAGCATGCACTCTAATAATAATAATAATAATAACAGTATAGTATGTGCGCACACAATGACGATGACCAACGTGGTGCTACAGCGGTGGAGGTGGTCTTTGACATTGAAGTTTATTGACACCGCCGCGGCACACAGTCTCTCCTTATATATTCACTCGGCCAGGTAGGCCGCCGCTTCCGACAATCCGCTACCGTACCACCGCTGTGCAATCTAATACATAATAGTAATACACGTATAGTGGTACCGTCGTGTACAATCTCCGGCCACGGTGTTCAGTATAGTGCGCGTCGCACGACTCATCGGCCGTCTGTGCCGTGTGCGTGCATTCGTTTTTTTTTTTTGGTCTCGTTACGAATGTTAAAAAATTATTAATTGTCGGTGAAACGTTAATGAACGAAACACAATGATATGCTACATGCCTCGGATTCAAGTGAAAGAACGCCTCATTAAGTTCCGTTTTGAAGCAGGTAATGAATGTACTATAACACTTCTCTCGTGATACAACTCTTTCTTGTTACTTTAAAATATATTAAGACATATGATTTAATACATATTTCTAAATCATTAGCGTCTGATAATTAAATTTATATCACTTAAGCGACTGTAATCTAGTCATTTTCATTGCATAAATATCAAAGTAACAATTATAAAACTCAGCTGAAAAATAAAATTATTACATCATCTACAGGTGGTCCAATCCTATTTTTGAATGAAACGGTTGGCTTTATATGTTCTTTTATTATTAAAATTTATATTTTACAAGGATATACCATGATTAATGAATTCGATCATTCGACATTTGATTTGCATTATTAAAAAAAACTAGTGTAACATTATACATAATGTAAATGTAAACTCTAGATAACATCAAGTTATTTAAGTAACTAATAAAAAACTATATCGAGTTAATTATTGTACAATAATATTATGTGCGTATTACACAATTATTAAAGAACTGAAATATTTATGGCTGTACAGATACATATTTAAATTATTACATTTATAACCTAATAAAACTTTTTTTTATACATTTTTAAGTTTTGGACCACATTAAAACTATATTTTTTAATTATTTTTCTCTAATAAGAAAAAAAATGTATAAATAAATTTTTTTGAAATATCAAAATGGCCATTTTTAGCTCTTTTCGTACAAAATATATTGATGAGTTATAGTGTTACAACATTTTAATATATATCCACTATATGTGTTAAAAAAATTGTAACTTAATGAGTACATATCTTAAAGTTTAATCAATCCATTAAATATATTTTTAAAAGGCTACATTTTTTTTTTAATTTCAAGAAAATAAAAATAATAATTTTCATTTTCTGAATCAAAAGTTCTTGAAGATGTTAATATCTGGTAGGACTTTTTATAACATATTGTTTATTTAATATAAAAATAATGACATTCTTCTAAATTAAAATGATTGACTATACAAGATATGTATAATAAAATATATTAATATTACAACTTTAGATATAAGAGTGCTAAATATGATTTGTAAATATTAAATACCAACCACCAAATTAATACTTTCTTGGAAAAACTTAATATTCCTTGAAATGGGTAATCAAACCTGAAAGTCAGTTAAATAAATTTAATGCATCTGTAGTTTCCACACAACTGGTTTTCTACTAGCTTTATTTAAACATCATCAACGTCTGACCTCGTTATAAATCAGTGCAATTTTCCCATTATACATTTAAATTCTAGACAATGTTAATCACAGTTATTAATTTTTTTTCTGGAGCTTATACCAGAATATTTTTTTTTTTAGATTTCAACAAGTATAACAAATGAAATATTAATTAAGAATATTACTTGTATATGTTGGAATTTACCATTCATTTTATCTTTTAAAGTTTTTAATATCAATTAGTTCAAAGCTAAGTTTGTAAAAGTACGTCATATTTGTCTCTGAAAACAAAGATGGATTTCTTGTAGACTCCAAAAAATCCTATTCTTAATTATCGAACTCAAAGATTAATCCTGTATATTCTATGAAAGCAGTAGAAAAGGAAAATATACAAAAAATATCAATACAATGTCAAATTTCTACAACAAATTAAAAAAAAATTGTATATAGTATACAGAGTAATTTATTAAAAACTATCCCTAATTTTCGTTGAATATTGATTTTTTTTTTTTTTTGAAAAGAGTAGATTTAAATTTGATTTATTTTTTTATAAAGTATATACCAACTTAATTGTTGATAACTTTTTTATTTAGAATTAAGGGGAAACTTTCGAATGTTAATCGGGTACCTATTATTATTTTTTTACTATTATGTGTTGAATGGATTAAGTAAAATTTTGACAAATGGATAAATAGTATAGAATTTTACTTTTTACTCATACTCATAATAATTATTAAAAATGAGCAAAAGGATTGCTATACGTAATAGTATTAAATCTTGCATTATGATAAACACTACCTCACCCCTCCGTTTCTGAATTTTTAAATACTAATATCTCAAAAAGTGATAAAAACAGCTACTTGACCAGTAAACATTTTATTTAAACCATTTAATAATAAAAAACGATAAATAGGTTGACATTTACTCTAAATAGTTACCCTTAGAAATGATTTCTCTATACAATAAACTTCATATTTACTAAGATTCATAAAAATAAATAAAATTTAATTCTGTACACTTTCTGATAAAAATCATTATTTAACAAAAAATACCTTCTCAGCTTCGCATCGAAGCTAAAAATGGGTGGTAGTACCCATTTTTATTATTATAATTTTTATTTGTTTTATAACGTGCTGCAAAATTTTTTATTTACAATTTCAATAAAAAAAACTAAGCCTAAGACATCTATATTGATTTTTCAAAACGCACTTCAGTTGTATACTTTACATATATAAAAATTAGAGCGTTTCCAAATTGCCAACATAAGCTTAAACTATTGTCATTTTTTCGTTCGTCTTTGTTCAGCGGACCAATCAAAGCGACATCAGTTTAACGATGTGTTTGCATCCTAATAAACTAAATAAATAAAACTCTTAACGTTTGAAAAGGTAAAATGTTTTTTTATTGACTACCAGATAAGATGGTTTTTTGAAATAGTCGTCTTAAACTGAAAAAAAATACAGTTGACAATTTTTATTGTTAATTCAATTTTCGTTACTCGAACAAAATATTCGTTAACTTAATAATTTTTTATTCTCTTAACAAAAATCTTTATTTAATCAACAAAAAATGATTGTTTGCTGTATATTAAAAATAAATTTGTTGATCTTACTAAGGCTTTCATTTTTAACTATAGCTTGAGAAAGAAACGGTATTTTTTGTAATGTATTCAAAGTTTTACTTAGTGACAAAAAGTAATCGAGTAAATGCATTTTTACACTAATAATTTATTAATAAATATAATGGAAAAAAAATAAAAGTAATAAGAGATTTTGTATTAATACCGTTGCTGATTATACATTAAAACAAAAATTTAATGTCTATAAATGTAATATGTGATATATTGTTATTACTAGATCGTTATTGGTTTTTTTTTACTACAAAAAGTTTAATGCCGCACAAAGAACTGTAAAAAATATTATAAATGGTAATGTTATGACGGAACGCAATTTTAGAAACTTTACAACATGTTTTTTATTGTTCGGTCTAGTTGTTTCAATTTTAACGATCATATTTTCTGAAAGCCCGTATGTTTTGATGATCCTTTGGAAACAGTTTCAGCGAACCAAAGATATTAAAAATCAAATGATTATGAAAATGTACAAATCTTCTTTATTAGAATTGTGAACGATTTTTATGTCAGTAAATTGTATTTTTTTAATTTTTTAATGAGTGTTGAGTTTTTTATTTACGTCGGACATGATTTATTAAATTACAGTTGTCGGATAATGAGCATCATACGACAATGTTCACGATTAACATTTTTGATAATTATCGTCCCGTCCATTTCTCTTTATATAAAGTAATTTATCAAAGGGTAGTAAAAAATAATGCACTGATTCGCGCACGCCTGCCAGTTTTTGAATAGTTATAATCAATACAGTTATTCAACGATAATAAATAAATGAAAATTCAGTCATAACATTTCATCAGATCGTTCGTTACTATCCGATTACATAAACAACATACAGTTAGACTGGATCATTGGGTATTGAAATTAAACGAAGTAATTATGGCAATAATCTTATCCATTTGAATTCATAATTCTACGGTAATTCATTAGTAACCCGTTTAAAAACACATATCTATGGCCACTTACAATGCAAACTTATATTACAATGATTGTTATTGTCGCATCTAAATCTTAACAACGCTCTGACTAGCTCATTCGATGTTTATCTTAAATAGTTTATTAATTTCTTTTACTTTATTGTACAGATTTTTATCGTTGGCAATGTAAACGAATCACGTTGTTTTATGGTTCTTTTTTTTGTGTGTGTGTGTTAGTTTCAAACGGCGATCGATGAGTACGAGAAAAAACACGTTTGCTGTCCGGTCGCCATAAAAATTAATGGAAAAACAAAACAAAAACTCACTCGCGACTTAATGTTAATACGTGTTTTGTAAGTGTTCAGGAGTAATGCGGAATTTTTTTCTCGTACTAATTTATGCTGTTAACTATGTAGCACTTGTTACAAAGTATTCGTTACAATGTTCCAGCAACTATTGTCACAGTTTGTTAGGGTAATAGAAAAAATGACTACTAACATGGCTTTACGATAGCCGTTAATAGTTTGCAGTTAACAAGTCCTAGCGAAATGCTAAAGTATAATCGCCAACACATAATCGTTAAATTAATTCAGTTTTATCAATCCCAGTAACACGATTGCTAAAGTAAAATATGAACGTTTCGGTGTTTTTAATTCGCAATCAATCTAAATTATCAAACTTACCAGTTAATTTTTTGGAACTTCAATTACGTAGTCGCATGTGTGGTCGATTGTTATGAAATCTACAAGTTTTCTTGCAGTCTACGGGAACTTAAGGTGTAATAAAGTAATTGGCTTACGCTAATCGAACAATTGCGTGGGCGTAGACAGCCAAGAGGATACGCAGCTCTTACGCATACTCGTATCGTTTTATTAGGTACCTTATTGACTCGGAACTGTTGTAGGGCATCCGCTGTTATTACAATATCATCATTGCGTTGAAGATTAAATTATTCAATAGGATCCTTTTTTCTTTACTCAGCGTTATGCTTTTTTTCTGTAATATATTTTTACAAGGTTATAAAACGCGTGGGGGTCAACGCACTAAGAGTATGGTCGCTACCGAAATTATTTTTCATTTCTATGTTCACACTAAACGGATTTTTAATTTATATATTATGTAAATGTAATCGCCTAGCCCAGTAGTTACCCTTAGATAGAGTAACATTCTGTTTTAATCATTTATCGTGAAAAATGTTCCGAATAACTTTTATGCTTCAAAGACATGAATATTTTTTGGTACCATAAAAAAATTAATTTGTTAAGTTTTTTGTTCGACGTTTATTTTTCGTGTAATTATTCGCGGACAAACCCGATTTATCGAATCCGCAAAATTATTGATTCACATAATGAGGGTTTTGTTTAAATTTGTATTTGTCTCATTGAAATATAAATCACGTAGACGATGGTGGTAAATCGGTTGATTTAAAACTAAATTTCTTAATTCTTCTTTATTTACGTGTAAACTTTAAACCAATTAGGTTGGTCGCAATATTCAATTTTGATACGCATGTTAGCCTTAGTGACGTTATTTATTTATCTTGTGTGTGGGTTTCCGGGTTTAAACGGCAATTCGGATGACAGCGGTGTACTGTCAACGCCATTTATGAATAGAAATATTACTATATATTGTACAACTGATGTATGTATGTTTATACAAATAATTTTGCAAAAGCTTTACTATCGTGTGCACTACCACAGAGTACAAATTACTACGCGTTTTGTCATTATTATTACAAATTCCTTTCGCTCTCTCTACTAGAAAATACATGGCAGTCAAAATTAACCGTTTAATGATTTGCAAACGTTTCGCTTGCCGAGACATTGGATATTAAAGAAATGTGTTTGATAAGTATTTTAATAGGAAACAAAAAAGTATAAAAAAAATATTGATATAGAACTAGTGATTTATTAATTACTTATTTACCTAATATTAAACAAAATCGTTATAAAACCTTAATTTGACTGATATTTTAAACATTAAATTTTAATAAAAATTTTTATTTTTTGTATATCATTATTCTACAGTATATATTAATTTAAAAAAAAAAAAATATGGGAAAACTTTATAAAAAACTATATTTTGTAATTTTAACGCCATAACGATTTTTAAACAACACAGTTCGCTAAAAAAAAGTCTAAAGCATTAATATCTGCTAAACTTTAAATGTGCTTTTTGTCGTGAAATTATTTAAATAAAATCGTATAGTTAAATCAATTTAAATTCTTTCCTTGGAAAACCTGTTAAAATTCCATTGTAATATGGAACAATGGATAAAACAACTGTTCATAAAAACGTATAATCTAATCGTTATTTGGAAAACGATTTTGTGAACATTATTTATACTTTATACACTTTTTGATAAACTTTACCAAAATAATATACACATTTTTTTTCCTGAAATATTAATGCTCGCGCTGTTAATGCGAAGCTATTGAACACATTGCAAATTCCGAGGTACTGTAGTAGGGTAGAGTGGAGCTAGTTGTTACAGTTGAGATATTTTTTATTCGAATTGTAATAACACTACTTAGTATCTACATGTGGTAGTATAGTGTTTTATGGAGTAAATGTACTACAGTTGAGTAAAACCAACTAGTTAAAAAAAATTAGTTTTTCAGGGCCCTAAATATTTCGGGTAGCATCCGACTATCACGTGAATAATGTGTCATTTGTCTTATTGTTAGGTATATAACTTCATAAGCATGGCCGATGCACATTACATGATATTTAAATTTTCTCTCTAAACAAAAATAAAAAACAGTACTGATCATTCAGTATTCGTCTGTCTTCTGTGTAAAAGGCGACCGTAAACCTACGTATTGATACGTTGGTTTCAATCAAACAGAAACAATTTTGTCTCTTGACCTCCAAGTGTCCGGACATTTACAGTCCGTAATGGATCGTGTAGCTTACACCTGTACTTTGAAGCACATTCGTGTGGTCTGAGACGCGTGTGTCATTATCATTTCGTAACATCTGACACGGTCCATGCACGCGACATGTGTACCATAACGGCTGTTAGTCAAGTCCGACCGGTGGAAAAGAATTTACGACGTGTAAACCGAGAATCATATACATATCTTATGACATTGCTGTGAACAACACCGATGCACACAAAAAACATGTACAAATGTGAAAATCCCGGTATGGCATTTTTCACGTTTCCCTAGACCGTATGAAATAAAAATCATGGGAAAGNCCCTAGGCCGTATGAAATAAAAATCATGGGAAAGTATGTAGTTTGTATGTATTGAGGAGGTCAAGGTGACTGACTCACATCTAGCTCAAAAATAATATTACTTTTAAAAACTTTACCGGTAAACTTTATGTAGGCGACTTGTTAAACAAAACATTATTAACAGTAATATAGCGTGGAGCGGCCATTTTCCTTTTATAGCTGTAGTTGATTATTTTTAACTTGGAAAATTGGAACTAATATAAATTTCACCTTATCTGCTTAATCACCTATTTCGAAATTATTTTTGAAATATTTATTTATTAATCAATCCTTATTATATTGATATAATCGGTCCTTGAGCTATCGTATGTAATTAAAAACATGTAGGTTTATTATTTTTAATATCTTTAAATTTATATTTTATGCGTTTTCCATATGCAAAAAAAAATATTTAAAACATATTTTTAACTCTACAATTTTATCGAAATATCAATTTTCATATTCATTAAAAAATGAAAGCTATTAATGAAAGCATTGATTTTTTCACGGTATCTTTTTTTAATAAAAATAATTGTGTAGTTCTTTTTTTTTAGTTTATCATTGTTAAACATGTCTTTATGTATAAGTAAGAAATAAAGCAAAGATTAAACAATATTATAACAGATTATTATTGTGAGTTGAGTGTTCAACAATATTCTGTATTCAGATGACATGGACTTATTTTAAGTTGACCAAATTTTCTGTTCTACTATTTGAACGTTTTGCCTTTTCAAACAGTTTTATATTCTCCTGTTTCTCATAAAACGCCTACGTCTCAGCACTTGGCTTGGGGTATAATAGCAATATAAAGTTATTTGTACTCTTTCTGAGCTCTCGACTGCCGTAGTTACTATTATGTGACAGAAAGTGTCGTAAACTTAAGGAAATACTAAAAACATTTTTTTTCTTGATAAACAACATGAGATACTGGGATCCTCAGTAGGTATACTGAAGCTGCTGGCTAACAAGCTTGTATGTAAAATGCATGCAAACTTATTTTGACATATTTCAAATAGGAGTTAAAATAATGTAAAAAATATACTCTTTAAATCGTATACATATTATTTGTGTTAATATTATATTTATTTTGATGAAATGAGTTGAAAAATAACTTTTCTAATTAACTCTAGTTAATTAACCATACTAACATTGTCTTTTTTATAATTTATATTAAATAGCTTATACTTTTTGTGATTTTACTAGCTAATAATTATAATATAAGAAGAGTTAAATAAAAAAAAAATATGTTTGATTAGGAGATTTTTATTATATGATGATAATTTGCTTTAGTTTAATTCTTTATTATTCTGTTCATCATATAATGTCAACTATACCAAATCTAATTAGATTCTAGCCCACATAAGATTAATAGGTATTTTGATACTTAATAAATCTTTAATTAGGTTACTCAAGGTTTGTCGGTCTTATTATGATTGAAAAAATATACAAATTGTCTCAGATGTAACTGACAATGTAGTCATTTTTTATACAATTATCATTTTGCTGTAATATTTCATTTTAACAATTATTACATTTTTTGACGACGTTAAAAGAATATTTATTTTAATTTTTTTTTATTAGAAACTAATAATTAAAAATTTCTTTAAACGTAATTTAAGACTGTAATAAATGTTTAAAAAAAAATTCAGTGAAATGATAATTGGATCAAAAGTTATAAACGTTGTCAGTTAGATCTGTGACGATCTGAATACTTAAGTATTCAAGATATCTAAAAGGGTGGAATAAGAACATTAATTAATATGAAACATTTAAATTATTTTCTATATCTTATAAAAAACTTTTTATTAGTACATCAAATTAAAATATTAACTTAATATAATTTTATTTTTTACCAGTTCTTAAATTTGCTATGAATCATAAATTTCGTCTATTTTTTATGTTTGCAGATAACTAATACTAAAATTAAGTGGGACATCTATATTTATAATGTACAACAATACTACATATTATATCTCAGGAGGTATTTTATCATCAAGTAGTTTTTGTATTTAAATACCTTTAAAAATAAAAAATAAAATATAAAATTAATTTTTCTCGAGTACACTTAAATTTTAATCCAAATGTCAAAGCAAATCTTATTTTATTCGGTGTCAAGGAAATATAAACAAGTGAAAAATTGTCTAGACAATATCTAAGACTTTCTGGCTTTATATTATGTTTGGAAATTACCAAGAAAATCTACAAGAACTGAGCTGTCATATATTTGATACGAACTATATTATGACAGATAAATATTTGTTGATAATATCGCGACTATTTGTTAGCTCTATTTCATCCTATTCATGACGCAACAGATAACATCGTTTGTTAACAAGTTAATCCCGAGGCATACAGACCGCCGTCGAAGATACATAACTAACTAATGTTGTGTTAATCCAAATAGAAATACATGTTTTTTTCTATTAAAAAGGTGTGTGGACGCGTGTTTCAGTGCATCTTGTCCGGATTATTAACTGGCTGAACTACCAAATGTATTGCTATAGCTGAAAATTTCCGTAGTGGTGAGTGATAATGAAATTGAACTGGTACCGAAATTTACGAGAGTTTTAGTGTTATGAGTCATGTATTTAATGATACGTTATTATTATTGTTTTGTTTTTATTCTTATAACAACACGTTATTATAATTATGCCGCCCATGTGCACACAACACTCTAACAACACGAATTAACTCATAAATCAATGTCCACCATTATTTTATAAAGCCTCAGAGTTCCCATTAAAAAAATTACTTCCAAATAATTAATAATTATTTCCTAATAATAAAATTTTTGTGAGAAGCCATCGCATTTGTTAACTTAGCCTTTAACGTCGTAAAATATTTACAACAATCATATAAACGGTCTAAAGCTTTGTTACTGTCTATTTCGAGAAATGGACAAACTCTTTTACATCGATTTTAAGTAGAAGTGATGTACCATCAAATTTTTTATATTTTCTAAAACGCAAGTTATTATCTAATAGTCAATAAGAAATACTCATGGTCATCCTTATATATTTTTATTGAGAAACTCATAAAACATTTAGTTAATCAAAATTACATACTTTAATTACATGATTACTAATCGAGTGGGATCTAGTTGATGCAATTATTTTTATTTTTATTTTATCTGTCTGAGACATTTCTATCTCATACCTAAATTATAAATAAACCGCTACAACAATTCAGTTAAGAAAATTATTTTAAGTCAAGCAAGCTGCAATTATTATGGATGAAAATGTTTTATTCCAATAATTTTATCTTTTAATTTTTTTTTTTATGCTCTCTTACTAATGAACGAAGAATTTTTGTAATTTAAAAATATTTATACTATTCTTTGCGAAGTTGACATAATCTAATGTTATTTGAACGCACTTATGGCCAATTTAAAATGTACAATATATTCGAGTCATTTTCCTGTGGCTAAAATCAAAACTGTAAGTTAATTGTACCCAAAGAGATATGTATTGATCCAATGTGAAAGCAGCGTAATATGAAAAATAAATAATATTCATTTCTTACACATGAATCCTGTAAGTAGCATTTTTTTTGTCGTTTTTGAACAACAGCAGAATAATAGGTGAATTACTCGTAGCACCAGTTTTACTTTTATTTAGTGTGTTATTTTTTCATAAATAAATAACCTATTTATTTGATTTAAAATCTCATATGTGCATTTGTACTACACAATCTGCGTGGAAAATTGTTGTAATATCTACACAATATGAAGGGAAAGTAATAATAATGTTTGAAAATCGATAAAATTCCAAAGTTCAAAAAAGAGTAATAGATTTCATCATTGGAAAATTAAATTCTATTTCAAACATTTAATAGAACTTAATTAGATGTATGCGGTCATAAAAAAATAATATTTTGTTATTACACAGTAGAACTATGTTGTAATCATGCAAATACATAGACATAAATTTATTTAACTGTTGTTATTTTTAAATAACTATAGTCTTTTAAAAATTAACTATTTAAAGTTCAGTTACCACGTGTGTTGTATGTGCACGCGATTTTTAAATTGCATGTTGTTTTTTCGTCCAACCAACAATCGATCATACGAGCAATTTGGACGGCTGCGGTCAAATCTTCCTACTGTATTATTTATATTATATGTTATGTTTTGCGATTACATATAAAAAATGAATTTGTGTGCTTCATCTCGACCGTGATAAAATTTAAGCAAACCTTTTTTTGGTTGCGTGTCTAAAAAGTGAGTGTAAGGTCATGCAGTCTTTTGGTTAAATTATTACCATTTCCCTATTTCTTTATTTGATATATTTTAATATTATAGAAAAATTTACACGGGTTTTGCCCGTAATTTTGTTATATTTTTATTACAATTACAAATCGTTTTGTAAGATATTGCACAGCAATATGCGTAAAAGTTAGAAGAATAAAAAACGTACTCTAAGTTTGCGAAATATCACTCAAACGTGTATTTCCTTTATAGACTATCATTTCATCGAAAACTCCTACGATTTTATACATTATATATAATGTGTAAAATCGTGATACTATATCACATATGTGAATACATGTGGAACACAATATTGTGTTTTACGTGGGCGCACTTGACGAGAGGATTAGACAAGAAAAATAATAATAATAATAACAATACCAACAGCGTATCCGACGCCACTCACAGAAGTCCCACAGCGAGTTAATTAAAAATTAAAATATAACAATAATAAAGCCGCTGTAGCGCAGGGTCATTATTGTCGGTGGCACAGATATTACATAAAAAGTCCATCGACTGGGTCGTATTTTGGGTCTTACTTGCGAGGTAAACAAAAAATTTATAAGAGAAATATTACAGATATTAAATGTTTTTTGCTGACAGTAGTAACTGTGACAAAATTGACGGCCTGGCGACAAGCAGACTACCCGAGAACAATATAAAAAATGTCTACAATATTATTGGTGTATTTGATTGTACAAGTGATTTAGTTTTGGCAAAATATCAGTAATAAATTTTAAAATTACAACCAACTCGAACACACAAATAAATTTAAATAAAGCGTGACTTGCGTGACAATTATAAAACTAAATACCGTTATAATAGTGCCCCGACATTAAAAAGACCGATGTCGCCAACGCAAATTGTACGGAAACAATGATTTCATTTTCAGTAATGAACGTCCCTATCAAAAAGCTCAAATAACCGCTCTCCATAATGCAATATACTTTTGTAATTATTTAGTCAAAAGTTAATTTAGAGTGTTTTTTATTATTTTTAATTTAAGACGCTCAAAACGTTTTTATTTTTTCAGAATAAAATATACGAAAAATTGTAAAACGTTAAGTTTATCATTTTTAATGCAAATTTATTTCTCTTGTGATTTGTATTACCCTTTTTCACAAAGTAATTCGTATTTTTTTAGGGTCACCCATACGTTACACTGTTTTATATAAACAACAGCGTGGCAACTCTAGTAAACAAAGTTTCGGTATTGGTTGCATCAATAAAAATCAAAATCGACCTAAAATATTCTTTTGGGATTCTCTATAGATTGTATATACACACTAGTCATTGCAAATGTAATTTTATTATTCGCTACAGATTTATAATCAAACAAGTGACATAACATGTACGATGTGTGCCAACAAAATTGTTTTGAGTAAATTGATTTAAACATTCACCTGATAGGCCATACGATTTTAATTACAATTAATAATTTATAAAATACTTGGGCAGTTTCTATAGTGATATTAATTGCAAGTTGAGAAATCGCCAATCATGACCCGATATAAATAACCTTCTATGATTAAAGATGTTTTCACAAATTTTACACTGATGTGTTGTGAATCTTTATCGTGATAATCGAAATGGCTGTTTTCAATTTGCCGAAGTCGTTTACTCTCTCCAGTAATATGTTTTAATATCCCCACAGGCTTCTACTATTCGATACTCTTAGTCAAAAAACGTTTTCCCCGCACTGACCTCATCTAAAAGTTAAATTTTATATGGCTACATCTTTTTCTTCTTCCTCACCTTAATCCCAACGACTTGGGGTCGGCCAATGGCTACATAATTAT
The DNA here is from genome assembly GCF_025091365.1 of Daktulosphaira vitifoliae. Taxonomy (NCBI): domain Eukaryota; kingdom Metazoa; phylum Arthropoda; class Insecta; order Hemiptera; family Phylloxeridae; genus Daktulosphaira; species Daktulosphaira vitifoliae. The sequence goes on along the minus strand of NW_026099575.1, from coordinate 25,821,339 downwards.
TAAAAATTAAGCAACGATAATAGTAATTTTTGTTCAAGTAATCATAGGTATGATATTTAGTTAACGATGTTTACTGGTCAACTTACTGTTTAACTAAATTGCGTCCAAATCACTATCGTTCACATATGCAAACGTGTACTCCTGTTATACATTAAAAATTACAATCTCGTGCATAGTTCATGCCATTTAATTAATAACATAAATATATGCTGCACGATTCTCATAAAAAACTTCCGGTGATTAATTGTTGTAGTATGCAGGGCTAGGAATCGAAACCCAAAAAACACGGGTTTGAAACCAAAACCTTTCGACAATTATAAAACCGAAATCTATTTAAAACCTAAATAAAAACTTTAAAACCCGTAACCTTAACCAAAACTACAATTTCAGCACAATTATTATTTCGGTATTTGAGTTTTTGAAAGGTGTATCTTTATTAATCAATTGTTTATTGTTTTATATTAAATTATATGGTTATTATTTTGAAATGAATATTTTTTTTCAACGCTTAGTTATCATTTAAATGACAGGAAATAATTAAAACTCGATAACACAATAAATAGTTTTTTTTTTGTCAAAAATATATCAAGTTATTACGGTCACTGTCAATGCTCATAACTTATAGAATTTGTGTAATTCTTTTTATATGTTTTACGGATGCATACGTAAACTATGAAATTGTTTCAGAAAATCGATAAACTAAATAAGAAATTTTTGTATTCCATAATGTAGCAATTGAAATATATAAATAAAGTATAAATCCTTATTTTTTTACAACTCATATCATTATGAAATTATACAGGAAGTCATAGACATATTAATGAATAGACTATGAATGCCGCTGAATTTAGTGATATTTTTTATAAAACTAAAATTATGGGCTTTTTTAAATTGTTGAATGCGATATCTTAAACTTGGTGTATCAAATGGGTGATCTTTCAACGTATTATCAATAAAAATTAATTCAGGGAGAGCTGAGCATTTTATTGGACGGGAAAAAACACATATCATAGTTTACTGAATGTTCAGTAAGTAGCAAAACAAGTCGATTGTTACAAACAATGAGAACAATAGAATACTGTTCCTTTACTTATTGAACATTCTATGTACAATAGCTTTTTGGATCTATATTTGAATTTTTACTTAATCTTATAATAAAATACGACCGAAATAAGTTTTATATAAAATCTTTCAAAATAAATCCTGTCATTACTTAAATTTTCTTATAACACTTCTTTTATATAATTAAAGTCTTCATAAACATCAGATTTTGACTTCGTGATTTTTTTTTTAATAACTTTTATCAAAATACGCATTAAATTTTTAATATATTTTAGTTCTGTCAGTAAGTAAGAATAAGCAGACATTTAAATTAGTGAATAATATCACATGAATATTTATTTTGTTGATTCTTAACATTTTAATATAATTCATAAACCCAGCACTCATTTAATTTTTTTCATAAATGATTTATGATGGGAGGAAGCCGTTACAACTTTTGCCAATATTAATTAATCGTTTACTGTTTTGATATCAAGTGGACATGATTAAATTATGATAAAAATTGATTTTAAATTGTACGTTTCATAATGTTGAGTTAATTTGAATGTTGAGTATCTTTTGTTTTTCTTTAAATAAATGCTTATTATATTAACGGTGTTTGAGGGTAATAGTATAAAAGTATAAATTATAAATAAACCGCAAATTTATATTTAACTGAAATTATGTTAATATTATAGTTTAAAATAATCAGCAGTCTTTTAAAAAACCATCGTTATTATGGTCTCGTTTATTCTATGCACATTTTCGTCGTGTACGGTAAAAAACGAATTTTTTAAAAATCAAATTAACTTTTCCACCATATTTGTTTTTATTGGCCGTTACCATTGCAATCACGACTAATGATAATGATAACAATAAAGATAACGATTTTTATAGCTAATTAATTCGAAAAAATAAAACTATATGCAATAAATAAATGATAAACAACTTAATAAAAAGTATTACGCGACCATGGGCTTTCGCTGTATATATAAATTTGGTTCGTTTGGTACTTAAGCTGTCTATATTATTACAATACTACACCTTAACTGCTTTTGGTCTCTGAAGGTCAATATACTTAATCGTAGATCAGTCTGACTCGTTGGTTAATAAATAAATCGCTTAAATCCAAAACAGACGGATTAATTTTAACAAAATATTAACTAACTTACGTCTAACTATTCTGTACCGCAGTTAATTAAAACCGCATAAAATCCTTTATTTGTTTTAAATAATAATTTACACGAGCAAATGATTTACATACGTTTGATGATTTAATAAAATAAATACAAATGATATTAAATATAATTAATTTTTTTATATTTAGTTAGAGAGATAAAAGTATTAATTTTTTTTCTCTCAAATGTCGATCGTATTATTTAACATTTGGTTTATTGTAAAAATACTAATTAATATTTTGTTTTCGAGAAAAACTTTTTTTACTGTTTACCCGTGAAAAAATCCATATATTTTTTTTGATTATTGAAACCAAACATTTCGTGTTATGAAAAAAATAAATGATGACACTTAATAATCCCCACAAGTCGATCGGTTTATCCAAATATCGAGGACAATGAACTTCCGTGTACTTAATTTAATCTGCATTCATTTTTTTCGAGTAATCTGTCAGATATCCGCCGTATTCAACAACCGCATTTATAATTTTTCGCCACTATCTTAAAACACTCACGACCACGTAACAGTATTTGTTACTTCTGCAATTCACTCATAGATAACTTACACATCCTTCATCGGTCAATCTTACGTGGATAGCCGTTTTCTGTGTTTTGTACTTACTGAAAATTTGTAATTTATCAAATAAATTCTTCTTATCAGGTTTTTGCTGAATTCCTACAAGTTAAAAACCGCGATTTTTTCACATAATAAAACGAATATGTTTTTTTTACATTCTTATAATTAATCATTTTGAAATATTTTATTTCAGGTGTTGTACACTATAAAGATTTACTGAGTAAAAAGTAATCGTACTTGCCATAATAAACAATTGGTCCTACGCATAATGTTAACTCTTATGATAAAAAAAAAACAATATCATTCTTTAAATACGCGTTAATTTCAATTATAAACAAATAATTGTATAGATACATTTGTTTGTTAATTGTTATTTCTCAATAATATCAATGTCTACTTTTTTTGTATAATATTTCACTAATTAGGGAGGGAAATAGTAAGTCCTTTTGTTATTGTTATCTTATCAGTCTTTATTTAATACACCTAAATTTCCATTTATTAATGCTTTGCTCAAATAATTAATAATGCTTAATGGAACTATAAATCTTGCGTTTTAATCTTTATGTTCTAATAAACCTAAGAAATCACAATTAATTTACAATGTTTATAATAAAATTATTTTTTGGTTAGCGTACTGGTCCAAGTAATCGTTAATGATTAATCATTTGGGTCTCACGAATAGCTTATACAGAATGTTCAGTAAGTAAGGAAACAGGTAAATTGTTATAAACAACGAGAACAATAGAAATATGTTAGCTTACTTACTGAACATCCTATATAGCTGTTTACTGTATATTCAGACCGCTTTTAATCTTCATTATTAACAATTATATTTTCCTCCTCTCACGATTCTCAAACACCCTTTTTTTACCTGCATTAGCGATTTGTGTGTTGATTGTGGTGTACCAATTCGGTTTAATTATTTTAATAGTAGTATTGATAATAAGTACTTCTGCAATAAAAAATAAAAAATGTGTTTGTATAGGTCGTATTACACCGGAAGCGTATAACACAATGATGTGGAGTACAAATTGCCGCCCAATAATTTATGTCCAGTAGATTTTTAAACATAAATCAAATAAATAATTTATTTCATTTTATTATTTTAACTATTGCCCAAACTTCTAACAATATAATAAATGTAGCAATAACTTATTTCTAACGAGAAATCATACTTTTTTTTATACTGAAAACCTTGAGATTAATTTTATTACACCATAAGATCACAGATAATAATATGATAGCTTTATGCCACTTGAGTTCAACTGTAGAAAACAAATTTCATACTCAAATCAATGTTTCAAGGATCATCAAGTATGGTACAAGAAATTCAATTAAACATTATTCGATAAATTTTACATTTTTTCACAATATCTCTTTAAGCGTTTTCTATATTCAAACGTTTATAAATCTAATTTTTTTGCGTTGAACAATACCAAATACCTATTATCAATACTTATAACGTTCATTGCAGAAAAACAAATACTATAGTGATTTAAAAAGTTTTCATAATACTCTGAAAAAAAATAAATGGCAGAATTTTTTATTTAATATGGTAAGTTTAGTTTAACGTCAACGTATTTAACTAACAGGCTTCAATGTTCACATATAGCAATTTAAATTGCAAAAAGGTCTTTCGACTGTTTGACCCATAAATATGTCGGTATTAGTATTTTAATATACACACAAAACATAACCGATAAAAGTTGAACAAAAAATTCACTATTTTTTTTATATTCTGTTAGTTTTTAGAAAATAAATAATTTTTAGTAGTTTTAATGATCTTCGTTTCTTTAAAATGTCACTGAATACAATAACTTGTAATAAATTCATACATTTTTTATGATCTCTCATTTAAATACATCACATATTTTTGTTTTGCCAACTCGTTATAATCTCTTATTAACGTCATAACGGTATTGTATTGCTTAAAAATTATTTTCTTTTTGCAATCTATCATTTTGTAAAATGATGATTAAAATTTTACTTTTATTGTTGTTTTTCTTAATATGTCAGCGGTGCCAGTGCAGGTGTTTAACTTACAAAAACTATGATCATCCACATCATTCCTTAAAAATCCAAAACATCCCGGAATAGAATGCTGGGGGCGGTTAAACGGTATCCGATGAACGAGAATCGGTTTAAAAGATTATTTCAGTAATAATAAATAAAAAAAAGAAGAAAATAATCCATCATTATCCTTTAGTCGATTGATTCGAGTACATAAAATCTTCAACACAATTTACCGCATCGCAGTCTGTCGCCTCAAAGGCGGATTACTACACCAGAGATTTATTTATTACACTTTACTACCCAATTGACAATAAAGCCATCTCATCGTCGGTTTACGTTCTACGGAGTTTTTTTTTTGTTTTATTTTCATTATAAAGTAAATTAAAATACAAAAATGTATTATGTAAGGCAAAATATTCATAGTATATTTACTTACGTAAGCATACAAAAGTACTTAAATTTTCATGACTTACAATATACGCCCATGAGTAAAATCATTGTTTTTTGTAAAGTACCTTCATAATTTACTGGCGCACTTAGTTTATTCATTGCACCACAGACAACTATAAGTTACATGGTAACTATGTAACGTTTTCATTTTTTAACTTGGAAACAAAATACGTTTTATAATTTAACAACCAATTATCAGATGACAGACGTTTGATTTTAATAATGTCGCATAGTAATCAACTCAATATACATTTATTTCAAACTATACGTGTTCTGATGATGAAATAGCTTAACCTATGATCTTTGGTTTCCTACTAGTATATAAATTTTCATTACTGTTGTAAATCATATTCTTGTGCGGTGTATGAGAAAAAATCAGATTACCGTAATGAGAGAGAGAATAAATGTACAACTTTTGGTACATGATTACTGTACATTTGTAGATTTCATTCATTTTTTCTCCCGTGGGATGACTTTTATTTGCTTTAATATATCTGGACTTTTAGTACTTTAATTGAAATACCTGAAATTTAAGTCATATACTAAATCTTAAAAATAACATACAGGAATCCTTTGGTTTTCTGAACACATTTTAAAAATGCTGTTTTCCGTATGTTATTTATATATATAAATTATAATAATTTTTTCTGTATTAAATGAAATGAACGATGAAATAATTTCTTGGGTCAAGATGTTAGTTAAACACAAAATAGCCACAAAATATTTATGTGTTATTTTTGAGTATTTGTCATTTCTACCTGTTTTGAATAGTCGTTACTTGGACACCGTATTGATTTTTATCGCAAAAAAAATTATGAATTATATCTTTGCTACTATGAGTGCCAATACCTGAACGATAATGGGGCTATTATAACTTCAAGGTATCTACTTCTAACAATATTCTCTACGAATAAAACTTGTGTTGAATATAAACTAAATAATAGCTTTTAATACTCATCTTGATATTTTAAAATATAATTTCCAAGTTTGTTTAACTTGTACGTACGAATTTATATTTTAGGGCGCTCGTTTTTGTTTTCCTTGTTTACACTCAAAGTTGTATTTCAGACAGACATGTACTGTATACTAATTCCCCTGAATACTTTATTATGCATTGTTTAAAAAAATAAATAGTGATGTACATTTTCGTCGACGAAATAATATTATTTTCTGCGTTCCCATTTCCAACGCTAAAAAATCATAATTGCCAATCTGATCAAAGATACAGTTAAGGGAACTGTAGAAACATAAGGCGATGTATCTCAATCGCTATTGGCTCCCGGCAAATTTATTCTTTCATTAATAATATTAATCAAAAATCGAAATCAAAATACGATCGTGAATGGAATATGATGTGATTATATGGTATACAAATGAAAAATTGTAAGTTGATAATGACTTGCTTATAATAAATGGAGTAAACGGTTAAAAACCAGCAAAACGTCGCGATGTACATTCGGTTAGCTTGCCATGGTTTTCTCATGATACGTTTCGATTCCACGATAAAAAAGTATTTGTTGGACGTTTCAAGTGAACCCATCAAACCGGAAGTTATAGTAAACGCAATTTCTACCGGCGCCAACTAAAACACAGCCGTTATCCTATTGGACAGACCGAATACAAATGACTTTTGCGTCCGAAAACTCGAAAATTCTCTGATTGCGTTACACCATTTGAATACATCAAAAGACCTTTTTGTGTGATACTTGACGTTTGCCAATTACGATAAATGTTCCCATAGAATACAGCGCATCCTCTCAATTGTTGTAGGAAAATTAGCTTAATATCATGTTAAGTCAACCAAAAAAAAAAATGTAATCCTAATAAACCTAGAAAAATAAGAATAAATAATCTTATACCTCATGCGACTTAGACATTTGTTAAGATTATTAAGAACTAAAATATTTAACGGGATAAAAAAAAACTAAAAAAATGTAGTGAAAATTATGAAAGGTATATTATCAAAGGTTGTAAATTATAAAAAGGGTCACGCAAGTCTAAAAAAAAAACATATTTTTGAATATTAAAGTGTGAAATAATGGTATTTACTTTTGGTTAAGTACACCTATTTTTGACGTGCGTCGAATCGTATAAAATGTTGGCGGCCTACGTTCACTATTTATTAGAAACGATTTTATTATTTTAGTGGCGAATGTCGACATAAAATATTTCTTGCGAAGTTCAACAAAGTGTAAAGCAACAATATCGTAGGATATCTTAGAGTTAAAAATAATAAAAAAGTAAAGTGTACATTGCAGTACCTACGAGCCACTTCAAACTAAGAGTATAATCTAATGATGTTAACTGAAGATTAATTAATAAATTAAGGTCGATGTAAAATTATTCATTCATCTAAGGAACATAGCTAGCATTCACTTTGTATGTGCTCTGGTTGAGCAAACAGCTTTATCAGTTCAATATATAAGTTGTAATGGGCAAGGAGAAATGTTCCAGAAAATAGTCGTTTAATTTCCTTTCCGTTTGGATTTTAAATGAGGATTAGGAAATTCTCTTATTCGTTAAGAACATAAGTCACGGGATAAAATAAATAATTTAATATTTGAATCCTTATAAAAAAAGATTTCGTTTTCATGGTGGCAGCCTAATCTTTTAAGAACAGTTTTAATTATACGTAGTCACAAAACAATTGTTGATGATATAACATACTTGTTGTTGCACTTGAGTCTGATTATGAGTCAGGTTAATGTTACGCCATGGGATTATCTTTCAGGTGTATTTAGGTAACGTTTGGTAATTTCATTCTCAATAGTAATCAGTTAGATTATTTGGCCTCCGATGACCACTTAACTCGACATACACTGAACAATTTGATCCCTAAAACATCGTCACGTTTTTGTTTCTACGTAGAGTTTCATTGGCGTCTAATTATACAATTTCTCCAATAAAAAACACGTAACTATTTCGTCTCCTAAAATCAAAAATCTCATTATTAAACTCTCTATCGTAAAAATCAAATAAAAATCAAATAAAAATCAAAAAATTTGAAACTAACTTTTTACTTTTCAAATCCATTAAAATGATTGATAACTCTGTTGCGTATAAGCTCATTTTACACCGNGCGTAACTATTTCGTCTCCTAAAATCAAAAATCTCATTATTAAACTCTCTATCGTAAAAATCAAATAAAAATCAAAAAAATTTGAAACTAACTTTTTACTTTTCAAATCCATTAAAATGATTGATAACTCTGTTGCGTATAAGCTCATTTTACACCGCTTTTTAATGACACTCCGAGAAAATGTGTTCAAAGTAAAAACTTATGTGTTTCTATGCGACATTTTTATATGACATGTGTTTTTATACGGGTTTCTTATTATTTTTCATTATTTTTTATTTGTTACCGTATGTTTCAAAATTTATCATAGTCAAAGAATAATATTATCCAGTATAATTAGGTAACACATTTGTGACATCCGTTGTTTTTTAATATAGGCGCAAATATAAATAATAATAAATGTTAAGCACTCCAGAAATGTTCAGTATGACAATCATTTCTAAAGTGATATGATTATGTTAATTTATTATTATATCAATACATAAATCCTATAATTTATTATAATATTGAAAAGTGGCCTAATTATCATATTAAATTTTTTTTCTTTTCAATTTTTTATTATGTTTCGAAAAACCTGTTTTTCAACCTACATCAAATTAAAGCTAACCCGGAAGTATATCCAAACACTTATAAATTATTTCAAGTAGCCACAATTTTACTAATTCAATAGAGGCAATTTGCAGAGATCATTTTCATTAATCCACTATATTAAATATTGGTTAAGCATTATTATTGCATCTCTCTTCTCCGTGCACTGAGAATGATTTAACAAATGACTTAATTAATAAAAACATAGTTTTTTTTACTGTTATAGAGTATTAAAATACTTGTTATTGGATTGGTATAAAGCATTGTCCCCACGAATCACCTAAAAGTCTCAAACTTTTAGCAGCCTCGAGTTTCTACTTGTTTTCCCCATATGACAGCCAAAAATATTAAAATAACGACTTTTTAATTATTTTTCAATAAACTTACAATTATTATTTTATTTATATAGCACTTTTATTAAAAGCTTTATAAAAAAAGTTATTTTTATATTTTGGCACTCGCTGTCTTTCGGCTTAAGACGACAATAGACTACCCTGTTCCCTAAAAGCTTTTACTATACTTTATCTTATGAAATACATATAATTGAAATGGTTTGTGATTGTCCTAAATAAAAATAGATCAATATCCATTAAAATATTAGCTCCGTACAGTTAATAAATATGAATCTTTATATTTTTAAGAAAATGTCTTTTTTGAAAGAAAAAACTTCGAATATAAATGTGTAGGTTTCTCAGATAATTATCAAGAGGTTAGTAATGAAATAAATTTGGGTTTTAGGGTTGTTCGAATAAATGTCAGCTTACAGTAATAGTTTTTCCTTAAGTGCGCACCATTTCCCTGTGTTCCCCTTCGTTTCGGTCCATTGGTTACAGTGTATGGACATTATGTATTCTCGATTTTATAAACATCACGCCAATATTATAATCTGCCAAAAAATCTATATTAAGCTACCAAACTTTGAGGTTAACCCTAGAATTTTTTACCTAGATCGTCATCATCACAACACACACTGTTATACAACACGCCGACATTCAGTGCACATTTGTATTTCCAGTCACGTGTATAACCACACAAAATAAATAGTCCTTTTTCTATTACATTAAATGCGATTCAAAGGGATCCTTAGGGATCGCTAATATTGTTCCCGAAAGTTCTACTCAGTTAAATACCGAAAATTAAAATTTTAACCCAAACGTTTCCAATTTACGTGTTACCATTGTTACCTCTGTTTACGCGAATATTTTATAAACATTTAACTTTATGGGTTCCTTTTTTTTTTTTAGATTGGGTGTTTAGGGAGTTAACGTACACGAGCGAGTAGGAGGTTTTCATGGCGGTTCGTTAGGCAAATCGTAATTGGCCTAATTGAGATCAGTTATCTAAGCAAAGAAATAAAAACTGATATTTCTAGATATAATAGCTGCATTTTTTACCGTTCAAAAATTGAGATTTTTTAGTAGGCAATGTTTTAAACCTACTAGAATCCTAGTAGCTTACCTTAGATTTTAAAATAAACGTTTCAAACAATCATGTTTTTAGGCTTTTTATTTGGATTTATTTGAGAATTTTCACTAGCAGATATTTGTCATTGTAATATATTTTTATACGAGGTGATTGATTTAACATAAACCACACAAATACTCGCAAAATAAATTCAATATTGAAAAAAAAAATGTTCGCTTTAGTTACATGTATTTGTATATTTCTCGATTTATCAGATAATAATTACTTTTTAGAATCACTAATTTGAACTTATAAAGGTGTCGACTTTATTTTTTCAAAGACAATGCACATAATTAATTAGTTTATTTTATAGATAATGATGTAATTAGTTATTCTCATCTTTAAAACTAGGCGGTGGAAGAGTACAGTCGGGAAATGACTAGTGGTAAAAATAACTGCATCCACTCCTCACCCCTAGTCATGACTCTAAACTGCTAGTAAAATTTAATATAAATTGCAATCGAGTTGTCTATGTTATGATCACCCTGTATACTTGTATTTTAAAGCCTTTATTATGCATTCTCCCGGTTTCTTGTTTATTTTTAAGAGGTTTTACTTCTTTATTTGCAGTTAGGATAACTCAAAAAGCTTACATTTCGTTTTTTTATGACTTCTAAAAAGTTTACAAAAGTCCGTTTTACATTTGCATTCATCCTTAAATAATTAACTAATTGAAATTCTTCTGGAGATACTAGATTTTTAAGGCAATGTTTTTTTAATAACATTAATGGGTTTTAATTTTATTTTGAGTAAAAATTAGATTAGTTAATCAGAATTAATTAGATATTTAAAAATGTAATCTTGGTTGTTTCATATGTCTGTTCCAAAAATTTATGAATTTTGTTTAATGGTCAAATTATTTTGGCGACTAAAAACTTTTAAATAATTATTCTATTAACTTTGAATATTTGTTTTGTTCTACAAAATTATTCAGGAAATCCATTACGATGCATCGTCCACCACCGTTACCTCGCAGCACTTTATTTTTAGGCAAAAGAGGCCCATTAAAAACCATTGCGCTCCCTTAAGGAGTGCTTAGATACATTCCATTAAAGTATAATGGATTTCAAGACCTGAGCTTATTAATATCTTCTTAAATCAACCTTTCAACTAACTAAAATACTATCTGTAGAGTTTTAATACTTGAGCGTTAATATACTTTAGGATGGTTAGTTAATCTGTAGTGGAGTAAAAGATTTCTTCTTTCCTATCTCTTTCAATTACTATATCCTGTTTGGACATCTAAAAAACAATAGTTCGTTATTATTTTAAATAAAATAAGTATTGGCTTACATTTTTTAACGAGAGTTTGTCATTAAATAGTAATTGTATTTTAATTAAAAATATATATATATAAAAAAAAAAAAAAAGAATTCTTAATAATACATTTTCTTTGAATTAAAAATCAAATTGCTACTCTGTTGTATGATTTTTTGTACGTGTTATCTCTATAAGTTATCTGGCGCTCGATCACTTTAAACTCTCAGATTTATTTTTTGTCGTTTAAATTTATTCCGCATGTAAACCGTTTACAAAACATTTATTAAACAAAATTAATTAAAAATATTTAAATTAAAAATTAATCAATAAAAATAATGAAAAGTATTTTTTCGTGAAACCTTATTAGATTTCCATGGATTCAATAAATAACTACTTTGTTCATCTTTTTTAATCGAGGGTACAAAGTGCAGGATTTCATCATATATGATTCAATGAAATGTAGAGTTAGTTAACTTTGAGAAGTACCATCTTAAATTTAAAAGAGACCAAGTCAAGTACGACGTCAAAAAATAGTTCTCTTCCCACTCGTAATAGGCCTTTAGAAAATTCTCCACAATAATAACACAGAACCGTACCCTTTTAATATTAATAACACACATAATAAACTACAAAAGTCATTACTATAAAATCATTACCCTCCGAAACTGCAAAAGTTTTCTTGCCTCAAAACCAATTATTACTGTTGTTGATCGTATAATGCAATCATTATAAATGTGTGAGTTATTTAATGGAATCAATTTTCAGTTACCTTTTAATGTTTTTATAACTCGCCACGGAACGGCAGTATAAATAGAAACGTGTTAGTAAATTAGGTACTTGAAAATCTCTCGGTGTGAAATCGTCCGACCATATAATTTTGAATGAAAACGCTGTCACACTACGTTGGCGCACACCAAGTAAATTTTATTTCAATATTATAAGTAATGAGCGACGGGCTATTAAGTGAAAAATGTCTGTTTATACGGATGGAACTGATTATTAGCTTTTTTCGAGTAAAAGTTTGAAAAAAAAGATAATCGAACAAATTTTAATGTATAGAATATGTTTAAAAATATTTATTTACGGTTTGATAATAAAACGTGTATTATTCAGTACACTAAAAACTGTATAATTTGATTTACGATGTTTAAATTTCTAATGGTTTTTTTTTTTAACCGACCAAGTTATTAAATGTTGCAAATAACAAGTATTAAGTTTACACGACAAAGTAATACTAGCGGTCTATTTCGCATAGAACCAAATCGATTCAATCTGCTAAATAATTGGCCATAAAGTTTCATGATTTAATAGTGCAAAGTGGTTTTATCCGTAAACAGCAGTAAATCAAATAGTAATTGAGAAATGCTAATTCTATTGTGTCTGATATAATTACCAATAACATTTTTTACTACAAATAATTTCAGTCAAATGATTTATGCAATGGACTTAATATTGGACTTGTTGGTAAACAATGACGTGGAATCAAACGCCGCATCACGTAGTCAGTAAACGCAAGTTTACCTCTCGTGTTGACCTCACCTCGATGGCGACAAACCGACACAATATTCTATGCGACGGCGACACGCGCGCGTTTCAATGGACAATCGTTTCTAAATTCCGTTTTATGCTGCGCTGACACGTTGTTACGTTTATGTCGCGGTATGTGTTTGCAAGTGAAATATTTCGTATCCAAGTAGTTTCATACTGTGCGTGTTACCCATTTAGACGAACGACGCGAGTTCGTCGACCGTGCAGACCTTTGTGTTGGTCGTGCCCCTCGTTTACCTACAACCGCGTCACAGGTTACCTATTTGGACCGACTGGGCCGCCCAATCGAGTGGCTCGCAACAATAGGGGATGCACATCTGCCACCGGAACCCTCTGCAATAATTTTTATACCAACTGCAGCAGCCGGTTCAGTATCAACGCGAGGACGCAACGTAAATAACGGTCACTGCGACATGGCAGAATTCGAACGGTTAATACCGCTGGACGACGACCACTCGCCGCCAGCACAACATACGCACGCCGGACCGGCGACTTTCTCGCGGCTTTCGTTAGCGCGGTTCAGTCAACGGTTTCGGCGAGGCTGGACTGTGGCCGTCGATAACGGCGAGTCGGACAAAGAGAACGCGACAGCGGCCGCCGGCAAACGTGTAAAGTTCGACAAACGAGTGTACCACGGACCCGTCGTCCAAGGGTCCCGACCGACTTGCGTTCGAAGCATTCTTAAGACCGGTGACCGGTCGGCGCCAGGAACGGCCAACACCGTTTTGCGGGACTGCTACGCGGACGACGGCAACGTGCCCAACCGGATGCGGCTGTACGATGTTCCGGTCACCAGCTTTTACATAGCGGCCAACGAGCCCCTAACGCGGTCAGTGAACAAACAACATCAGCAGATCAAGCGTTGTGCTTCGGTGATGTCGGCGCGCAAAGAGGCCAATAAATACAGACGGTTTGGAACGGACATAGGTTGGTGTCGATGGCTAAAATTTGGTCTGTGGGTCAATGATGTTTTAAGAGGGGGGGGGGGCAAAGCGTTTCGTTTAGCGGCTAATTTTCTGGGCTAAAAAATCGTTTTTGTCGTGAACATAACGTTTGTTGTGTGGACAGTACTGGCTAAAGATAAATATGTTTCATGTTGAACTTTAGGCACACAAAAAAAATAAACGCACTACAGTTTATAAGTATAAGTCATCGAAAAAAAAATGTTTCTTTTTTTTTCATTGAAATACTTTTGTGTAAATGTGAAAAACGTGTTCTACATAAAAATATAAGTTTAGTTTTTGAAATAATTTTGTTACCTCGGCGGTATCATTGCCTGTGAAATGTTGATGGGTTAACGGAGAACAAATATAATTCCAAGCGTTGAAAATCTACTTCATTCTTTTAGATTTATTATTTCAATAAAAACAAGATTGTCGATCATAAGAACTCAAAATAATGGCTATTTTAATATTGATGATATTAGTTTTAGCGATTTTTATTTGAATTGCGCCGTTGTTGCTGGAACAATAACGTTTTTTTTTTCTAAGTCTTACCTACGCTCATTGACCGCTAATCGAAATGTTAACATTTTAACGTCTTTTTTTACTCGTGCGCGCCTTCTATGGATCCCCAACGGGTCTTAGCAAACCTACGCACTCGACCGATTAAAACCAGTTATTATATTCGAAAAACTGCGGTCTGATCGCTGATGCGAATACAAAATCACTCGTCCGCATACACACGACGGCACGTGCTCTTATTTCGGCTAATTAACACTGAAAATGTTAATTCATCCATATTTCAGACTTGCTAATTGTGACAAACTCTCAATGTTGACAGTTTAATTTTACTTAATTCACAAAACCATTCTATTCCGTTGCGTCGTTTTGGAGTTCCAAAGTTATGCAATAACCTTCTCTACTTTAGACCACGTGAAAATATATGTTTTATATCTTAAAATATGTAACTTTCAAACAATGCAGTTGTTTATTAAGCGACAGCGCATTGTGGCGGCAGTCCATATGAAATTACAGAAATTTATTCAAATAAAACAATAGACGATTTTTTTATCTGTAATCAAACCTAACTAGACACAATGTCGACGGAATTATTTCTTCAGCGAATTCAATGTCGATCGGATCTAACTGTTTTAATTTTATCAACCAACAGCGGAACACTCGAGTTGACATGGTGATGTACAGTTATCCCAAAACGGTTGTCTATGACTTTTTAGGTATTTAGGTAATTTAATACACTGTCACGGTGTACACGCGAACGATTGGCCCGGAACAGAATATTAAAACTTGCTAATTTAAATTTCGGTCTGACGATGCAAATGAATATTGTAGTTGACGCGGTTTATTTGCGGTAATGCAAAAGAGATTAGCCGATGTATTTTTATAGCAATAATATCATTATATACATCAACATGTAGATTAAAAAAGTTTTGCATATTCCCGTCAATTTTTTTTTCCGCGTGCTATTATAATAATATGTAAATTGTGTCGAGGATTTTTAGAATCAAAAAAAAACCCAGAAAACTCGTTTACGTCAAGTTTGAAGATTGTTTACTTTTATAGGAGCGTATTATTTCAGCGATTTTAAGTATTCAAATTTAATTTAAACAAACGTCGACGTTGGCTTTGAAAGTCTCTTGAAGTATAAACCACATCGATTAGCTGTGCACTCGTTTTGGTAGAGATGTCCAACACTCGTTGGTTTTCCAAAGCGAAACGGAAATCAAATATGAACAATATTAGACTTCGAAATTACCGATAAAAACAATCGAATTGTCACACGTTCTTCAGACTCGATTGAAAAATGACGTGTTCTATCATCAGGTTGCGTTGGTCGACAGCGGACCGTTAATTATGAAATTATTTTATTTGTCGTCCAAACAATCTAAATAATGTTAACTGTATTCAAAGAGCACTCGGGTTGCTGTAAAATAAGTGTGGTCGGTGAAATGTTAACTGAATAAACAACATTAGTGTTTAGGTACAATTTTAATGGCTGAACATTTTCTCTGGAATCGTAATTACGCCATTATTTATTCGTTACCGTAGGTAGTATATCAATTTAAATCTTAAATGGTAGCTTTTTAGTTTTCCAAATAAACTTTCAGTTTGTCGTTTGCAATAAAATATGATAATTGTTAAATTATTCATTTTCTTCTTTTTAATTCAGGTGTCAACATTTATTTTGAATAAGTCCTACACAGTTTTAACTTGTAAACTTCAAATTATAACTCTCATTAGGTATTTAAAGTTGAAATAGATTTTATTTTTAACCAGAATAAAACTAAAATTAATTCAATAGTCTTTTACGTTACTTTGGGGTTTTTGATAATAAAACTTTTACGGCCTATAGACAAGAATACAGTTGAATAATTACACATATAAATATAATGACACAGAAAACATACAATCACATTACGATATGTGGTAATATTACAATATATTTTAATTTAGGAATTTCATTAAAAAAAAAAAACGGTAGCACAGTGGGGTCGCGGCATAGTAGAGACATTGCATAGTAGGGTCCAGTATAGATTTAATCTGACAGTGATTAAAATCACTATCATAAGAAACGCTTCGATGCAAATCTGTAGATAGTGTTTAATTTTAAAAAATTGATGGATAATTGCAAAAGCAACATCAACTTCTATTAAAATAAAATACAAAACCCATAATTATCATACAAAAATAGTATATTTTTCAATATGGTAGCCATTTGCG